>NC_034599.1:4239873-4250808 GCF_900095145.1 Mus pahari | reverse complement strand
AGAGAGAGAGAGAGAGAGAGAGAGAGAGAGAGAGAGAGAGAGAGAGAGAGAGAGCTAGAGTGGCCTGCATACTAGCGTACTAACAAGCCTAGCTTGTAAAGTTTCAGAGGGAAGTTTAAAGACTCTATCAGGTCCTTTTTTTTTTTTTTTTAATTAAGACCCTGTGGTTCTGGATAGCTGGGACTGAAAGAATCAGCTATGATTAACAAGATACCAAAACCACCTTTGCTTTGCTGGGATGCTGGATGCTGGTCAGCTAGAACTAAACAATTGGCACCGATTAAGAGGAGACCAGTGTTGCTAAGGTGAAACCTGTGACGTGTTCCCTGACAGCCAGCACACAGGAACCCTGTACCGGGGGCAGACAAGCTTGTCCCTCGTGCTGGCGGCTGATAAGAGTGATCCAGGTAGTATGTATTCTGAAGGGATGAAGGCGTCATGGAGATCAGCTGAGGCTTGGCACTCTGAGAGACCAAGAGAGGCCATTGGTGAAGGTGCAGTCTCAGTAGCCGTTGAAGGCCCTGGATTGAAGGAGTCCTGCGAAGGATCTGAGCCTCCACACCATGAAGAAAGCCTATGAGAGGCTGTAGGCGAAAGTGCAGCCCGGTTGCAGCAGACCCCAGAATTTTGGAAAAACTGGTTCAATGGGATGATGACCAAAAGCAGCAGCAGCAGTGGAATAAAGTCAGAAGAAACGCTGTGTGTGATAGAGATGGTGGGAAAATGACCCAAGTCCCTCGGAGAAGCCCAGAGGGTCGCAGTGAATCCCAGACACTGGAGACCGAGTTATTTGCACCTTTGGAGTTTGGTTTTGCTTTGATTTGAATCTGACTGTTCCCTGATTCTTCCCTCTTGAAGTAAGGAAGTATTTATTTTTGATTTTACAGGAGCCCACAGTTGAGTTAGAATTTTGAAAGACTGAATTTTAAAAGACAATGGCTAATTTAAAGATAATTAATTTTAATGTGTTTAAATTTGTAAGGATTGTTAAGTTTAAATTTTTTTATATTTTTAATGTGATGTTTTTTGAGGATGAATGAGAAAGAAAAGGGTTTGACTTAATAGTAATGTGATTGCGTGTCAAGCAGACAAGGAGTCAGTTGTGACAAGGAGTCTGGATAGTTTTATGTCAACTTAGCACAAGCTAAAAATCATCTGAGATGAGGATATCTCAATTAAGAAAATGCCACCATAAGATCTGATTACAGGGAAGTTTCTTATTGAGTGATTGATGGGGGAGAGCCCAGTCCACTGTGGGAGGTGCCATCTCTGGGCTGATGATCCTGAGCACTGTAAGAAAGCAGGATGAGTAAGCCAGTAAGCAGCACCCTTCCATAGCCATTGATCCCATCAGCTCCTGCCTCTGTGTGAGTTCCTTTCCTGACTTCTGTGACGAAGAACAATGATATGGAAATGTAAGTCAAATAAGCCCTTGCCTACCCAACATGCCTTTTGGTTATGATGCTGCATTGAGGCAACAGAAATCCTATGACATTCTACACATCTATCTTACAATAGAATTTTGTTTCCTTTACAAAAACACTTGTGAGGGGCTTAGAGACGAGGCTCAGCAGTTAGAGCGCTCTCTGTTCTTGCAGTGGACAGGGGTTCTCAGCATCCACAGGACAGCTCACAACTGTCCTAGGGATCCGATACTCTCTTCTGGCCTCTGAAGCACCCAGGCTCCCTTGTGGTACACAGACATGCATACAGGTTAACACTCATATACACAAAAAATAAACAAACAAAAAATTCATAAACTTATGAATGGGCGGACTAAAAAAAAAAAAAAAAAAAAAAAAAGAAAACCCTATATAAGAATGTTCACTACTGCATTCCTAGTAGCTTCAAATTGTAATAACCCGAAAGGATAAACTGGAATAATATTCGCGGCACACAAAGTAACAGTGAAAACAAGCTTCTCTCCCTCTCTCCGCCCTCTCCCTTTCCTTTCTCCCCCTGTCCCTGCTCCCTTCTTATTTGACCTTTTGGTTCTTAAGGTTCAAGCAGAAGGAAATGAAGTTAGTAGAGGTAAAAAAAAATTCTTCCACCTAAATCCTAAAACAGTTCCTAAACAAAAATAAGTTGGCTCCCGAATGAGATTTTCAACAGGTAAGCATACATCCCACACTGATTAGCGCGTTGTGGTATAGTGCCCGAGGGAACCTGCCTGAGATGTAATTTCAAAAGGAAAAGAGCCACAGAGGAGCTTGTGTTCCTAAGCAGTCCCTTTGTCTTTCAAATCAAACCAACTTAATTAGACTTTTGCTTGGTGCAAAAGGAAATTGTCAGTTTGAAACTGTAGGTTTTGCTATTAGGTCACTGGCCGGTGTCTAGTACTAAGAGTTCCTGTCAACACAAAGACTGGCAACCTCCCTCCATTTCCTAACAGCCAGGCTGAGTCCTCAGTGGTAAGGCAGGGACCCAACATGCCATGGCGCATGCGTCCTGAGCCAAGGGGCCCACTTCTCTCCCAGGCCACGCCCTCTGAGCGGCGCCCCGCCCCCTGAACGTGGTGGCAGTTCTTACAGCTGTGTCGCTATGGGAACGACTACTGCTTTCTTTACCCTGGTCATAAGCAGGATGGCGGCTGGGGAGCCGCGGGATGGAGGCGGCTACTACTTCAGATTCCTGCCTCATAGAACCTTCTCATCGCTGAGCGCCCGGGAGATCACCAGCCGGCTCCGCCAGTGGTGAGGGCCGAGGGGTGGAGGTGGCCATGCGGCGGGCTCGGGTCCTGGGTTCTCTCCCTGTTCGTGTTCGTGTCCGTGCTCCGGGACTCGGCTCTGCGCTTCCTCAACTCCGGCCAGGCCACTGACTCTTCCCCCTCTGCTAGGTCCATGCTGGGCAGAATCCAGGCGCAGGCGTTCAGCTTCGACCAGACGTTCCAGCCCTACCAAAAGGATGATTTTGTCATGGTTGGTATTGGGGGAGGGGGACGTTCTCTTTTGGATGTTCTTGGGAACACTCCATGACATGTTCTTAGAGTTTGGGAGTAATAAAAAGTGCAGGTTGGGTTTTCTTTTGTTTTGTTTCTTAGGGGGCTTTTTGACACAGTAACTCATTCTGTAGACCAGACTAGCCTGGCATTCACTGGGATCCTCTTGCCCCTGCCACCCAAGTGTCACCATAACCACCTTGCCAATATCTTACCTACCTTCGGAATTCTGCCTTAGATAACTTTACAAATCTGTAATTATTTTAGACAGTGTCCCTGTGTAATTCACGATGGCCTCAACTCTATCAGTCAGTCATCCTGCTTCCGCCGCATGCCAGTTCTGAAATACAGGCATGTGTTACCGATATTGACTGAAAATTCTGTTTTTTTTTTTTAAACAAGCACATCTTGTTTTTAAATACTATTACGCAGATTTACCCCTGACTTTATTAGGCTTAACTCCAAATACTTTTGGTTTCTGAAAATCACATTCACCCTGAGAAGTGGACATCAAGCTGTAACAGCAGTACCCAAGCAGGATTTCCTCCCAAAGGTTTTGAGCAATGGCCTGTTTGAAAAAGCCTTTAGCTAGAAGGGAATTCTTTAAAGAAGGCAAAGTTCATTCTAAGGTGTGAGATTTTTATGTGCATCTTAAGCCCCATCGTTTTCAGTGTTGCCTCCTACCCAACAGTAGGTAAAGTGTTGAGGTTTGTGAAGTGACCTTCATTCCTTGCCATTCTCCTCTGAGCATTGACTTTATAGCTGGCATGTAATGTATTCACTCTGACACTTTCTAAAGGCCCACTGTGTGCTAGGAATATAGCTTCCTCAATAGCCAGAGATAGAGACCTCACCAAAATGCCAGCAAATAACATGAGTCATCTTGCCCACTGCCATGAGTGAGGAGAGCGGGAAAACAATTCATCCGATTGTTCCTGCCTCCGGACAGGAGTGGTTCACTTCCATGAACCCTGTACAGGTGAAGTCTGGCCTACTCCTTGCTCCAGCTGGCCAGCTTCCCTTAGTCCCTTGTCATGACCCCGTCTCTTCTAAAGACACCTATCAAATTGAATCAGAGGTCTGACCTACAACCGAATAACATTAACATTAACATCTACAATGACAGTCTGAGCACACTTTGATGCTGAAGAAAGGACATGAATACTGAGCTACAGTTTCTAATCTGTTTGCCATAATAAGAGGGCAAATTGGTCTCATAGTCCATTTCCCTTTACCTGTGGTAGGGTTTTAATGCCATATTACTACTAATGACATGACTTAGGCATGGTTAGATTTTGATAATCTACCAGTACTGACTCTCTACTGATTTTTAAGATCAAAATTTTGAAATGCTGCATTATTTTCTATTTATTTATTTTTGAGACACAGTTTCACTGTGTGGCCCTGGTGGCCTCAAACTCACAGAGATCTGCCTGTCCAAGTGCCGGGACTAAAGGTGTGTGCCGCCACAACCGGTTTTTTTCTTTGATACTTTTTGTTGTTTCCATATATGACATTCAATATACCTGTTTATTCAGTAAATACTTGTTAAATGCTTTCTATATCCCACTTAGAAGTTGTTAAGATGAGCTCTCATCCTAGTTTATGAGGCACACACAGTTTCAGCAAATCAGTCTCCACCACATACTGAAGTAGTGTTCTAATAGATCCTGTAGAAAATGTCCTGGGCACAGAGGAAAAGGTCAGCTGATACAACGTGACAGAAGGTATACCTTTTCTTTCCCTTCTTCCTTTTGGTTGCTCAGTAGAGTTCTTCAGTGGACTCCGTATTCATGCATAAAACTCAACAGATTTCCATAATTCCAAGCATTCATTTCTTTCTAATTTTAAAGTTCTTCTTGGGCTAGAGATGCAGCTGAATTGGTAGAGTATGAGTTTAGCATGCATAAGGCCTTGGGGTCCATTCCAGCACTACATGCACCAGACACCGTGACATATACCTCGAATCTCAACTCTGGGAAGGATGGAGGTAAGTGGATCTGTTCAAAATAATTTTTGGCCCACACTAGCTCAACCAAATAAAGCAAGACTCATATTTAAACTACTTGGGATCCACGCATGGTGACACAGCCTATAACTCCAGTCCTTTGAGCTATTCTTAGGGTTACTCTAAAATGAGTGCTTGCTGAGGTCCTCATTTTCCACTAATCTTGAAAATGGCTCAGAAGTACTTAGGAGGAGGCTTAAGGATGATGAGATGCTAAAAGGAGGGGAGAAAAGTGAATCCTAGGGTTCTGACAGTCAACTAGAGTAGCTGACTTTACTAAACACATACAAGACTCCTGAGTAAATGATGCAAATTAAATGTATTGTTAGGTGCATGCAGGTGGCTGTCTTCTAGATCATTGGCTGTAATGTTGCTTTAGGGTCTCAAGAGAGCACTGTCAGATCAACACATAGGGCTCAGAGCCTCACCCTGGTGTGCCAGATAATGAGTTTTCCATGTAAATGGTGACAAACCTTTTATTTTACAGGCCTTTGCCTAGAGGCCTGCATAGCCTCCTGTGTCCACTTCAGGAGCAGAAATTAGGCTGATGGCTGCATCCCATCAATCAATCCTAGCAGATTTGCATGAGGGAATACCACCAGCTCAAAATTCCTTAAGGAAGAGAGGACTGATAGGGACTGTATAAGGCAGCAGTGAGAGACTACACTTAAGACTTGTAACTCAGCCTGTGCACCACCCACCTAGTAGGCAGGCCCTGGGGTCCAACTCCTGTTACAGGGAGGGGAATGACAAGACACCTTTTTCATGTTACCAAACACATTTATTTAATCTTTGCATCACTATCTTTGTTACTGCAAACTATTTTGATATTTTTTTTTTTTTTTTTTTTTTTTTTTTTNGTTTTTCGAAAAAGGGTTTTTCTGTTTTGCCCTGGCTGTCCTGGAACTCACTTTGTAGACCAGGCTGGCCTCGAACTCAGAAATCCACCTGCCTCTGCCTCCCAAGTGCTGGGATTAAAGGCGTGCGCCACCACCGCCCGGCTATTTTGATATTTTTAAAGAGTACATCATTTTACTAAAGTTGACATTTAGGAAACCCCTGCAAATACCTTGATGTCAATTCTGTAACAAACCAACAAAACCATTTACACATATCCAGACCCCTTCTGTGCTCGCCTCTGAGGCACATTTATGAATGCTAGCCAAAAACACTAAACAAATAAAAATAATCTTTTTATAAAATCTGTTTTTCAAAAACCATATTTCAATCGGCAGTCAGTTGTTGCAAGTCAGTTGGTCTACTTCTGTTTATGACATCTAAACAGAATTAAAGGACACCCAGTGTTTGAGACAGGCTGCCCTCATACTCTCAGTCTTGCTGCTGAAGACTGTAAGCATATGTCCTCCTAGCTAGATGATTTAATTTCTTTTAATTAAAAAAATTCTATTTTCTCTGTGTCTGTGTGTGTGTGTGTGTGTGTACATGCACGTGTCTGTTTATGTGCATGGGTGAGTTTGTACCATAGTACACATGTGGAAGCTGAAAGGCAACTTTGAGAGTCAGTTCTTTTCTTCAAATACATAGAGCCTCGATTGGACTCAGGTCCTGAGACTTGTTTGTTTTATCTTCTGAACTACTGTCCCTTGGTTTCATTTCTTTTCTTTCCTTAAAGAATCAAATAGCCAGTTGTGGTGGCGCACACCAGTAGGATTTGCTGAAGGAGGCAGAAACAGGAGGATCAAAAAAAAAAAAAAGAATCAAATACAATAACCTTTTTCTTGATTTAAAATTCTAGCCAGTGTGATGCTACATGTCTTTAACCCAACACTTAAAGATAAAAGTAGGGGCCTCCAGAGTGCAAGGTTATCCTTGGATATGTAGCAAGTTACAAGTATGTACAAGGCTAGCTTGAGTGCTGGAGCGTTGGCTCAGCAGTTAAGAGCACTGACTGCAGTTCCAAAGGACCCCAGTTCAAATCCCAGCAACTGCTTGATGGCTTACAGCTGTCTGAACTGTCGCTAGAGAGATGGCTCAGTGGTTAAGAGCACTGATTGCTCTTCTGGAGATCCTGAGTTCAAATCCCAGCAACCACATGGTGACTCACGACCATCTGTAATGAGATCTGATGCCCTTTTCTGGTGTTTCTGAAGACAGCAACAGTGTACTCCCATATAATAAATAAATAAATCTTAAAAAAAAAAAAAAAAAGGTTAGCTTGGAAACATGAGACACACTGTCAGAAAAAAAAAAAAATCCTTCAAGCTAGACATAGCAGCTCATTCATCTTTGCGCTCCTAGCACACAGTGTCGAGACCAGAGGAATAAGATTTTGAGGGAAACTTTGGGCTACATAGCAAATTCAAAACCAGCCTGAGCTACAGAAGGAGAGCCTGTCAAAAAGACAAGGACTGAGGTTGTAGCTCAGTTGTAGAGCATGTTCAGTGTAGACAAGGTTCTGGGTTTGATGTCTAATACCTTAAAAAAAGTAAGTAGAGCAAAGGTTTTCTTCTTTGTATCAAATGGTGTTTTATTAGTTTTGTTCTAACATGCTCCCTTGCAATTTGTATTTTAGGCTTTTTTCAAAGACCCAAATGTTATTCCAAATTTGCAGTTACTCTCAGATTCTTCTGGACAGTGGACCACATTAGGTAAAGATTTTTATATTTTAATTTCCAAGTTACTATTTTAATAAAAATTTGCCTCAGGAATTATCACTAGTGATTTGTATCAGTAAAGTACAAATTGTGACATCGTGATATGTATGACCAGCTGCGTCAGGCTTTCCCTGCGTCTCTGTCCGGGGAGTCTCTTGCTCTCATCCTGGCATAGCACATCAGAAGAGTTTTCTCTCAGTAGTTTAGAAAAATATGCATCGTATATTTTATATTTGAATATCCTGCTAAAGGCAAGTTGAGTTGATATGAGTAAGAGGAAACATGCATTTCTGGAATTCATTGGTGCATTAAGTGGGGACATTTGAGATCCCCAGCATCACATAGGTGTAGTTGTACACACTGAAATACCTGTAATCCCAGCACTGGGGACATAGAGAGCAGCAGCAGCAGAAGTTCAAGGCCATCCTCTGATACATGGCCAATATAAGGAGAAGGGTGGAATGAAAGAAAAATGGTTCACCAGTGAAGAGACACAGCACCTTCTAGAGGACCTGAGTTCATTTCCTAGTACCCATATCTAGCCTAACACTGTTGCCTATGACTCCAGCTCCAGGGGCCTCTATGGTACCTGTGCACACTTCCACACCCCCACATGGACACACACACTCGTGCAATTAAACCTCTTGAAAGAGATAGGGAAAGAAAACTAATAGTGTGTTCCAGGTTTTTCCATAGAAGTGAGAACATGGTGAGAGAGATAGATGGTCAGGTCAATCTAGAGGGGAAGGCTGGGAACACTATCCACCGATGCGAAGACCTGGGCAGAGCAGAGCCACAGCTCTCATGGGTTCTGACATTAATGGAATGTTTTAGAATAATAACAAATCACACAGAGATGACTTCTTAAAGGGGGACCTTTCTCTAGATGACACTAATAAGACACTAAAACGGTCCTGAGAAGTTTTATTTTTAAAAACTGTGTGTGTGTGTGTGTGTGTGCGCGCGCGCGCGTGTGTGCGTGCACCTGCCCACATGTTTCTGCACGTACAAGCAAGTCATATGGAGATAAAGAGGCCAGAGGAGCACTTTGAGGAATCAACTCTTCCAAACTGAAGCTATCATACTTGCCTGGGCAGCACTTTTACCAATTGAGTCTCCTAGGACTGTTTTGAAAACAAACATGAATATCACATTTTAAATTCAAGGTTGAGGTCTCAGTCATGCCACAGGTTACACCATTCCACTTTAAAAAAAAAAATAATACCAATGTGTGTACAAGTAAATGCAAGTTGCTTAGAAATTAGACGTTTTGTTTCAGAGGTAGCCTTTTGTTAAACTTCCAAGGTGTGTCTTCTTGGACCCCTAAGAAGCCTTAACACAAAGTAACTTTTTAGAGTATTAGTCAAGAACAAGTTACAAAAAAGTTTCTGTTAGACTCAGCGGGTCAGATTTTATTGCTTCTGGCCAGGGACTGCTGCCAAATCCCGAGTACAAAGCTGGTACAACCTGAGCTGCAGACCACTACAGAACTAAGCTCAGTTTCTAAACGCATGGAGGTGCCAACTTGGATTTTTCAAGAGCGAATAATCTGAGCTAGGTGGCATGGGGCTTTTTAAATGTTCATTGTAAACTATGTTTACAGAAGGAAGGAAGGGACAAGTCACCTCTTCCCAGCACAGGCCTCACAGAGCAGTGCTCCCTGCTCCTAAGGTTTTTTTCAATGATTTCATTTTTAAAAAATGTATTCTAGCGGGGGCTGGTGAGATGGCTCAGGGGGTAAGAGCACCCGACTGCTTTTCTGAAGGTCCTGAGTTCAAATCCCAGCAACCACATGGTGGCTCACAACCATCTGTAATGAGATCTGACTCCCTCTTCTGGAGTGTCTGAAGACAGCTACAGTGTACTTAAATATAATAAATAAATAAATCTTTTTAAAAAAATGTATTCTATGAGAATTTCATACATGTATAAAATGAACTTTGACTATAACTCCTCTCTTACAGTCCCCTCCAACTCTTGTGGATAACCTCCCCAAACACTCCCACCTCCACCTTTTGCAAAATTACTTGTATTCATGGTGTGTGTGGAGGTCAAAGAAGTTTGCAGGAGTTGGTTCTTGGTCCACCACTACAGGTCCCTGGAATTAAACTCTGAGCTGACCTCATTAGGTCGGTTTTCCCTCTGAGCTGTTTTACTAGACCTTAATCTAAGCCGGGAATGGAACCCTGTACAAAGAGGGCTTCTGAAGTAGCATGTTTGCCTCACGGGTAATGATTACAAGTTTAAAATTAGAAACACTCCACTTGGGTCTATTTTCTAAGATGTATTTCCTATTTATGTGTACGTGCGTGGATGTGCACATGCATGCAGATGCCTACAGAGACCAGAAAAGGGTGTTGGGTCCCTGGAGCTAGGGTTACAAGCACCAAGCTACCTGACTGGGTGCTAAGATCTTGAAAGAGCCGGGAGTGTTCTAAAGCATGGCACAGACTCTCCACTTTTATTTTGAAGAGGGATTTCTTATATGTTCCCAATGCTCTTCAGCAGCCTGTCTTCCTTCCTCTCCTCTCATTTTCTGTTGCTGTTATATTTCTGATAGATTGGCATCTTCCTTCCGTTTTCATCACAATAAGAACAACAACAAAAGCGTCAGCTCTTTATGTTTCTCTGAGTCAGGGTCTTACTCCATAGACCAGGCTGTTTGAAGCTGTGTGCAATCCAAGTTTAACTTTAAACCCCAAGCAGTCCTCAGCATCTGGAGTGCTGGGAGTGCAGGCCTATACCACCACATCCATTTTATGCAGTGCTGGGAATTGAACCAAGGGCTTCATGTATGCTAGGAGTACTCTACCAAATCAGCGAAGCTGTCTCAAGCCCCAGAAGGAGGCATTGTTAAACAAGAAGGGACTAGGAGAAAAAGATGTGAAGGTTTTAGCCTTGCTAAATTGTGGAAAAAACAAGAAACCTTATTCTGAAGAGAACACCAAGGATATGGTAGGAAAGTATCTGGTGAAGGGATCAGGGTGTGGCTATGGGTTTAGTCATTTCAGCAGAAACAGAAACAGAAATAGAACAGTATCAGTAAAAACATCGCTCAGAGCTCGTGGACGTCTTAGCCTAGGGGCTGGGCCATAGAATTCCTCAGCTTTCACCATGAACTGTTTGCTAAAAGAGGAAAGATCCAGAAGGTGGTTCATTCAGAGCAGGAGAGAGGGCTCAGCAACTAAGACCTTGTACTGCTCTTCCAGAGGACCTGAGTCCACTTGCCAGCAACCTATTAGGCCACTCACATTCAGGGGCTCCAACACCTCTGGCTTCTGAAGGCACCTGCACACTCACGTACACCCCTCACATAATCTTAAAAAATAGTCTTTGTGAATCCAAGGTCATTTTCTTTTCTTTTTTTTTTTTTT
>NC_034599.1:4228262-4239858 GCF_900095145.1 Mus pahari | reverse complement strand
TTTTTTTTTTTAAAGATTTATTTATTTATTATATGTAAGTACACTGTAGCTGTCTTCAGACACTCCAGAAGAGGGAGTCAGATCTTGTTACAGATGGTTATGAGTCACCATGTGGTTGCTGGGATTTGAACTCCAGAAGAGTTCAAAGAGCAGTTGGGTGCTCTTACCCACTGAGCCAACTCACCAGCCCCCCAAGGTCATTTTCCTAGAACAGATAGCCTCTAATCTTATCATCCAAGACAGGGCCATCCCATACAGAGCTCTGGGGGCCAAGTTAACCCTAGAAACCGTAGGAATTGGTTCACCTGTTGCCTGAAGCACTCTCCTGCTACCTGGGAGAGCTGTGGGAACACTCCCAGTATGCCCAGAAGGCATAAGATAAAAACTAAAATGAATTATCCTTGAGCCTAAGAGTGCACGGAATCTGTCTTCTCTCAGGCTTGCCAGGAAGCTGTCATCCAGTCCCTAGACACTGTCTTCCAGGTATGAAGTGGAAATGGCTGTCCTACGTTCATCCCAGTGCTGTATTTTATTTTATTTTATTTTATCTTATCTTAGATTTCTCACTCTGTAGACCAGGCTGGCCTGAAAATCAGAGCTCCACCTGCCCCTGCCTTCTGAGTGCTGGGATTAAAGGTTTGTGCCACCAGTGTATTTTAGGAATACTTCCTCAGAGTAAACTCTACCTCTGTCCTACTTGTATCCAATTTAGACAAAACTTTGAGCCTTAATGAGGTAAAGTCTGGAACCTTTTGAGGTAAGATAAGTAGTATTTTGGATGTGAGGAAGCTGAATTTAGGAACTAGGAACAAAATCCTACTTTGTATAATACACAATCCTAAATTGCATTGCCCTGACTTCATCTGTTCTCAGTTACTTCCCAGCAGCCTCTGCTCAGAATGCAGTTACCCTGGGTTAGGCCGTCATCCTGTGAACTGGTAGAATGTACCAGTCCATGGCAGATGCTCTTTCACACCTTCAAATCTGAATTTAATTTAGTAAGTCAGACTTATTAAAATGGCATGCTTGCCAGGTTGGGGTACACACCAGTAGACCCCTCATGATGGGGAGTGGGGGTGGCAGATGCAGGTTGCAGGTTATTGCCAGTTCAGGGCCAGCCTGGTTTACAAAAACTATCTCAACATGCACATTGCACATGTCACTGCTTCTCCCATGCAGTGTCCACCAGCCAATGCCATGGATCTACCAGGCTTTCCTCGAGGCCCTTGGGTCTTTCTGAAGCGCCCAGACTTATTCCATCATAGTCTGTAGGCTTTTTACTTTATCTGCTCCCAAGAGGGATAGGCCTCAGAAACAGCAGGCCCTTCTCTCTGCAGCACAGCTTTTGAAGTCACTGAAGCACATACTGTTCCTAGCTTCAGGCATCTTTCTAGGCCCCACATCTAGGATTGTAACCTGCAATGACAGGTTCCAACATGAGCTGGTGGCTAGCCAAAACACAAAGTGCAGACAGTTGCCAGGGTTACTTTTAAGCCCTGGCATTTGTCAGGCTGGTGATACAACAGTGGGCCTGTAAGGTGAGCCTCAGCAGTAGCATGTAGGGGGCCCTGGGTTCAGGTCCCAAGACCTTAAAAACAGCAGGGTGGTTAGAAGACAAAAGAACATCATCTTATATAAGACTATGTATGTAGGTTAAAAAGGGGGCAAGGGGAGACATTGATATGATAATAATAAAAATATTTGTATTTACCTTTATAGCTGTATAACTTAATTGTACTAACAGAAAGATCTTTGTGGGTTTTGGTTTTTGTTTTGTTTTGTTTTGTTGAGACAGGATTTCTCTGTGTAGCCCTGGCTGTCCTCTATAAACCAGGCTAGCCTTAAACACGTAGAGATCCACCTGCCTCTGCTAGGATTAAAGGCTTGTATCACCACTATGCTGGTGAAAATTCTATTTCTAAAAGAAATATTCAAGGAATAAGTGTAGCCTGGGGACTGGGAGGCAAAAAGGGAGGAGCCATGGCCATACAGGAAGCAGAGCCCAATGCAGTTAGTTAATCCACATTTCCCTTTAGACATGTGGTGACTTGGTCAGAGCTCCTCTAAGTTTTACCTTGGCCTGGAAAACATTGTGTCATACACGCTGTCAGTGAGACCTAAAGGAGACTTTGTAATGAAGAGAAAACATTCAAGGCATCCTCAAAGACTTCACAGATGATAATTAATTAAATTATTGTTTTGGTTTTGATGTTTTGTTTTCTGAAACAAGGGTCTCACTGCAGCCCTAGTTGGAACTTGCTACGTTGATCTATCCTCCTGCCTTTGCTTCAAGTGATAACACAGTAGATGGAAGCCACCACAATGCTCAGCTTTTTGCTGTTAACATTTGTGTGTGCACACATGCCCTAGGATAGTTTTCAGGAGTTGGTTCTGTTCTTTTATTGTGCGGGTCCAATAGATTGAATTTAGGTCATCAGAATTGGTAGCAAGCACCTTTATCCACTGACCCCATTGTGCCAACCCTTGGTGCTTTGGTTGGGTTGGGGGTGGCCTTCTTTTTTTTTTTTTTTTTCGAGACAGGGTTTCTCTGTTTAGCCCAGGCTGGCCTCAAACTCAGAAATCTGCCTGGGATTAAAGGTGTGAGCCTCCACTGCCCGGCCGTGTGTGTGTGTGTGTGTGTGTGTGTGTGTGTGTGTATGTGTGTGTTTTATCTTAAAGATCTATTTTATTTTTAATTATACTCATGTCCGTGTGGGTGTGTGGGTTTGAATATAGCTGTCTATGGAGATCAGAGGTGTCAGGTCTCCTGGGAGCTGGAGTTACGGGTCTTGTGAGTCATCTACTGTGGGTGCTAGGAACTGAACTCAGGTCCTCTATAAGAGCAGTACATACTCTAAACCACAGAGACATCTATCTCTCCAGACGAGCCCTACCTCACCCACACCCACCTGTTTTGAGACACGGTTTCATTTTGAAGCTCAGGCTAGCCTGTCCAAGAAAGCTAGGCTATAGGTATGTGCTACAATATCTAGCTCTAAATCTGTGTAATATCAATCATAGAGCATTTAGAATTATGAAAACCCAAAATATGTGAAGGAGTCTTTTTTTTTTTTTTTTTTCTTTTTTTTTTGGTTTTTTGAGACAGGGTTTCTCTGGGTTGTCCTGGAACTCACTCTGTAGACCAGGCTGGCCTCGAACTCAGAAATCCGCCTGCCTCTGCCTCCCAAGTATGTGAAGGAGTCTTATGCTTTCATGGGCAATTCTACAAATGATCTTTGCCAAAAGGCAAAGTTTTATAGGCAATTCTGACATTGGAGTTTCAGTAGAGCGCATGCTGGCATGCAGGACCCCTGGATTCTGTCCCTGGCACCAAATAATGCTGGGCATGGTTGTGCATACCTGTAATCCTACCACAAAAAGGCAGAAGCAGAAGGTCAGAGGGTCAAGGTCATCCTCCGCTACATGGTAATGTCATGGTCAATATGGGTTATATGAAACTTTGTCCCTGTACCAACACACACACAAAGGCACACACATCCAGAGCTATCTATAAATCTCTTGATAAGCACACAAAGTATTTTGCTGTAAGGTATTCTCTAGACTGTATTCACCTAGTTCTGAAATGAGAATTTATTATAAATTATTTTTTAGTTTTAGCTTTTTAAAACTTGAGTATCACTCTAAAGCCTATACTGGCTTAGAACTTATTATGCAACCCATCTTCAGATTTGTGGCAATTCTCCTGTGTTCACCTTCTAAATGCTGAGGTTGGCTCTAAAGTAAGTGTGTGTGTGTGTGTGTGTGTGTGTGTGTGTGTGTGTGTTTTAAGATTTATTATCCACCTCCTTGCAGGACACATGCCTTTAATCCCACTACAAGGGAAGCAGAGGCAGTCAGATCTCAGAGTTCAAGGCCAGCCTAGTCTTTAGATGTAGAGGAAGTTCTAGAACAAACAGGATTACACAGAGAAACCCAGTCGAAGAAGAAGAAGAAGAAGAAGAAGAAGAAGAAGAAGAAGAAGAAGAAGAAGAAGAAGAAGAAGAAGAAGAAGAAGAAGAAGAAGAAGAAGAAGAAANAAGAAGAAGAAGAAGAAGAAGAAGAAGAAGAAGAAGAAGAAGAAGAAGAAGAAGAAGAAGAAGAAGAAGAAGAAGAAGAAGAAGAAGAAAAAGAAGAAGAAGAAGAAGAAAGAAGAAAGGAAGGGGAGGGGAGGGAAGGAGGAAGGAAGGAGGGAAGGAAGGAAAGATTTCTTTTTTTATTTTATATTTATGTATTGGTGTGGGTTACCTACTGAAATCTCCTTGGAGTTAGAGTTATAGGTGAGCCACCTGAGGTGGGTTGTTGGATCTAAACAGTGGTCCTCTAGAAAAGCAGCAACTATTCTTAACCACTGATCCCTAAATTTTATTTCAATTTAAAATGTATTGGTAGTAGTAATAGTGTGTCTATATGGCTGTGTGTACGTGTCACAGAAGGTACCTTGGAGATGGGTTTTGTCTTTTCGTGGTCATCAGGGACTAAACTCATGACCCTGTGCAGCACTTTCTACCATTGAACCATTAAGATATGAGTCACACTTGGTAACTTCTTAGAATCTGTACATAATGGTTGAATTTAGAAATAACTAAAAATAGGGGCCTGAGCCAGGCATAGTAACATACATGTTTAATCTCAGCTCTCACTGTCTGTGAGTTTGAGGCCAGCCAAGTCTACATAGTGAGTTCTAGGACAACCAAGGCTACATACCAAGACTTTGACTCAAAAACAAAACAAAACTAAGAAAAAACAAACAAACCAGTGGAATGGAATTTGAATCCAAGTCATATGCTCATAACTCCAGGGGATCTGATGCTGCATTCTGACCTCCATGGGCATCTGTACACACATACCAGATACACAGATACCGCATATACACATACATAAAAACACATCCCTATAAAAGGGTTAGAAATAACTGAAATCACTAAATTCACTTTTGCATTTTTGTTCTTTACAAAATATCTTCTTTCAGGATCTGAAGTGAAAAAAATTGAAGCTATAAATGTTCCATGCACACAACTTTCAATGTCATTTTTCCAACGGTTATATGATGAAAATATTGTACGAGAAAGTGGACACATTGTCAAATGCCTAGATTCTTTCTGTGATCCGTTTCTCATTTCAGATGAACTGAGAAAAGTAAGTAAAGAATTTTAAAATTCCACAGTGGAACTTTATTGAAGGAAATATAAAATATCAAAACCCAAAGCCTGAGTAAAACTCGTAAGCTACCTCTAGCTAGTCGATATGACCAGTGCTGTTTCTTCTTAGTGTGTGTACTTAGCAATTTGTATTTGTCAGTCAGATGTTACTGACATGTGAGAGTAAAAATTTGGCTAACACTAGACATTCATAAGACAGTTCCTCTCAACAGTCATCTCAATTCACAGGTAGAGAAATTCTGACCTATTTAATGAGTAGCTATTGTCTTCTGTAGGAGTCTTTAAATCAAATGAATATGAAGAATATTTATGTAAGATTAGTTATAGTGCCACATGCCTGTAATCCTAGCATTTAAAAGGTAGAGGCAAGGGATCAGGAGTTCAAGGCCAGCCTACGTAGTTATAGGCTATCCTGGGCTACACAGCGAGAACTGTCTCAAAAACAAAACCAACAAAACTAAACTAAAAATGGAGCGTGGGACATAGCACTGTTGGGAGAGTATGTGATCTAGTCAGAGGGCAACATCAGACTCCCTGGGACTGAAGTATGCACAACACCTTGTGTTTGATTTCCTAGTACTGCATAAACACGGCATGGTCGCATATGCCTAATAAACTAGTAGTTTAGGGTGGCCTTGACCTTCTGATCCTGTTCCTACCCCCTAATATGGGTTTACTGGATACACCACTACATCATGGCCATGATTGGTTCTCCAAATAAGCATAAGGTTGATCTGGAAGTGTAGTTAAATGGTGGAGCGTGCACTGTCAGAAATATGACTCTGTGTAATCCCCAGTACACAAAAGTACTAAGTTTAAAATACTCATTTAAATTATATGTTAAAACTCCCAAAGCTTAAAATCATAACCATAAAATTAATTCAATATATTACATTGTACTAAGATGATTTTTTTAATCTTAGGTTTTGCTCATGGAAGACTCTGAAAACTATGAAGTCTTTAGCCCAGTGGAAAGGGAAGAGTTCCTGTTCTGCCTTTTTAAGCATCTCTGCCTCGGAGGGTCCCTTTGTCAGTATGAAGATGTGCTAAAGCCATATCTGGAGACAGCAAAGCTGATCTATAAGGATCTGGTGAGGTAATGTTCTCCCTGTGAAATTTAATTGTAAGCAGGTGGAACCACCCAGTGTCACTCATGTTCATATTGGAAGCTGATCTATAAGGATCTGGTGAGGTAATGTTCTCCCTGTGAAATTTAACTGTAAGCAGGTGGAACCACCCAGTGTCACTCATGTTCATATTGGCAGCTGCACTGGTCCTTTTGTAGTTTGCCTCTGGCTTCTGGAAGCAAGGATTTCATGACTATGGCTTGTTTTCGATTTTGTTTGTTTGTTTGAGGGATGATTTTTTTCTTCCCGGTGCTGGTATTGAATCCATAGGCAAGCATTCTACCATTGAGGCAGCAGCCCTGGCTTTAGTGTTCTTATCAGTTCTTGTGTGTCTTGTCCTGTGAGACAGTCTTAAACTGCAACTCAAGCCGCCTTGGAAATCACTCTGCAGTCCAGGCAGTCTCCCTGCGTCAGCAGCCCAAGATCCCCAGACTTAGTTCCCAGTCTTTCCATTCTTGTCCTTTTCTTTTCTTTTTTCTTTTTTTTTTTAATGGTTTTTCGAGACAGGGTTTCTCTGTGTAGCCCTGGCTGTCCTAGAACTCACTTTGTAGACCAGGCTGGCCTCGAACTCAGAAATCTGCCTGCCTCTGCCTCCTGAGTGCTGGGATTAAAGGCATGTGCCACCACGCCTGGCTCTTGTCCTTTTCTTTTCTTTTTTTTTTTTTTTTAAAGATGTATTTATTTATTTTATGTATATGAGTACACTGTAGCTGTACAGATGGTTGTGAGCTTTCATGTGGTTGTTGGGAATTGAATTTTAGGACCTCTGCTCCCTCCAGTCGACCCTGCTTGCTGTAGCTGACGTCAGATGCACCAGTAGAAGGTGTCAGATCTCATTACAGGTGGTTGTGAGCCACCATGTGGTTGCTGGGATTTGAACTCAGGACCTTTGGAAGGGCAGTCAGTGCTCTTACCCACTGAGCCATCTTGCCAGCCCTCTTGTCCTTTTCTTATTCAGATCTGGCACTCACTCTGTCCCATCCAGTACTGTGATAGCAACTGCCACATCCCATCCCTCTCCCCCCACCCACCCTCCCTTAAATACCGAAGGAGCAGGGGAGGTCACGAAGGATGTGTGTATGGGGAAGAGAGGCAGGGGAGAGTTGTAAAACCTTTATTCTAAATGAGTAGAATTTTCATTTAGACATAATCTTTACCCTTCCAAGTTAATGCCAAAGACATGTAGTTAATTTTAGTATTCTACTCGGCACACCCTCCCTGTCTTCCACCCTCCCACCATCCCACCCTTCCTTACTTTTTGAATTTCAGTTCAAGAATAGACTATAAACTTGAGCCTGAAGAGATGGCTCAGCACGTAAGAGAGTCTGTTACTTATCCAAAGGGTCCCAGCTTGTCCCGGAAACCACAGGGCAGCTTACAACCACCTATAACTCCAGCTCCAGGGCACATGGTGCCGCCTTCTGGTTTCTATGAGCACTACATACATGTAGTATATATACATGCATAAAAGCAAACATTTATACATATAAAATATAAAGCAATCTTTTAAAAAAAAAACTTCAAGATTATGAATTGGGGCCATGCATATAATTCCAGCCCTGAAGAGCAGAGGCATGAGGATCACTGCAGGTGCTAGGCTAACATGGTCTAAATTCTGATTCCAGGACAGGTCAGGGAAACAAAGGCAGCACAGTGGCTTGACAGGTAAAGGCTTTTGCTGCACTAGCCAGACAAACTGAGTTCCGTCCCATGGAAAGAAGGAGAAAACAGATTTCACCATGCTGACCTCCAAACGCCACACTGGTGCTGTGAGAAAGAAAGGAAGGAAAAAGAAAACATTTGAGAAAAGCATGCATGACCACCAAATAGTTGAGCGTGTTCTGCCCACTTGTAATTCGTGTAAACTGAGGAGACCAGTGTCTTCCTCTCTGCAGCCCGCCATGCATGCACACACTACCACTCTGCCACACTAGCCTGTGGAATGTCTCACTGCCATGTGCAGTGGAGAAGGGTCACTGCGGTATTTGAGACAAACAACTCAGGAACTTAAACACTACAGAAATACTCTGTCCCTTAGACGTTTTGTAGTCTAATCTGCAACTTCCTTTACATTTAAAAAAGGTTCTGTTAGCATCTCTTAGTTATACATAATAATGGGTTTCATCAAGATGTCTTAATTATAAATGTATGTAATATACTTTAGATGTGTTGCCCTCATTTACATTTTTGTGTGTTAAAATTTTTTAAAGACCTGAAGACTAACAACAATTCATAAAAAGAACGGGTGAACTGATGGCATCTTATTTTTATGATTTATTTGTATGTGTATGCATGTACAAGTTCAGTGAGGGCATAAGAGGAGTTGTATCCCCTGGAGTTAAAGTTACAGGAGTTACAGCCTCCTGATACAGACTCCAGGAACAGAACCCAGGTCCTCTGCCAGAACAGTGGGTTATCTGAACCACTGAGCTCTCTCCAGCCCCAGGCTTTTCATATTTTAAATGTGCCTTTTTCCCCCCATTTTAGTGTTCGGAAACATCCTCGAACCAAGGAAATACAAATTACCTCTTCTGTCTTTAAAGTAAAAGCCTACGTGAGTATTGAGCTTGTTAATTACTCATTACAAATACAGTTGCTATCCTTGTGGCTTATGCTATCTGCTGTTGTGTGTATGTTTGTTATGATGGCGCTAAGTACTCATGAGAATCAAATGTGACAGGGTTCAGCTTCATGGGGAGTCATGCCAGGAGCCTCTCTCAGGAAGAGAGAAGCAGAGACTCTGAAGGAATGCTACTTACTGCTATACTCTCAGTTCTGTCTTCAGGCTCTGGGAGAATACCCAACTCTACTTTGAGCACTAAGGGCTTTTCCAGCCCAAAGTTCCAAACTCTTTCCACAATCCTTCCCAAACAACATGGTCAGGGCTGTCACAGCAATAGCCACTATTGTGGCACCACCTTCTCTACTCATGTGCTTGCTGCTGATGCGATAGAGCACGGATCTGAGCCATCTCAAGGGAGGAGAACGTTCTTTGCCTTACAGTCCCAGTTCACTAAGAGGGAAGCCGAAGCAGGAACTAAAGCGGATTCCATGGGAAAGCGCGACTTACTCCTTCGCCTCCTGGCTTGTTAGCCTGCTCTCTCATATGGTCCAGACTGCTTGTCCGGTGTTGGCACTACCCATGGTGGGCTAGGCTCCTCCATCCATTATTAATGAAGATAATGCCCCACAGACATACCCACACACAAGTCTGATGGAAGTTATCCCTTAAGAGAGATCCTCTCTTCCCAAAGCTAGTCTAGGTTTGGACCAAGTTGACGACAACATGTGGCAGGCATGTGGACTCAACAAATGTCTCAGTCCATAACGTGCTTCTCTTAGACTGACAGGTGTGGAAAAGGTACAAGCTAGAATCCTAGCACTCAGGGGACTGAGGCAGAAGGCTATCAAGCTCTAGTCTAGCCTGGACTACCTAATGAAACCCTATCTCAATATACACATACCCCTAAATAAGAAAAAAGCAAGCCAGGTATGGTGGCTCACACCTGTATTCCAGCACTAAGGCAGTATTGCCATGAGTTTGAGGCCAGCCTGGGGCATACAGTTAAATAAAGCACAACTAAACAGCAGAAGTACCATGGAAAGACTATGATTTATACATTCCTTAAGAGCAAGAGGTACAGTTATGATACACATGTGTAATAGACTTGTACTATTAATAATACTATTGGTGGTTTATTGCCAATTTATTATCTAAAATTTTTATATATGTTTAATTATTTGTCTTTGTTTATTGAGACAGACATCTGGTTTGCACTCCAGACTGGCCTCAAACTCAGTCCTTCTGCTGCAGCCTCCGAAGGACTGGGATTAAAGTTGTAAGCCATTATGTTTCGGGATGCTTGGGCAGAACTATGTGTAGTCAAAGACCAGTGTGGCTGAATACTAAATAATTACAGCTTCTCTTTTCAGGACTCCAGTGGCGTGTGCTACCCTTCACCTAAAGAGCATGAGCAGACATTCTCGTATTTTGTTGTGGACCCCATCAAGCGTCACGTGAATGTCCTATACCACTGCTATGGTGTAGGGCACATGGCTTAGGGTTGTTTAAGCCATCTATTACACTGTTCTTTAGTTCACTGTGTCTCTGCGTCAGCACTCATAGGTAGATATATGGGCTCTCTGCAGACCCATCGAAGGCCACTGTACAGAGCCCATCTTGAGCGGAAGAGAACCAACCCCAAAGTGCCTATTTCTCAGTTTGCAGCATGTCCGTGCTGGAATCCCGGATAGATCCTGTACAAAGCAGAAAGTCACAAAGTCATGTTTGTTCTATTAAGATTCAGCCACAGGAGGGTATAGGGGACTTTGGGGATAGCATTTAAAATGTAAATGAAGTAAATACCTAATAAAAATTGAAAAAAAAAGATTCAGCCACATTCCTAACTTCCTGTTTTAAAAATTGTTTTTAGTTTTTTTGAGGTAGTATCTCGTGTACCCTAGGATAGATGATCCTTGAACTTACTTTGTAGCTAAGGCTGGTCTTGAACTCTTGATCATCTTGCCTCTACATTTTGAGTGTTGTAATATAAACATGGACCACCAGGCCTGGCCTTTGAGAAGCTAATTGATTCTGGATTAGAATTGAAACATTAAACATCTCCACCACCAGCCATTAATGTGAATTAATATGACTATTTGACTTCAGTTCATGAAATTACATTTTTATCATTGCAGAAAGGTTTATGTCTTGTTGGCATGATACTCAAGAGGGAGTAGCAGTAGTTCTCTAAGAGCAAGTTCTAGGATAGTCAGGGCTACATAGAGAAACCCTGTCTTGAAAAGAAAAGTAAAAAAGTTATATCTCTACAGATAGGAAAAAACATAGAATTTTTTTGCTTCATTTTTCCACTTAAAATCGTCAGTTAAAAATAATTGTAAACTCTTGGGGCTACAGAAATGGCTTTGTGGTTAAGAGCACCGGCTGCTCCTCCAGGCAACTCCAGTTTAGTTCCCAGTACCCATAAGGTAATGCACAACTGTCTGTAACTCTGCTTCCAGGGGACCTGACAAAACACCAATGTATATAAAATAAAAATAAATACATTTTTAAAAATAACTAAATTCTTATTGTTTAACAAGTTAAAACTCTAGCTGTCATTCGGGAAGCCATCCCATCATTTGAAATGTAAATAAAGAAAATAATAATAATAATAATATACATACAAGTAACATTCTAAAAAAAAAACTCGGGCTGTCACACAGTTTCTTTTTTTTCATGAATTTTTATTATTATTATTATTTTCTTTATTTACATTTCAAATGCTATCCAAAAAATTCCCTATACCC
>NC_034599.1:4218126-4228117 GCF_900095145.1 Mus pahari | reverse complement strand
GTGCTGGGTCATATAAAGTTTGCAAGACCAAGGGGCCTCTCTTCCCAATGATGGCCGATTAGGCCATCTTCCACTACATATGAAGCTAGAGACACGAGCTCAAGGGGTACTGGTTAGTTCGTATTGTTGTTCCACCTGCAGGGTTGTATCCCCCTTCAGCTCCTTGGGTACTTTCTCTAGCTCCTCCATTGGGGGCCCTGTGTCACACAGTTTCTAATTGATACAAAGTAGTGATACATATACTATCTGGTACATGGCAGGTGTTGCTAATACTGAATCCCAGCATTGTACACGTGCTAGGCAATTGCTCTACTCACTGTGATATGTCAGCACAAGGTCAGTCTGGCCTCCAACCAAGGATGACCTTGAACTTGATCTTCCTACCCCTATATCCTAAATGCCAGGGTTACACTTATAGGCCACCAAGAACTGTCTAATCCTTGAATTTTAATCCTCCAATTATTTATTCTGTGACCCTGACCTTTCTTTCTTTAGTTGCCTTTCTTTCTTTAGTTGCCTTTTCTGTAAAATGGAAGAAATAGAAAGATCCCTTCATAAATTATAAAGACTACAATATATCGCAAGTATACAGTGCTACCAAGTGTATAGTTTAAGGCTATACTCATGCTCAATTAGGGAAATTCAAATAAAACAAAGCAAAAAAAAATCTGAGAAGCAGATTATCTGCTGTGGGGTCGGCATTACTTCTGTACAGATTCCTGTTCCTTAGACTAACATGTAAACAGAGGCAATATTGCTGCATCTCTCCCTGGACCCAGAAGGTGTAAGCTCCCCAGTGAACTTGGATACCAAACAGTCCATTATTGTCATTTTAAAAAATGTTAGGCTGGTGAGATGGCTCAGCAGGTAAGAGCACTGACTGCTCTTCCAGAGGTCCTGAGTTCAAATCCCAGCAACCACATGGTGGCTCACAACCACCCATAAGAGATCTGACGCCTTCTTCTGGCACATCTAAAGACAGCTACAGTGTACTTACATATAATAATAAATAAATCTTTGGGCCAGAACAAGTAGGGACTGAGTGGAGTTGACCGGAGCATGCGGGGCCGGCTGGAGAGAGAGGGCTTGAGCAGAGTGAGCAGAGGTCCTAAAATTCAATTCCCAACAATCATGTAAAGGCTCACAAACATCTATACAGCTACAGTGCACTTGTATACGTAAATAAATAAATAAATAGATCTTTTTTAAAAAGTGTGTATAAGTCTGCATTTGTTTCTGAACACAATGTGTATGCCTAATGCCCCAGGAGGCCAGAAAAGGGGGTCAGAACACCCACAAGTAGAGCCACTGCCAGCTTAACTGAGCCTGGGACCTCTGCAGGAGCAGTAAGAGCTGCTGAGTCCTCTCTCTAGACCCTGCCGCCTTTTGTACACCTCTCTCTAGACCCTGCCGCCTTTTGTACACCTCTCTCTAGACCCTGCCGCCTTTTGTACACTTGGACTAAACTATTTTTTAAATATTATTTAATACACTATAGCTGTCTTCAGACACACCAGAAGAGAGCATCAGATCCCATTACAAATGGTGTGGGCTACCTTGTGGTTGCTGAGAATTGAACTCAACTTCTGGAAGAACAGTCAGTGCTCTGAACCGCTGAACTATTTCTCCAGTCCCTGGACTAAATTATTTTAATTCACTAATTTGTTTAATATTTACTTCTCATAAAACAGAGCCTGTGTCTAGTTGTGTTTTATATTAATTAGTTTGTTTGTTTGTTTGTTTTATATGTGGAGGGTTTGTTTGAGGAAGGTTCTCACAGTAGCTTGAAACTCACTACATAGGCCAGGCTGGTCTACAGCTTGTATGGTCCTCTTGCTGCTGCCTTCAGAGCACAGGGATGCAGGTGTATGGTACCCTGGATGACAGGTCATTTGAAAAGAGAAGCTATTCCTTAGAGTGAACTTGTTGAGCATGTGGAGTGAGCAGAGGGTCCCTTAGGAGCAGGGGTCCCAAAGACAGATCCCCTCTGCAGGGCTTATCAGCTCTCGAGCCAGCCATGTCTACATGTACGTCTTAAGCTCTCTGCTCAGTCCCTCCAGTCATCCCCGAAGTGTTTGCTGAAGGTTTTGAACTGTCAGAACCTGTATTTAGTTGTGCAGTGTGGGGTAAGATATGGATCCTGGGAACATGCCTCAGGCCCCATGGTCCCTGGAAAATAGCAACAGCCTGTAGAAGCCGTTTTTTTTTTTTTTAAAAAAAAAAAAAATGCAAGCTGAGTCAACTGAGAGTGGAAAGGTTGTCAAGGTTCAGACAACTGGCGATGTGACAGCAAACATGACCAGTGTCATATGAATGGTATTCTGGGACTTAAAAACATTCTTCAAAAATCCCAGATGCTACTTAAGGAAGAAGGTCTCAGAATTACAATTTGGACATTAGGTAGAGACATAGGGAAGTCTGGGAAATGCTGGACACTGTAGTTCCCAGGAAGGCAAATAGAGATACAGGCATAGGCACAGGACGTTTGGGAAGCTCATGGGCACCTGTGAGGGCGCCTGACACTGTGGCGCCCTGCTTAGGGCTCCGTGTACACAGGAAGGCAGCTTCCTAGGGACCTCCTTACTGAAGCCAGAGCCATGGTGCTGAGACATTTCTTGCTGTCTTAGGCGGTATAAAGCCACCATCAGATGACAGAGTGTCATAGACACATCATAAACTGGTACCTTACAAAGATTACTCTCACTAAACAAAGTCCAGAGACCAGAGAGATGCTTGGAGATGTCAAAGCAGCAGATTGGCCAACTTTAAATTTATACCAACTACCTGCTGTCTGGCTAACGTGAGTTTAAAGCAGTGACTGAAAACTCAGGAAAAACAAATCAGGCTGGGGACGGTGCTCCTTTGGTAGAGAGATTCTTAGCAGGCAAAAAAGCCCTCGGAAACCAGAGAAGTGCAAGCAGGAACCATGAACTCAAAGTCATCTGCAGCTCTACACTGATCTTGAGGCCAGCATGGGAGACATGAACTCCTGTCTCCAAACAAAAATAACAACAAAGAAAACAAAACCCAGCAACAAGATGGAAACGATGGCTCTGTGCTGAAAGGTGCTTGTTGATAAGACTGACCTAGCAACGTAAGGAGACAATTCCAAGTTGTCCTCTGTCCTCCACAGCTCATGCTTGTACACAACACACAATAAATAAATGTAATTTAAAAACTTGAAATCAGGGCTGGGAGCACAGATCCGTGCTAGAGTTCTTGCCTGGATTATGTGAGGTCCTGGGTTCAATCCCAGCACTGTAAAACAAGAAATAAGAGCGAGTCAAAATCCAATGTGGCCCAAAAGAGGAAGGATTAGCAAAATGGATGAGTTCTGAGGTGACAGGGTTTAAAGAACCCGGAAGTGGTATCTGTGGGAGGAAATTGTGGTTAGACGGGGGAATCCCTCAGCTGTCCCTCCCTTTTTCTTTATTCTCAGGCCTTAATGCTCTGATTCACAGGCCTATGGGCATTGTTCTAAACCACACTCAACCAGCTTTGATCTCTGTTTTCAAAACAGGTTTGCAGATCCTAAAAGCTGGTTGGAGGCTTCTTAAGGAACAAGATATCCTAAATTCTCTTACTCAATTAATCACCACTAAATGTTACAAACTAATATAGCTGGGTGTGGTGGCTCAAACCTATAATCCTAACACTTGAGATGTGTGAGTTCCAGGCCAGCCTGGGATATAGAGTGAGATCTCTATCTCAAAATAAACAAAATCTTGTACTCAGGAGGCAGAGGCAGGTAGATCTCTGGTGGTTTGAGGCCATCCTGGACTACAGAGTGAGTTCTAAGACAGCCAGGGCTACACAAAGAAACCTTGCCACAAAACCAAACACCTAACAGTCATCCCATGGATGTTTATTATAATTGCCTACTATGTTCTAGCCATGGTCCACATATTATGTATGAATAATATTTTGGAGCGGTGAATCACAAGAGTCTAGTACTGGAGAGGTCAAGGCACTTGGGGGGAGGGGTGTCACTGCAAGTGAGGCCCTGGGGTCTGCAAAACAGGGCCTTGACTAAAAACAATACGGGGCTGGAGAACTGACTTAAGGGTTAATAGGAATTGCTGCTCTTAAAAAAGACTTGAATGTGGTGCCCAGCAACCACGTCAGGCTGCTCACAGCCATCTGTAACCCCAGTGCCAGGGGATCCAATACCCTCTCTGACCTACCCAGGCACCTGCCTGCATGTGCACACATTCACACATTATACATACATTAAAAAAAAGTTTTCAAAGAGTATACTCTCCTCTTGTTCAGCTCATCCCCTACAAAAATAGGTTAAAATTTAATAAATTTTTTAAGGTGTATTTTTAGAGTCGTGTGTGTGTGTGTGTGTGTGTGTGTGTGTGTGTGTGTGTGTGTGTGTTATTCAAGTGCTCATGGAGGCCAAAAGGGGGTCAGATGCCCTGAGGCTGAAGTTCAGGTAGTTTTAAGCAGCCCAGTGTGAGTGCTGGGAGTTGAATCTGGTCATCTGGAAGAATGCTAAACATCCTTAATCTTCAGCTCTGATGTCCCATTTAAGGGAGTTTTGCACACTTTGAAAAACCCCTGTGACCATTATGTGGTAAATGAGTTCAAGAGGCCACACTGCCAGCTCCTAGCCAGCAGGTCCAGGCGAGAGGAGAGTGGTCCTGGTTTCACCGGGGTATCTCCGGGTCTGAGCAGGATGGCCCAAAAGAAACACAAAACAAGCCAAGCTGGGAGTCTTGTTGAAGCAGGAACTCAACTTTATGGCATCAGCCTCTCGCTTATATAAGTTCAGAACATAGGGAGGGGGATTTTTGGTGGGGTAAGATGATGTAGGAGGCGGGGAAGGGTGACAGAGGGTATGGAGTGACTGACAGGGCCAATGGCAAAGCTCTATATCAGCAACAGTGGGGCAGAGACAGGGCCAAACAGGTCTTGCTGAGTCACCCCATACAGACAGGTCTCAAAACTCAAGTCAGGCTCGGGTTTGTCCTCAAGGCCCAAACCAGGGCCAAAATGGGGCCCAATACCACACAAAGTGGGAAAAGAGCATCTGAACTAATAACTAAGAAAATCGGCATGAGCCTCAGAGAAGATGGAGATAGGAAGAACTGGGCCCTCTCCCCAACTTTGTCTTGCAGTTTTAACTGCTAGTGCCCTAGAAGGTATTTGGAGACAGTGCCTGTAAAGAGATTATTAAAATAAAGTTAGAGCCTATGGCTTTCACAATATGTGTCACAACGTGTGTCACATATACACACACAGAGACACACAGACACACCATGCACACCCGCACACACCAGTAGTATATTTTTTAAAAAAGAATATAGGCCGGGCAGTGGTGGTGCACGCCTTTAATCCCAGCACTTGGGAGGCAGAGGCAGGCAGATCTCTGAGTTCGAGGCCAGCCTGGTCTACAAAGTGAGTTCCAGGACAGCCAGAGCTACACAGAGAAACCCTGTCTCGAAAACAAAAAGAAAAAAAGAAAAAAAGAAAAAGAAAAAGAAAGAAAGAAAGAAAAAGAATATAGACTAAAAGAGAAGAATGTGCAGAAACCAGGAATTAAAAAACAAAAATTAGGGCTGGTGAGATGGCTCAGTGGGTAAGAGCACCCGACTGCTCTTTCGAAGGTCTGGAGTTCAAATCCCAGCAACCACATGGTGGTTCATAACCATCCATAACAAGATCTGATACCCTCTTCTGGTGTATCTGAAGACAACTACAGTGTACTTACATATAATAAATAAATAAAAAAAAAACAAAAACAAAAACAAAGATTAAACCTCACAAGAAACCAGTCTCATAAAGGCTTTGCCCTCGGGCTTCAGGCCTCGAGGACCGTGGGGAGTTTTTGTTCTTCAATTGCCCAAGTCTGCATAGTTTGTTGTGAAAGCCTTCCAAACTAATATGTGGAGGGGAGTGGCTGTGTTTCACACGCACCCTTGAACCCAAAAGCAGTGTGATTTGCTGCTGGATTCCAAGGAGATTTGTGTGCTCCTGATTTAGACCAATTGGAAATTAGTGTGGCAACAACAGTGAACAAAGGCTTCAAGATCAAGTGGGACTGGAGTTAATGGGACAGGATACTGTGTATGTGGGAGCCTTGGGAACTGTACAAGTGTGCACGTGATGTCCCCACTGTTAACTTCTTCACAGCCCATGTTACTGGGAGGCATGCAGTAGGAGCTACCACAGTTTTCAGTGGGTGAGGAAGGATGAACGCACCCCTTGAGAGAACTGCGGTGGAATGGTAAAAGATGGATGGGAATAGGAAAGATGAGATGGAGACTGGGAGAGCAGCCAGGAACTGACTGACTGGAAAAAGTGAGGTGTGAGTTGAGAAGGGGCTGATGTCCCTGAGAAGATCAGCAGGAACTTCAGTAGCACACACATGCACATGTGCACACACAGCAATAGGCACATCCCACCTACCACTTTCTATGTAGACAGCAATCCTACCTAAACCATCTTGCCTCTTAAAGCAGCTTATTTAGGTCAGGATTGGTGCCAGAGATGCTTTTGTATAGAAACTGAACAAATGCTTGTATAATAGAAAAGTAATCTGACTTCCAGTTCATGATAATCCTCCTGCCTCTGCTTCCTGAATGCTGTGATTGTAGACATGTACCACCACACCCAGCTAGAGAAGTGATTATGTCTTTTTCTTTCTAGTGAAGTACCTTAGAACCAGCTCTTCATCACTGAAGAGCTCTATGATCTGAGCAAATCACACACAGCAGCATATCCGAGAAGCCTCTATGACAAAGGGATTGTTCCATATAAGCCCTACACAATGCCTCAGTGGCAGCCACACGGATGAAGTCCCAAGTACCTTGAGCAGCTGTTCTGTCAAACAGCACAGAACAACTCCCTGGAACTTGAGGTTCTTCCTCCAAGCTTGTTTGTCTTTTAGTTACAAAGCACTGCCATTCCAACTCATAGCAAATGCATGGGCTTCACAGAAGAAAGCAAGTTCTGACCTCCCCCAAAAAACAGACTACTGAAGAGTGCGATGTTAAAGTTTGTGCAGATAGAGAAGCAGACGTGGAGTAGTCAGTATAAATGATGGTGTGTACTGTGTGCCGTTAGCTGAAGAGGACTCAGAGAACTGTAACAAGATGGCAAGGGTTGAGGAGTGGCCTGAGTCGAGGTTAAGTAACCAACGCTGTTAAGAGAAAAAGACAGCTGAACTTTACCATGGTGTTCTAGCACATGAGAAGAAGATAGGTGAGCTGTACCACGGTGTTCTAGCATGAGAGGCGATTCGATAGTATCAGCCACTCATTATTGATCAAACAGAACCCGAGGCATTACAAGGGCATTCCCAGAGTTTGGCATTATAAAATCTGAAAAGACGTTTAGTTTTTGATTTAAAAGATTTATTTTTCAGTCAGGCAGTGGTGGCACACACCTTTAGTAGCAGTACTCCAGAGGCAGAGGTGGTTTACAGACCAAGTGCTAGGACAGACATCCAGGTTACACAGAGAAACTCTGTCTCAAGTAATAATAGTAAAATAACAATTACAATAACAAATGTTTATTTTAGTGTGTATGCTTGCGTGCATGTGTGCGTGTTTTATGTGTGCACACGCCTGTGCGTCTCTGTGAGGATGAACCTGCAAACAGATCACCTGGGGCTGAAGATCTGTGAGTGCTGGAGTCTGGACTCTGGTCCTCCGCAAGCATAGAAAGTACAGTAAGCTATGGAGCCATCTCCTCAGCCCTGAAATACATTTTTTTAATTAATTTTTAATTTGTTAAAAACAAATTTTACTTTGTGTGCTTGGGTGTTTTGTTTACAGGTACTGTATACCAAGTACTTGTCTGGTACTTGCAAAGTCCAGGAGAGGGCGCCATATCCTGTGTAACTGGAGTTACAGACAGTGGTTTACCACCATGTAGGTGCTGGGAATGGAACTTAGGTCCTCTGGAAGAACAGCAAGTGATCTTAACTGCTGAGCCATCTCTTCAGCCCTAATTAAATAGCTCTAAAGACATTTCTGAACCATAGGTTATGTTAAAGACATGCCTATGTCGAATCGCACCCATATTATACCTATTAAAACTGCAAATAGTTGGGCATAGTGGCATACATCTTTAGTCCTAGCACTTTGGAGGCAGAGGTGAGCTTATATCTGTGAGTTCAAAGCCAATCTGGTCTACATAGTGAGTTTCAGGACAACTATGACTATGTCGAGAGACATACATACAGGCAAGACTCATACACATAAAGATAAATAAATCTAATTTAGAGTGATAACCCAAGGGTTTTGCTCTCCTAACTTGGTTTGCTGACACAATCTGTGTGACTGGCTAACCTGTAATCTCGCTCCTCTGTATGTTGATGTCCAACCTGTTAAAGAAAGGCCCACTCCTTTCAAACATGTCTGTTGTTTAGCATTATAACAACTATAAGTGCATGCAGGCCACCTCTGTAAAATAGTTATATATGGGAGCTGAGGCAGGAAAGAGAATTGCTTGCTGCAAGTTCAAAGCCAGGTTGGGCTAGAGAGTGAGACCTTTTCTCAGAAAACAAAAGCAAAAGGTTACATATACTATAGTATAATTTTCCACTAGAATTTCTTGTTTGCTCTGTTTTGAGACAGGGTTCAGATCCAGCTCTTGAGCTCAGTCTATAGCTCAGGCTGGCCTCGACTCCTGGCAGGCATATACCACCATTCACAGCTGCAAGCTGGGTTTTATTGAACCGTCATGGTAATTCCTTTATATGCTAACACCAGAAAAACAATACGCTATAAAATATTCTACATTGGGGGCTGGTGAGATGGCTTAGTGTGTTAAGAGCACCCGACTGCTCTCCGGAAGGTCCGGAGTTCAAATCCCAGCAACCACATGGTGGCTCATAACCATCCGTAACAAGATCTTGTGCCCTCTTCTGGAGTGTCTGAAGACAGCTACAGTATACTTACAATAATAAATAAATAAATAAATACAATAATTTACAATAATAAATAAATAAATCTTTAAAAAAAATTTTAAAAAATTCTACATTGTTTTTCTTAAAATTAAAAAAAATCACTTGTATAAATTTTATGCATCAAAGTAAATACTTTAACTGTATAACTGCATTACCTCATCATTTATCCCAGAAATGTTTATATGTAGTACATAATCTATTAGTTGATTGTTGAAAATACCTTCCAATTCATTTAAGGTCAGTTTTTGGTTTTGTCTGTAATGCTAGGAATCAAAGCCTTATGTATGGTGGGCAAGTATGCTACCACTGAGCTGCATCTCCAGCCTAATTTGTTGTTGTTGTTGTTGTTGTTTTAAGATTTATTTATTTATTATATATTAGTACGCTGTAGCTATCTTCAGACACTCCAGAAGAGGGAGTCAGATTTCACTACAGATGGTTGTGAGCCACCATGTGGTTGCTGGGAATTGAACTCAGGACCTTCGGAAGAGCAGTCGGTGCTCTTAATCCCTGAGCCATCTCTCCAGCCCCGTTGTTGTTGTTTTTATTTAAAAACTTCTTTTCAAGATGGATTCTTCCACAGGTATGGGGTCACATCAGCAACCTCAGCAGTGAGCAGGCTGAGGGAGGGTCGTCTGTGTTACAGGACCTTGTCTGAAAACCGAGACCCTCAGTCCTCCCGCCTGAGCTCCCCGGGGAAGTAGCGAGTGATAAGCCTGAGGCATCGTGCCTGGTCTGTTTGTAGATTTAAACATTTTCATCATCTGTTGATGGACAGCAGAGATAGTTCTGGTTCCTTGCTATTGTGAATGTAGCTGCAATAAAAACAGATGCCCAAGCATCTCTGTACAACGTCGTGGAGTCCTTCAAAGCATCCGACTAGGAGGCATAGAGCTGGGTCAGATGTCAGTTCTCTCTTCTGGGCTGTGAGAAATCTCTCTCCTAGTCCATCATGGCTGCCCTCATTTATCCTCCCCAAAGCACTGACTAGGCTCCTCTTCTCACCGCACCCGAAGTAACTATCACAGTATTAACTGTTACTTTTTTTTTTTTTTTTTTTTTTTGTTCTTT
>NC_034599.1:4217027-4218115 GCF_900095145.1 Mus pahari | reverse complement strand
GCTGGCCTCGAACTCAGAAATCCGCCTGCCTCTGCCTCCCGCGTGCTAGGATTAAAGGCATGTGCCACCACGCCCGGCCTTAACTGTTACTTTTATTCCACCAAAAATTCTGAAGATTAGGAGGGAGGGAGATCAAAATTAGAGCACTTGGCCTGCCAAGTGTTTGAATCCCAGCACTGAAAACAAAACAAAAAAAAAACAAAACAAAACAAAAAAACTCGGGCAAAATTCTCCAACACTTAGCATGATATGTTGCAGGCATAAGGCCTAGAAGCTTCAAACAGTCTCAAGAGTACAGTAGACAGCAAGACATTTGAGATTCAAGCCTGAAACTCTACCATGGGCTCAGGGATCCTCATATTCTCATTCTCTCTCTCTCTCTCTCTCTCTCTCTCTCTCTCTCTCTCTCTCTCTCTCTCATATTCTGACTCCCTCCCTCCCTCCCTTGTTCCTACTTTTACATTTATTGAGCATCTACAGCAAGTAGAACAGAGGGGCTGGTGAGATGGCTCTGCGGGTAAGAGCACCCGACTACTCTTCCAAAGGTGCAGAGTTCAAATCCCAGCAACTACATGGTGGCTCATAACCATCCTTAACAAGATCTGACTCCTTCTTCTGGAGTGTCTGAAGACAGCTACAGTGTACTTACATATAATAAATAAATAAATATTAAAAAAAAAAAAAAGTAGAGCAGAAAGTAGAAATGGGCTGTCTTAGTCAGGGTTTCTATTCCTGCACAAACATTATGACCAAGAAGAAAGTTAGGAAGGAAAGGGTTTATTCAGCTTACACTTCCACACTGCTGTTCATCACTTAAGGAAGTCAGGACTGGAACTCAAGCAGGTTACTTTTTTTTTTAATTCAAGGCAGGGTTTCTCTGTGTTGCCCTGGCTGTCCTGGTACTCACTCTGTAGACCAGGATGGCCTTGAACTCAGAGATCAGCTTGCCTCTGCCTACTTCCCTATTGCTGAGATTAAGAAGTTCACCACCGGGCTGGTGAGATGGCTCAGTGGGTAAGAGCACCCGACTGCTCTTCCAAAGGTCCGGAGTTCAAATCCCAGCAACCACATGGTGGCTCATAACCATC
>NC_034599.1:4204299-4217016 GCF_900095145.1 Mus pahari | reverse complement strand
AAAAAAAAAAAAAAAAAAAAAAGAAGTTCTCCACCACTGCCTGGCTACTTTTGATTTTCTGTCCAGGATATCCCTATGTAACCCAGATGGCCTGGAATCCATTTCCCAGGCTGGGCTCTAACTTGTGGCCATCCTTCAGAGTCAATCTCCCATGTGAGAATTATAGACAGGCACCACCATTCTTGGCTGTTTATTTTATCATTGTTTATTTGATTGAAATGGAATCTCATTCTGTAGCCAGGCTAGCCTAGAATTAATTAGGTAGCACAGGCTGACCTTGCACTTGCTGAAATCCTCCTCCTTCAGCCTCCCAAATACTGGAATTACCCTCATGAGCTTGGTTCCTAAATATTTACAGTTTCATGCCTTTAACACATGATAAATCCATACATGAAATAGTGTGCCAGTCACTAGGCAGGTAGAAAATGTTCTTACAAGACTAATTTATAATGAACCACAGATAGTGCCATCTGATGATGGGACAGAATTTAAAGTTCTACAGTGAATGCTTCATGCAAATTGCATAGTGCAGTCCTACTTCTGGAATGGTAGTATCCAGCCTCCATAACCAAGTACCAAATGCTTGGTTACAGGAGTTGTGAGCTGCTATGTAGATAGATGCTGGGAGTCAACCCCCAGGGCCCTGGAAGAGTAGCCAGTGTGTGTAACCCCTCCCTGCATCATGCCTCCAGCCCCCAGTGGAGGGTCTATGTATGACGTATGACGATACCTCCCAAGTGGGGCATGGTGGTACATGCTTTTAAACTCAGCAAACAGGAGGCTGAGGAAGGGAGATTGTGAGTTCAAGACCATTCTGGATTAGAGCTTGAGATCTTATTTTAGGAAATCACATACAAAGAAAAGCTAACTTTCTGCCTCAAGGGGGCTTAGAATAATAACTCAAAAGGGGGCGGGGGAATCAGGCAAGGAGACAAAAGACTGAATGCCCATTTGTCCTCATTTCTTACTAATTTCTGACTGAAATATGAGAAAGAATGGTGTGGTGGTTTGTATATGCTTGGCCCAGGGAGAGGCACTATTAGGAGTTGTGACCTTGTTGGAGTAGATGTGGCCTTATAAGAGGAAGTGTGTCACTGTGGAAGCAGGCTTTAAGACCCTCCTACTATCTGCCATGGTACAGTCTGTTCCTGGCTGCCTTTGGATGAAGATGTAGAACTTTCAGCTCTAACACCAGGCCTGCCTGGATGCCACCATGCTTCCTACCATGACAATGGACTGAACCTCTGAACCTGTAAGCCAGGCACAATTAAATGCTATCTTTTAATAAGAATTGCTTTGGGATGGGCAATGGTGGTGCACGCCTTTAATCCCAGCACTTGGGAGGCAGAGGCAGGTGGATTTCTGAGTTCAAGGCCAGCCTGGTCTACAGAGTGAGTTCCACGACCAGGACAGCCAGGACTATACAGAGGAGCCCTGTCTCGAAAAACAAAACAAAACAAACCAAACAAACAAACAAAAAAGAGTTGTTTTGGTCATGGTGTCTCTCCACAGCAATTGAAACCCTGACTAAGACAAATGGTAAAGGACAGTCTTGATCCAGTTATCATAGCAAGTGTGTTCTCAATTTAAAGGCTGGTGAAACAATATTGACCGAAGCACACAAGCCCATTAATTGACAGTGTCCATCATAGTAAAGCTGTAGTTAGGGGACAGTTTTCATTGCAACCTGCGGTTAGTCACTTTTGTTTCCTTTCAGATGTAAGTTTTGCTATTTCGAGACAGGATCTCATACAGCCACAGTTGCTTTTAAACTTAACTTTGTCAGTGAGACTGGCCTTAAACTTTTGACCCTCTGGTTTCCACCATGCCACCATGCCCACTTGAGACAATATCCTATGTAGTTCACCCCTAGAAGTTGTGGCAATTCTCCTACCTGCCTTCCACCTTTAGGTAGAATTTCAGTTCAATTTTTTTTTTTTTTTTTTTTTTTTTTTTTTTTTTTAAACAGAGTCTATGTAGCCCTAGCTGGCTTGAAATTCACCATGTAGAGCAGACTGACCTGGAACCTGCCTCTGCCTCTCTAGTTCTGGATTAAAGGAATGTACCACCAAATCTGTCTTCAGTTCACCCCACCCCCAACCCCACACAGATATCTGCCTGCCTTTGTCTTCTGAGTGTAAGCATTGAAGGCATGTGCCAGCACTGCCTGCCATTTCAACTTTTTACTGCAGATATTTTGCTCAAAGGTTTTGTTTGTGGATTAACTACTGGGTTTGAGAAGGAGGGAGTGCTGTCAGGGTTCTAAAAGGGCTGTGGCCCAACAGGCTAGGCCACTACCAGTGAAGTAATCTGTAAACACAGGGCGATGATAATGGCTGACAACTCCTAAGACCTCGCCTTGTGCCACAAACTGGGCCAAGTACTTTATATCCATTGACTCATTTAATGTCTCAACAACGTAAGAGACATGAGATGGATGTAATTACAAAATTAAAGAGCAGGAAGTAGCTTGCTCACTATCACACAGCTCCTGTGTGGGGAACTGGGACCTGAACTCTAAACTCCAGAGCCCACAAGAGTGTGGTGAAACGCTCTTGGCACTCGGTGGGGGTGTGAACCAATCCTGGAATCAGTCTTAAGGAGACATTTACCCTTCTTCCTCTCAGGACAGGAAACTGAGGCTCCTAAATAGTTGGTTCAGATCTTACCTGTCTGAAGCCAGCTCACCCAGCTCTAACACACAAAGCAATAGATCGCTGCTCAGAATTCTTCCGGGCATGTCTTGACTAGAGAAGCGATTATCTTTTTGCTCAAGGGTCCTTTCTTTGCTTAATCCTATTTATACCTGTTTCATTCACACTGCAGACAAAATCATTAGAACAAGAAACCAGATTTCTGGAGAAGAAATTTGTGTGTTTAAAGTCAGTGTTACACAACTCTGGGAATACACTCAAAAAGCACCAAACTGCTTAAGTGGAAAACTATGGTTATGTCAGTTATATCTCATTAAAACTATTTCTTGTTTTGTAGCTCATGACTACAACAAGGGGCCAAGGAGACTAAAAGTACTGGTTCCTAAGAAGGCTCAGGTTCGAATCCCTGTACCCACATGGCTGCTCACAACCAGCTGTACTCCAATTCCACAGAATCTAACACCATCTTTTGGACCTCTGTGGAACCAAGACAAAGACATATACTCAGGCAAAACACCCAATACAAAATAATTAACTTAAAAAACATGAACAGATTTGTATCTTTTTTTTTTTTTTTTTTTTGCGTGATTCCAGATAGGTTCCTGTTAGATAAAAGACTGACACACAGAATCGGGGGCTAAGGTGATTTCCATTGAGGTTTATTTCTTATTCTACCGTACATTGTTTATCCTTGTACTAAACACAAGAGGTGTGTTACAAAATGCTCCTTCAAGTTAAACAGTGACTTATGTTTTGAGTTGAAGTTCCCAGAGAAATGTCAAGTTTTGGTGTTAAAAAATTGACTTTTCACTTAAAAAAACAAAAAAAAAGTTTGCTGAGCAAGGTGCCCCACATTTGTTATTTGAGCCCTTTATAGGCTGAGGTAGGGGGAGCAGAAATTTTAAGCCAGCCTCAGTTATGTAGCGAATTGGAGGACAGCCTGTGCTACATAGGAACCTAGCTCAAAACAACAAACAGGGTAGTCCCATGAGATGGTTCATGGTACCCGCGTTTGATTTCTGGGACCCGTAACCAGGAAGAAAACAGATCCCACAAATGGTCCTCTAACCTTCACCTGTGCAAGTATGCTCACTCGTACATAATATAATTAGAAAGAAAGACAAAAAGAAAGGAAGAAAAAGGAAGGAAAGGGGGAGGAGGGGGAAAGAGGGGGAGAGAGGGGGGAGCGAAAGGAAGAAAAAGAAGGAAGGAAGGAAGGAAGGAAGGAAGGAAGGAAGAAAGAAAGAAAGAAAGAAAGAAAGAAAGAAAGAAAGAAAGAAAGAAAGAAAGAAAGAAAGAAAGAAAGAAAGAAAGAAAGAAAGAAAGAAAGAAAGAAAGAAAGAAAGAAAGAACCTATGAACCTACAAAAACCGGGCTAGCAGAGGCGGCCCTGGCCTGGAATCCTAGCAGTCTGTGGAAGCTGCGGCACAAAGACTGTTCCGAGTTGGAGGGTATCCTTGGCTTCAGAGTTAAGCCTGTTTAAAACAAAACTTAAAAAGCAATACTTTTCCTTTTTCTAAGGTACTCCGAGAGCAACTCCTGGCTTCCGAGCTTCACTTTGAAATCGTTTGCACCCGCCCTCAAGTGTTTTGTTGTTTCGCCTTCAAACTTGGTGGTAAACGGAATCAGGGTTAAAACGCGGACCGGATCGAACTCGGCGCGGGTGAAGCGTGTGGCTTTTGCATCCACCCGACCCAGCCGGCCGGCCCGATTCCCCGCGGCCTCGGCGTCGCGCGCGGGTCCCGCAGGCTCCGCGCCCGCAGCCGTGCGGCTCGGAGGCGGCCGGTGGGTGCGCACGCAGCGCGGTCGCCCCCGGGTCACGTGCGGCCGGGAGTCCGCAGGAATGTGGCGCGGCGCAGGGAAAGTTTCCCCGGGGGCCGCGGGCCGCGGATTCGGTGCGGGCGGGCGCGCAGAGGAAGGAAGAGCGTCGAGGAGGCGGAGCCCGCGAGGCGCGCGGGCGGGCGGGCGGGCGCTCCTCGCAACTTTTTAGTTTGGGCGTCTGGAGCCGAAGTTTCTCTCAGTTGGGACGCCGCCGCGGCCGGGGGCGAAGAAAGGGAGGAAGGAAGGAGCTCGCGGAGGGGAGGGGAGGGGACGCGGCCTCGGGCAAGGAGTGCAGGGCGATGCGGGCGCGCGTCGCGGCCCCCCGAACCTGAGCGCAGCGCCCCGAGCGTCGAACGAGGCCGCAGCCATGGAGCCCGCGCAACAGCCGCCGCCCCAGCCGGCCCCGCAAGGCCCCGCGCCGCCGTCCGTGTCTCCGGCCGGGACCCCCGCGGCCCCGCCCGCACCCCCGGCCGGCCACCAGGTCGTGCACGTCCGCGGGGACTCGGAGACCGACTTGGAGGCGCTCTTCAATGCCGTCATGAACCCCAAGACGGCCAACGTGCCGCAGACCGTGCCCATGCGGCTTCGCAAGCTGCCCGACTCCTTCTTCAAGCCGCCTGAGCCCAAGTCCCACTCGCGACAGGTAAGGGGACCCCGGGGGCGCGGGGCCGCGTGGGGGTGCGGTGCTGGGGGTTGTTTTCGGGGAGTTGGCGGCCGCGGGGAGGGGGGACGGCACAATGCGCGCGCCTCCGCTCCGCACCTTCGCTCCGACGGGGGGAGGGGAGGGGAGGGGAGGGGAGGAGGGGGCCGGCGTCTCGTGCGGGACCCCAGCCCGGGGTACCCGGGCTCCCCTTCCCGCGCCACCGGAGTGTCCCGTGGAGCCGCGTTAGCTGCCCTCTTGTTTTCGCGTGCCGCTGAGGTGGGGGTTGAACTGGTCCATTGAGTTTCTGGTTCCTTCTCCGGGTCCCCTCCCCCTCCCCCTCCCCCTCCCGAAAGCTTTTCTGTCCTCGCGGCCCAGGCGCTCCCCAGCCCGAGCGAAGCCCCCTCGACCCCCACTCGCCTCCGCCGTGGCCTGGAGGTCGCGCGGGCGGGCTCCTTTCCCACTCGGTGGGCTCACGTGTCCCTTTCCTGGTCGTAACCTATTATTTACTGTTGGGCCCGAAAGCTTTTAAATGAGCCACGTCTGTGAGTTGCGCAGGAGCTCGGCTGCGCTCACGGCGCAGAGGTTTCTGCCCCGGCCTTTGATTTGATAGCGCGGTGCAGGTTGACTCATAGGCCGAGTTCTGCCTGGCTCAACTGTGATTAAAGGTAATGTTTGGGAAGCAATGACTAATTCCAAGCTCGCCATTGCTTTTTAACTGACTGCGGATGTGAACATGGCTGCTTATCCGTATCCACGACGCCTGGTTATTTTCCCGACTGGATCCAGCACAGAAGTGAAACCGTTTCAAAGTATTAACATTCCGATAGGTCCTGGTAGATTTCTTTAGTGTCGCAAACCCCCCCCCCCCGCTTTTAATTACTTAATTTTTAAAGAACTTGCTTTAGGCTAAAGCAGCACAGGAACTTTGCCCAAAACTTAATTGGTTTTCCAAACACTGCCATGTCGTTAGCCCACTCGGGCTGTAACTTGAGTGGAAAGAAGAGTTGCCGCCCCCACTCCAGCCCCCCTCCTAGGCAGGCTTGCTGTAGAACGGGGTTTTTGGAGCTTCGAAAATCTCGATTAACCTCCGTACAAAGAGCCTCGGAAGGAGGAAGGAAAAGTTATTTAGCTGCTCGCCTAAATAAACTCTTAATCTGTAACAACAGCAGACCTAGATACTATTTGCTCCCTCCCCCACAAGTGAGTTTCTGAACTAAACGTATGTGGCCTGCAATCGAGAAACGGCTGGGGAAACTTTGAAGGAATACACAGATTGAACGTTCCATTTTGTAGCACTTAGAAGTCAGAAGGAATGAACCCGGGAAAGTGTACTTGTAATACTGGCTTCCACTGGGCCGTTCGTGGGTACGTTTGCCTTCTCTAAGCGTTTTAAGAGAGCTGTTCGTTAATAAATATACCTTTTCTGTGTGCTATCGGTTTCCTAAAATACAGTCTATCTGGAAACTCAAAAACGGGTTTTCCTGTGAGGCTCTAAATGACTGCTGGGTCCTTTCAGTTTCCTTAGCGACATGAATCTAGAAAAATGTTTCGATAAACCCTAATTCCAATAAAAGGATTAGACTATGAATAATGGTATGTATCAAGAGTTTGTAAATCATAGTCTTCAGGCCCCTGCCTGAGAATTCTTACATCCCTATGTCCTCTGGCTTGGAAAAACTAGTTTACAGACAAGTTTATTCCTGATACCTGTCTAACACTGGTCTAGTTGAACCCAAATTTGAATCATTGGGGTCTTTGCAGATTTTTCCTTTGTCCCTCCCCCAGCTGTTAGAATTGTGTGAATCCACAAATTATAATTGAATTGATAAACTCTTTCTCCTCTAGACACAAAAAGGATTAGCCTATTCTTCTCTTCATTGGGGAGCTTTTAGCATTGGTGCAGTTCTGAGACTTTGAATTTATTAAATGTTGTATAATTTATAATGGTTGACTTATCACATTTGTTCACGGTCAAAAAGTGACAGATGGAGGAACATTAGACATTGACAACAAAGAAAAAAGTGCACACTCATCCCCACATTTTGTTCTAGAACCTGGAAAAGTAACCACACTGCTTAGGAAAGTACTGATTATTTTGGGTTATGTGGGATAAGCATTATTCTTTACCACTAAATAAAGTTATTATGCCTAGTGTTTGTTGTTTTCACACTGTCTAGGAGGTAGGCATTCATTCAGATGGACTGTTCATCAGTAAAATAACATTTATAATGCCTATGAAATGTTTGTAACTTAGCTGGGTATGGTGGCACACGCCTTTAATCCTAGCACTCGGGAGGAAGAGGCAGGCGGATTTCTGAGTTCAAGGCCAGCCTGGTCTACAAAGTGAGTTCCAGGACAGCCAGAGCTATACAGAGAAACCCTGTCTCGAAAAAACAAAACAAAAAAAAAATTTTTTTTTTTTGTAACTTAAAAATGGTCTATTTGGACACCTGGTGTGTTTCTTTGTGTAAGAAATTAAACATTAAAGTTTGCACTTGATGCTTAGCTATTTGGTTGCGGTGACATACTGTTTGGAAGTTAGGGGTAGGTGCTATTGTCTCTATTGTCAATTTTCATTTTGCTATTCCTGATAGGCCAGTACTGATGCGGGTACTGCCGGAGCTCTGACTCCACAGCATGTTCGAGCTCACTCCTCACCAGCCTCCCTGCAGCTGGGTGCCGTTTCTCCTGGGACACTCACCGCCAGTGGCGTTGTCTCTGGCCCTGCCGCTACCCCTGCAGCTCAGCATCTCCGGCAGTCCTCCTTTGAGATCCCTGATGATGTACCACTGCCAGCAGGCTGGGAGATGGCCAAGACATCTTCTGGTCAGAGATACTTCTTAAAGTAAGTGAAGACAGTGCGGGGAAGAGGCAGTGTGGGAATGACTTTATTCGTTTATTGTCTTTTTCAAAACAGTATTCAATTATTTATTACTTTGCTGTTGCTAAACATGGAACTCAGCCTTATAAATGGTAAACCAGCATACTTTATCATTGAGCTGCACCCCAGCTCACTCGCTGTGTGTGTCTCTCTCTCCACACATGTGTTCTCTCTCTCTCTCTCTCTCTCTCTCTCTCTCTCTCTCTCTCTCTCTCTCTCTCTCTCTCTCTCTCTCTTTAGGGTTGGTCATATCTTGAAAGCCTGATTTATTCTTGGTTCAGAGCCTTTTTGCAGATTTTTGTGGCAAAATGAGATAATTTCATTTTGAGTTTGTACCAGATGTGTTAATTAGCCTGGCACAAACCAAACCACCAAACCTGGCATAGACATGTGTTCTATTATCTCTATTGTGTGCCCCCCATGTTTATGTCCATCTGTCTCTGTGTTTGGTGGGGGAGGGGGACTTTAAACCAGGACCTTGTGCATTCTTTCAGCATAAATGATTGGTAGAGAAGGAAATATAGGGACTTAGGGAAGAGATGACTTTACAGTACTTAAATTGTGAAACAACAAATACTTTAGCAGTATTTTTAATGTCATTTAACAGATTTTCCCCTCAAAATGTGAAGAAAATATTAGCTGTGAGATTTGGCCTCCAATCATGTGGTGACACACTTTGTCTTCAAAAGCAGTGTCTGCTCTGGGAAAATGTAAGCAAGGCCTCCTCGTCACCACTGCCCACCTCCCACTCCAGTCTTTTTGTCTTCAACAAAATGCAAAATTACATTAATCTGAAAAGGACAAAATGAAATTTTATCCCCTCTACTTTTGACATTGGAAGTAAAACTAATTTTCTTTTTTAGATTTTATTTATTTATTATATGTAAGTACACTGTAGCTGTCTTTAGACACTCCAGAAGAGGGAGTCTGATCTCCTTAAGGATGGTTTGATGTGGTTGCTGGGATTTGAACTCTGCAACTTTGGAATAGCAGTCAGGTGCTGTTACCCACTGAGCCATCTCACCAGCCCCTAAAACTAATTTTCTAGAGCTTATTTAAATTAAGAGTGTACAAAGTATCTCTGACTGGTTGTTACAGACCTCAGATTATTGTATTGTTATTTGAATTGGTTACCTGGGTTGAGATAATGCAGTGAAGAACAGTGCTCATTTTGATTCAGATTTGTCTGACCATCCTCTGGACACCGGGGACAACCTTGTTTTGTGTGTGATACCCCTCCCTCCAGCCTCTCCCACCCCTGCCAGGATCTCTATTTTCAGTTGATGATCTTGAGTGAGTTGCTACTTTGTGTTTTTTGTTTTTTGTTGTTTTGTTTGTTGTTTCTCTGTGTAGCCCTGGCTGTCCTGGAACTCACTCTGTAGACCAGGCTGGCCTCAAACTCAGAAATCCGCCTGCCTCTGCCTCCCGAGTGCTGGGATCAAAGGCGTGCGCCACCACACCCGGTGCTGCTTTGTGTTTAATTTTGGTTTTCCAGCGGGGGTTTCTCTGGAACTTGCTCTGTAGACCAGGCTAGTCTCTAACTCAGATTGTCCTGCCTCTGCCTCCCAAGTGCTGAGCTTAAAGGCTTGTACAAGATGCCCCACTTTGCTTATTACTACTTGGTAATGTAAGGACACAGAGTCAGGATAGATGTCAGGAGGACTGGAAGAGATTTGATCTTGATCTTGGAAAGGGACCCACCTGCACCCTTGTTTGTTTATTTTGTTGTTTTGTTGTTGTTGCTGTTTTTCCCTCTGTAACTTTGTCTTTTTTAAAAAACCTTTCCTGATGTGCTGGTACTCATTTCAAAGGATCAGGTTTCAAGGAGAACAATAAAGGGCCAGAGCCTGGGAAGTACACACGAGTCTGTAAACTCCTGCACAGGAGCCCACAGGAGCCAGAAGGGTCCTCCTTTAAGCAGCCTCCAAAGTAAAGGACTTGGAAGAGGGGCTGGCTGTGAGAGCTATGTCCTGAAGGGGAAGGGAGGGGAAACAAACCAGGTTGTTAGGGAGGAGAAGAAAGGCTTAGACTTGCTCTGCTCCTCCCTGCTGTGTCCCATGCTGACCCGGGGAGATTTTAAACAGCTTACTAGCCTGCAGGCCTGCAGTTGTGGCTGCATGAGCAGGAGGCTAAAGAGCAACATTTATGCTGGTTACTCTTTTGTGTTTGCTGAAAGCTGCTTGTTTGGTGACATCTGCATTTTCATTATTTGAGCGCTCATTTTTTGGAGCTGTAGTAAACCTCATTGTAGATTCTTGCTTTTAAGAACTTTGGATGATTCTTTCCACAAAAAGTAATTGCTTCGTGGATGGATTTGTGTAGGTACTGCATACTGGCTCCATCTCCCCACTCGGCACCCTCACCCCTTTCCAAGGGGGCTGGAAAGAAGGTAAACTTGGTCAAACTCTGATTTCCTATAGAAGCAGCAAACACTAGCAGGAAGTGGGGAAACTTACTGTTTCTGAGGTTGCCAGTGGAAGTCAGAGCTGCTCTGTGAATGGGCCTTTGGGTCTACAGAGCCTTTTCACACTATGCTCTGAAGTAGAAGGCTTTGGCCTGAGGGGTGGCCTTACAGCAGGTGAGCTGAGTCACTCACTGGGTCTGATAAAGATCACGTGGAGACCTCTTGAGAATTAGATGTAGAAGATGGTGTCTATCTAGTCTTTGGTAATTTCTGAAGAGTAAACTGCTTTGTCAACAGTGTGCAGTTTTGAAAAGAGATGTGAAGCAGAGCTTTTCTCTTTCAGCTGGTTTCACTGGTGTTAAGTGTAGTTGCCATAAGGAGCTGTTAGGCACCAAACGGAGGCATGATGTTAACATCTTCCTGACTTGGAGCTGGGCGTGGTGGCAGAGGCAGAGGCAGGCGGATTTCTGAGTTCCAGGACAGCCAGGGCTACACAGAGAAACCCTGTCTTGGGGGGAAGGGGAGCATTTAAACATCTTCCTGATTGAGTAGGAGACGATAAACAGCTTTTGGTGCCAAGTAGCTATCTTAGTTTTTAGAATTGTTCTCTTCACAGTCAATACTTTTGTTTGAGGTTCTTGTAAAGTCCCATGTGATGGAAGGAAGGGACTGACTGCTGTGTGTTGTCCTCAGACATTCTGTATTCAGAGCTGTGGTGTGTCCATATTCAGAGCTGTATGTGCGCCCAGAGATGAGTAAACAATAGCTGTAATAACATTTTCAAAAAGGATACTCCTGCCCAGCCAGCTGTGGGATGGAGATCTGAACTAGCTTCTGAATTTCAGCTCATTCCAACCATGAACACTAAATAACCCTTTCCTTTGTCTGTCTTTTCAGGTACTTACTAACTTGTATGTTACAAAGTATGTCATTTCTTGAGATTTGTACTTGGCAGGAAGAATTCTAACCCCAAATGGTCCAAGCTGGTAGGATGATGTAACTTGAGAGATCTGGGAGAATTGTTGACTTGGGAACAGCTAATTGTTGCCTTGTGACTGTAGATGAATGAGTTTGGAAGTCAGTTGGCCCATCCTCCAGTTGCAAGGCCGTCCGTCTAATTGCTGTGATTGGTGTTAGAGCCTAGGTCAGTGAGAGCTAGAGACTTGGACTTTATATTGGCAAATGATAGGGGTGGACCTCTAAGTCAAGCACCTTCATTCTGGACAGGAACCCAGACTCTGGACATGATGCTGTGCCTACAAAGGCTCAGTCTTTGTAGATAGTACATCTTGGCCACTGAACTTAATGACTTACTGTTTGAAACTAATTTCACCTTGAGTTTTTATTTTAAAAGAATCAATTCCCTTTATAGCTCAGCACTTCTGCAGGTTTTCCTGTAGGAAATAGTTCTTCAAGTAGTTGGTCAACAACTTCCTATTTCTTTTATAAGCTGCTGAATAACTTCCTGAATTAGCATTCTATAATATCTTTGGTTACAAGGGGTGCTTCTACTTTTCAGTTTATTTTATTGAATCCGATACCTTGTAACCATTGCCAAGTATAAAGAACGTATTGTAAACTGTGTACCATGGAGGCGTCAGAATTTGATGTACCAGATGTGATCCAGTAATTTAATACATTTGTAGATATACATTGTTTTAATAATGTTCTAATAATTTTAAAAAGATTTGTGTGTGTGTGTGCGCGTGCGTGCGTGCGTGTGCCATTTTCTGAATAGAACCAGTTCTAGTGTTTTTAATCTTTGAGATTCAAAGTTCTTAGGGCTGTGTTTTGTTGAAAGTTGTAGAGCATTTCGGGGATGGGAATATAGTTCTGATACAGCAAGCATAAGGCCCTCAGATTGCTCAAGCTTTCCAGGCCACCTAGGGCAGAATGTGGTGGAAGGGGCAGATAAAGTCAGTGAGATGGTTTAGCGGATAAAATCCATGTTCAGCAAACGAATGACCTGACTCTGATCCCTAGATCCAAGGTAGGAGGGGAACATCTCTCCAGAGTTATCTGATCTCCACGTAGCCACATTTCAGTGTCTCTCACTGTCTCTCATTTCTCACCAACACAGAGTAATGGTCAGTTTGGAAAAAAAGCTAGGAACCAGCTACCATAGCGTACCCAGCAGAAACAGGGAAACAGATGGATGTCTGAGTTTGGGGCCAGGCTGCATGAAGAAACCCTGTCTCCAGAAAAAAATTCACTCCAAAAAAAAAAAAAAAAAAAAAAAAAAACATAGAAAGAGGATAAATTAAATGGATTCTGGTTTACAATGGCTTTTTTAAAAGTATGTACAAGTTACTAA
>NC_034599.1:4176600-4204248 GCF_900095145.1 Mus pahari | reverse complement strand
AGTAATGGTCAGTTTGGAAAAAAAGCTAGGAACCAGCTACCATAGCGTACCCAGCAGAAACAGGGAAACAGATGGATGTCTGAGTTTGGGGCCAGACAGCAAGAAGGAACCCTGTCTCCAGAAAAAAATACACTCCAAAAAAAAAAAAAAAAAAAAAAAAGATAACATAGAAAGAGGATAAATTAAATGGATTATGGTTTTGAATGGCTTTTTTAAAAGTATGTACAAGTTACTAACTAGAGTATGTCATTCCATCATTTCAAAGGGTTATTTTCTCAGATTTTTTGGGAGTTACTCAACATTTAGCTTAGCTGTGTACCAACACAAACCATACCTGCTTAATGAGTAGTGTTTTAGTAGTTGACACTTTTTTTTTTTTAAGATTTATTTATTATATATTATATTCTGTAGCTGTCTTCAGACATACCAGAAGATCTTGTTATGGATGGTTGTGAGCCACCATGTGGTTGCTGGGATTTGAACTCAGGACCTTTGGAAGAGCAGTCCGTGCTCTTACCCACTGAGCCATCTCACCAGCCCCTAGTTGACACTTTTTAAAATTCCTTTCGCACGTGCATGTGTTGGGGGGTGTTTAAGACAGAACCTCATTATGTGGCTCTGGCTGTCCTAGAATTCACTCTGTAGACCAGGCTGGCTTCAAACTCAAGCCCACCCCTCTGCCTCTTCCAGTTACTGAGATTAAAGGTATGGACCACCCACACTAGCAGTAGTTAACACTTTAAAGCAATGTAAAACAAAACCTTTCTGAAACCCTGAAATCTGCTTTCTTTAGTAATGGAAAGGAATATTTTTAATTGCAGTTAGAGAAAGAATGTAAATTAGACCCTTAATGGTTCTGTTCTACCCTCGTGGTTTTCTGCCTTAAGGCTCTGGGGTAGAGGTTAGCTCTGGTCTTTCTTTGTGTTAGGCTCTAAGTTATATGTTTGTATGAGGTGAGATCTTGTGAGTGCCCCAGGGTAGCCTCCTTTACCCTCCCGAACATCCCATGATGACCTTGAACTCTTGTTAATCCTGTCACTGGTTACCAGTGTCACCTTGCCTAGTTGAGTGCATTTTTAGTGTTGTTTTGACAGAGTTCTCCAGGCTCCCGTGGTGACTGGGATATGGTGCTGCCTTTGAAGAGGACAGCGTGGGCAGCTGTCAAAGAGGTGGGGCAAGAGGAGATCCGGCTTTTTGTAAAGAAAAAAATAGTAGTCGTTTTCTGCTTTCGTGGCCCTGCCCTCATTTCTCCTTCATGAAACTGACAGGACAGGTGTGTGTCCGTGCATGTATACTCTTGTCCTGTGTATTGTGTATGGACAGGTGTGTGTCCGTGCATGTATACTCTTGTCCTGGTGTATTGTGTATGGACAGGTGTGTGTCCGTCATGTATACTCTTATCCTGGTGTATTGTGTATGGACAGGTGTGTGTCCGTGCATGTATACTCCTCCTGCCTCAACTTCCCAAGTGCTGGGATTACAAGCATATACTACCATGCCTAGCAAAAATAAGTATCTTTTTTGTTTGTTTTGTTGTTGTTTTTCGCGACATGGTTTCTCTGTGTAGCCCTGGCTGTCCTGGAACTTAACTCTGTAGACCAGGCTGGCCTCAAACTCAGAAATCTGCCTGCCTCTGCCTCCTGAGTTTGTTTTTTTTGTTGTTGTTGTTTTTCTTTTTTTGATTTCTTTCCTTTTAATGATTGATTTTTATGTGCATTGGTGTTTTGCCTACATGTGTTGTCTGTGTGAAGTTGCCAGATTCCCTGGAACTGTGAGCTACCCTGTGAGTATGGGTGCTGGGAATAGAACCATGGTCCTGTCTTCTCTGGAAGTGTTCAGTGCTCTTAACTGCTGAGCTGTTTCTCCAACCCTGATCTTTGATTTTCTTATCAATCCCAAAACTTCTCCAACTTTGGCTTTTAATGGTTTAGTTGATTTTTGTCCCTCTCAAAGATATTTATTGTGGTGGCACATACCTTTAATCCCAGCACTTGGGAGGCAGAGGCAGGTGAATTTCTGAGTTTGAGGCCAGCCTGGTCTACAGAGTTAAGTTCCAGGACAGCCAGGGCTACACAGAGAAACCATGTCTCGAAAAACAACAACAAAACAAACAAAAAAGATACTTATTTTTGCTAGGCATGGTAGTATATGCTTGTAATCCCAGCACTTGGGAAGTTGAGGCAGGAGGATTGTTGTTTGAGGCCAGCCTGAACTATATACCTAGGTCTACAAGCAATCCCTGACTACAAGTGAACCCTCCAGAAATACGAGATAGAGACACAGACAGACAGGTGGGGGGCGGGGAAGCAAGAGTGGGAGAGCACACCTCTTCTTGATTTTTTGGGTCCCATTTCTGAGTTTACTGTGATGCAACTTCACCTCTGTGCTGTCTCGTCACCCTCTTTACAGTTTCCTTTGCCTTCTTGGCTTTACGGTACCAAGACCCTGAGGCTGGCCGAGACTGGGGATTTGGTATTGTCGCCACTCCTGCTTCTAGCCTGTTTTTCTAAATGAAAGTCTGTCTGTTAGTCTTTCCTCTAGTGGCCTTGAGTAATGGGACTGGTGTGAACACTGGGTTGGATACAGTGTTCTGGAGCTGATCAGTGGCTTCATCCATGTTCTTGGTTGAATGAAAAAGAACTCAAAGAACACAGCCTCTGGCCCCACTGGGGAACACAAATGTACATCTCAACTTTTGCTTTGACTGGTAGAGATTTTATTATGTTTACTAAGTCACGTTTATTTAGTGCCCATGTGTTTAGATCACATGGCAACTTGTAGGACATGGTTTCCTTTCCTTTCCTTGTCTTGGCTGCAGGGGTGGAACTCAGGTTGTCGGGACTTGGCAGCGGGCCTTGGTTTCCGTTTGGTTTTGTTTTCAGAAAGGACCTGCCCCAGAACTGCCAGTGTAGACCAGGCTGTCTTCAAATTCAGAGATTTATCTGCCTGCCTCCCAAATGCTTGTATTAAAGACAGGTGTCCTGCTTATTAAGACAGGGTCCCACGTAGGTTGGCCTAGCCTAAGCTCACTCTGTAGTCCAGTCTAGCCTTGAACTCTGGGCAGTCTTTCTGTGTCAGCCTTCCAAGTGCTAGAAATATAACCCTGCCACTCTGTGCTTGTTTAACCTCTACACACACACACACACACACACACACACACACACACACACACACACACACACACGAGTACATGGACACTAGGTATCTGGGTATCAGGACCCTGTCTGGGTCATTCCTTGTGTTTGTATGAGTTCTTCCATGGAGCAGGTGAAGGTAGGAAGGGCGCTGCTGCAGGTTTAACTCGCTGTGCACCTGGCATTGTGCTTTCTATGGTGGACATGCTTCCTTCTTTGGGTCCACATATGTGTGCAGAGACCAGAGGAGTCATTCTTCTGGTGCTGTCCACCCTTTTGTTCTGAGTGGGCTGGGCCGGCCAGGGAGCCTGAGGGGCCCACCCATCTGTCTAAGCTTTCCCACCCTTGGGCACCTGTTCTCCTCTGTGGGGTCTGGGGATCAAACTCACGTCCTTGTGCTTGAAAATGCACTCTCTTATTAACCAAATTCTTATTCCCACCCCACCCCCGCCCCAAGTGCTTTTTAATGGCTAACTCAATGAAGTCATTTATGCTCAGTCTTATGGACCATTGTCACTTTCTCAGACTAGTGTCCTGCCCCGCCCCTGTATTAACCATGGTCATAGAGGAATTTTTGGAGAATGGCCTTAGAGGTTCAGGAATCTCAAGTTGAATTTGTCCATGTCAGTTGAATAGGTCTCATCTCCATTTTGTTCAGTGGGGGAATGCCATCCAGGGGATGAATGCCACCCAGAACCATGGCTGTTGTCAGAAAATGCTCTGGGAGAGATAACCAGCTGTGAGGATAAAGTATTGACTGGTGGGAGTGTGGGCCAGTGAAGCATCGCTGTCTGCACTTCTTTCAAAGGAGACATTCCAGGACATGCTTGGAAAGATGAGCAGCCATGACAGGCACACCTCCAAGTGCTCCTCTGGGGCCTTGTGGTTGGTTGGTTTTGGGTTTTTGAGGCAGGGTTTCTCTGTGTAATCCTGGCTGTCCTGGAACTTGCTCTGTAGACCAGACTGGCTTCAAACTCAGAAATCTGTCCACCGCTGCCTCAGATGATAAGACATGATCCACTACTTTCTTTGTTTATAAGATGAAAAGAAAATTCCCCACAAAAGAGGTGGGGAGCTGTTGAAATGCAGATGTTTCTGGGTTTTTTCTACACATGCTCAGACTGATATCAGTTGTGTTTCTAAAGTCCTACAGCTTGGATGGGGTCCAGGTGATGGAACTGGGTGTTGTATACCACTCATCCTGCTGGAGTAGGGCATGGGCTTTCCTGTTGGACTAGTTACGTAATCTCTTATGGGTGGAAAACAAAACCACTGTGCTTGAGGACAAGCTTGCTCTTGGATGCCTGTGTGTGCTGCACTTTTGAGTTAGTACTGACAAACTTCAGTTTAGAACATGTGGGCCAGCGAAGCCAGTTTACCTGGTAAAGGCACCTAATTGCCAAACATGGTAGAAGAAGAGTGCCAACTCTCACAAGTTGTTTTGTGTCTTCCAAGGGTGTGTGTCACAGAGAGACACAATACACAAGTTTAATACATTTTTTAAAAGACTATATACCTGGGCTTAGAGGTGGGGTGTGTGGTTCGGGGATAGAGGAATACCAAGTCCCAGTTAGAGCACTATGTATCTGCATATAGGCACCTAAGAGCATAACTATCAGTAGGGGAACCCCCTTTACTTCAGACCACACAGTGGTTTTTACCACAGCAAACCCACTCTCTGGCACTTCTTAGTTTGCTCATTTTGATGTGGTAGCAGTTTCTTCCTGCTCATCTCTTGGGTTTTCAAGACCAGGCTGATTTTTAGACTGGTCTGCACACTACATGGCGCCCAGGCCGATAGCAGTCGTCCCACTTCTGCCTCAAGCTGTGGAGATTGCAGGCTTTCTTTCTGAATCATTAAATGCTTTCCTTTGCACTCACATATGCTCCATTGTCTGCTTGTTTCATAAGCTTGTGGTCTTTATGTCACAGGCAATGTTAAGGGCTTGCTGGATGCCAGTCACTACACTTGGGGCCATGGAACCTCTACCATATGGCGACAACGTTTGGTGTTCCTCACTGTGGACTTACTTAGCTACAAGCTCTCTAAAGGCAAAAGATAATCTCCTAGATTTGCTCATTAGTTTGGAGTCTATTGATCAGTGGTCATCCTGGTTGATACCTATGGTACTGGTGTAATTATTGTCCCTATTCTCCAAAGTCGTGTGGTTTGATGCTAACACACCTTTCTGAAAGCACTGTGGAGCAGTTGTGTAGGTTTTCTCATCACTGAGACAGTACCTGTAGGGAAAGAGGACTGATTGAGTTTATAGTTGGACAGTGGGGAAGGCATGACTGCTTTCCTGGCAGTGGGAGCATGAGGTGACTGACTCAGCTGTCAGCTAACCAGTAAGCAGAGAGCCAGAGCCCTCCAACCTTAACTCTCTCCCAGATAAGGCCCCAAGCTCAAAGGTGCCACAACCTCCCTAAACTTTAGCTGCTAGCTGGGTAGCAGTGTTCAAGTATGTGAACTTGTGGGGACAGTTCACATCCAAACAACACAAGGGAACTGGAATAGTTACTTCCTGTAATTTTTTTCCAAAGACTGTTCTTGAACTCCCGATTATCTTCCTGCCTCTGTTTCCCAGGTTCTAGGATTACAGGCAAAGGTTACCACAGCTGGCTTCTAAAAATAATTTTGTCATTTCTTATCTTCCTCCTCCCATTCTTATTCTGTATCGCTGCCTAGCTGTGAACTAACTCCCTATAGAGCATGAGCATGACCTTGAACTTCTGATCTTCCTACCACCTCCTGAGTGCTGTGACCCAGAGCCAGGTGTGTTAAGCAAGTATTCTACTAACTGAACTATACCCCAACCCAATTGTTTCAGTTTTGAGGCAGAGCTTTATTGTATTGCCCAGGCTGTTTTGAAACCTAAGCTCCTCCTGTCTCAGTGTTCCTTGTTCCCAGGGGCAGTTTATTTCTTAAATGGCAGTTGAATAGATGGTGATCTTACCCTGTTAATCTTGGAAATTCCTTTTTATCTGTTAGGCCAGTTGTTCACTATAAACCAGCACAAATCCAGTCACAGAAACGAGGTTGTTTTTCTTTCATTTTAAAATTTTATCTGTATGAGTGTTTAGCCCGCATGCATATGTATGGATAGCATGTATCCTTGGTGTCCACATAAATCATAAGAGGGCTTCAGATCCCCTGAAGCTGGTGGTTGTACGCCACTGTGTGGGTACTGGGAACAGAACTCCAGTTCTCCGTAAGAGCAATAAATGCTCTTACCCTCTGAGCCATCTTTCAAGTCATTCCCCTCCCTTCCCACCCCCCTGTTTGTTTTGAGATGGTATGACTTTGCTCTGTAGACAAGCTTTGCAGCAGCCTCTTCCTACTCTGTAGTGTTGGTTGCAGGTGTGCACCACCACACCTGCTCTATGTGTTTGTTGTTAAAATAGTCTTGTTATATGGTTCCAGGCTGACCTTGAGTTGTCAGTCTTTCACTCTCCTGTCCTCTTAACCTCTGAAGGGCCATCTGGAATTAATTACCTGTGTCACCATGCTGTGGAGTCACCATGCCAGGGTTCTTATTTACTTCTATCATTGCTTTTATGAGACTTACAAATATCGGCATAGCTCTTTGCATCACTGCACGAATTCAGTGTATCTTTCCCTCCCAAGATTTTACCTGGGAACTCCTGAGTGTCTGGCAGTCAACCAAACACTAACTATCCTTAGCTGTATTTTCATTCTGAGACATGATTTAAGTTTCCCAAGCTGGCCTTGAGCTTAGTCTCAGTCTCCCACATGACTGGGATTATAGACTTGGATCACCAGGCCTGGCTGGCTAAATTCCGATATTTCTATAGTAGTATGGATCTGTTGTTTGACTAGACTACAGGCTTAACTGTTGCACTATGGAGAAACATGAGGTTGTTAAGTAATAGTGTTGCAAAGTGTCCATGTGCCTAGGCAGGATCTACAAGTATGTGCATAGGAATCAAGTGTCTGGACTCATTCAGAATGAAATTGCAGTGGGACATACAGCATATGTATCTTTATTTGTGCTTATTTACTAATGCTCTGTACCGAACCTATCGGGGCCCTCTTGTCTCTGCCTTGCTTCTCATCAGTGCTTGGGTTATAGTATAGGCGTGCACCACCACACACACCTTTTAATGTAAGCTCTGAGGAACCAGACTCATGCCCTGTTTCCTACAAGGCAAATGTCACTAACTTAGCTATCTTTGAGCTTAGATTTCCTTTTATGAATTTGATGAGTGAGAGGATCCTAGTTGTTCTTACTGGGGAGTGGTGTGGTGTGTGCCTTTAATTCCAGGACTCAGGAGGCAGAGGCAGGTGGATCTCTCTGAGTTTGAGGCCAGCTTCGTCTACAGAGTGAGTTCCAAAACAGTTAGGGTTACACAGAGAAACCTTCTTAAAACAAACAAAACCAACTAACCAAAGAAAGATTTCCCTGAAACTGTTACTTGCAATGCTCAACTCTCTGGGGTGGTGGGTGGGGTGGTTCGGCTTCCATCTTCAGTAGACACTGGCATCTGGTGCTCTGTCCTGCCTTGTCTTCTGTTTCTGGGCTGGAAGCACTCCATGGTTACAGAGTTAAGAACTTGCTGGTGGTGAAAATTCCACTGACTCATCCTGCACTGTACTGTTTTGATGTGTGGCCTTCAGGTTTGAGAACCCTTCAAACTCTGCTAAGGACTTCTTGAAGGCGTGAGGTTGCCACACACCTTTTTGAAAGTTGGTATCTCTGAGCCTTCCAGTATGTGAAAATCGTATGAACACCATCTTTCTTGCTTTCTGGTCTTAATGCCAAAAGTACATTAAAGATTTGGAGTCAACCAGCTTCAGGCTCCAGAGGCTTAGCCAGTTAGCACTGACTGAATCAAGTTAATCTCGATTGATTTATTAATCTATTATTATAAGTCCCGTCCTACCAAGTTTTGGAATGTTCATTTTTAAGTCCATTCCCCTGTAGTGTTATTTGTTGGCAGTAAAGGAGTTAAGCTTATTAGTTTAGCAGGTTCATCCAAATGTCTATGGGTAGAGAACTTGGACCCTGATGTGCCTGTGAGGTATTTATGAACAGTAGTGTTAGGAAGGATTTTTGCTTTTGTTGTCTCTTTCCCTGTGTGAATACACAATAAAGACAAATTGCAGTTGACGCTGAGACTATAGAATTCTAGCACACACATGTATTCCCCCCCCCCCTTTGGTTTTTCGAGACAGGGTTTCTCTGTGTAGTCCTGGCTGTCCTGGAACTCACTCTGTAGACCAGGCTGGCCTGGAACTCAGAAAGCCACCTGCCTCTGCCTCCTGAGTGCTGGGATCAAAGGCGTGCGCCACCACACCCGGCTCAAAATTATACTTTAAGGAATAGGGATATAACTAGGTTCCATTTTGTGTGTGTGTGTGTGTGTTTGTGTATTACACCATATATATAAATAATAGCAATAATTGTTTATATATATACATATATACATATATATAAACAATTATTCCTAATATTATTATTGGTTTTTTGAAACAGGGTTTCTCTGTGTAGTGCTGGATGTTCTAGAACTTACTCTATAAACCAGGGTGGCCTCAAACTCAGACACCCACCTGCCTCTGTCTCCTGAGTGTCAAGACTAGAGGCCTGCGTCACCATACCCACACCTTCTGCACACCTCCCCATCTACCCTCTGGTCAGGTGGTGCCTCCTGAACAGTAAATCCATTACCATAACACGAACAGGGACGTGGGCTGTCTGATCAGCATACAACGGTCTATATTCTAGTTTCCTAACTATCTACAGTTTTAACTTTCTGCTGATATAAACAAAAATCTCAAGCAGCCAAAAGATATAGTTAGAAGAAAATGAAAGGCCATTTAACTAAAGCTTTGTTTCTTAAGCTGTAAGTAGTGTTTAAAGCATTGGGTCATAGTTAATGAGGTGCACATTTAGGCTATGCCAGCTTAGATTTGCTCTAGAACATAGAACTACCCTAAAAACAAATCTGCCAGAGATGGTAGTACATGCTGAATGTCACCCAGCACTTGGTGACAGAGGCAAGCAGATCTTTTATGAGTTTAAGGCCTGGTCTACAAAGCGAGTTTCAGGCTAGCCAAGGCTATACAAGAGAGACCCTGCTTGGGGGATGGATATGGAGATATATTAATCAATTAATTAATTGAATAAGTAGCCAAATATTCTTACTCATAGTTGATTATTAAGTAGTTTCCCTAAGGGGAAAACAAGCATTTTATGTGGTTTTTTTTTTTTTTAGAAACTGGTGTGGTATATATGAATGATGGCTGTTTGTTCATTTTAATTCTTTTTTTTTTTTTTTTTTTTGGTTTTTCGAGACAGGGTTTCTCTGTATAGCCCTGGCTGTCCTGGAACTCACTTTGTAGACCAGGCTGACCTCGAACTCAGAAATCCGCCTGCCTCTGCCTCCCAAGTGCGCCACCACTGAGAAAGCCTATAAATGAACTTTATTGTGTTTTTCCTAAAAAGTGCAATGCCAATTCCCGCCCAACCGCTATTTAGACAGTGGTGAGCTGAATAACAGAAACCACTACTGCCATAGTCAGGGTTTCCATTGCTGTGAAGAGAGACCATGGCCAAGGCAACTTTTATAAAGGACAGTGTTTAATTGGGGCTAGCTTACAGGTTCAGAGGTTCTGTCCATTATCAATTCGGGAACTTGGCAGCATCCAGGCAGACCTGGGATTGGAGGAGCCAAAAGTTCTCTATTTTGATCCAAAGGCAGACAGGAGAAGACTGGCAACCACGTGGTTAGGAGGGTGGTCTCAGTCCACCCCCACAGTGGCACACTTTCTCCAACAAGGCCACACCTGTTCCAACAAGAGCACATCTTCCTGAGCCGAGCATATTCAAACCACCACGATACCAGCTATGATGACATGCACAGTTGAAAGCTATTCCATGTGAGAGTAATATCTAATTCTTTAAAGGAAAAAAAAAACAACATAGTCAAGAAAAATGTTAAAGAGTAAGCAACCCAAAACAAGCGTCATCATTTATGTCTCCAGCACATAGTGTGGCATCTAGCTTGTGATGGACTGATCCCGAGCCCCCAGAGCACTAGCTTCCTCTGTAAAGTTAACAGAGCAAGGTAGATACTGTTGAGCTTTACGAACTCTAAATGCTATGAAAGTCAGTGCAAAACTTCCCATCAGTTCCCAGATAGCTCGCTGTCTGTCTGTCTGTCTGTCTGTCTGTCTGTCTGTCTGTCTGTCATATCTCTGTCCATCCCCATTAAGTTCTCACGTTATAAAAAAAAAGTTTCTCCTCTGTGTCTTCTCTGGGCTGAGGCAGTCATAGCCCTGAAGAACTTAGTAGCCTTCTGAGAGAAGAGCTGTTGGTTTTGTCAGCTAGCCACAATCACGTGTGTTCTTTGTTGTCATAGGAGTTTGGGGCCTTTTGGTTGTCAGATACAACTTAGAATTATTTGAACCCATTACAAGATTGTGAATCCCATGTTTCAAGTATATGGGGAAAATGCTGGTATTATTTAATACACTTACAGTTAATAAGATACTTAAGTCGTTGGGTGCTCACTCTTTGTATCTGCAGCTCTGTATGTGCTGTGTCTACTATGCCTGATTTGGCAGATCAGCCTTAGATATTTGCCTGTGTGCATATTAGTGTTCTTGCAGGGGTTACTACACAGTACTGTTATATAAAGAGATGTCTTACCTGTGAGTCTGTTTGATGGGAAGCATGGGCAGCTTCTGCCATCTAGACTGATGCTTTTCAGCAGTTAAAGGCTTTATATATTGTTTTGGGTTTGTCTTAGAAGAGCTTCTTACAGAGTAGGGCAGAACTTTGCTGTATCTCCCATGGGTCTCATTTTATCTTGTTAAGTGGTCATAAGTACTTGCTAAATTAATTAAGCCAAGACACCTACCATGTCCTTAAAAATAACTGCTGGTTCAAAGGCTCCCTAGTAATTCAGATGTGTGCATTCACTTGTCAAGGAGTGATGGAATGAATGGAAAATTCTCCAAATTCAGCAAGTCCTTGTTATCTACTTTTTCCTGTCATCAAATGGGGGCAAGCTCTAGAGGTAGGCAAAGGCTCATTTGACATAGTTTTAGAAGCCTCAGCAGATGGCCCTTCACTGCCATCTCCTTCCCCTGTCCTAGGCTTCAACTACTCCTGCTAAACAATTCTGTGTCATTTTATACAGATATATGATTGTGCATGAGAGTACCACGAAATCAGTAAGGAGCCATATAAATGTCCTCTATTAGTTTTTTAAAGGAGAAGTTTTACTTTGTCTGAAAAGCAGTGATATTTTGAACAACATTTTTGGCTTCACATATAAAAATTTTACAAGCCTTTCTCAGTTTGTATATAGAATTAGCTCAAGTTTCATCATGGTCTTAATGTGGAATGTCTTTTCTGTTATTGTGTTAGTAAAGGAATCAATTTTAAGTAGAGAAAAAGTTCTAAGGAAAGAAACTTGCATTGTGATACTTGTCTGTGGAAATACTTTAAACAGTTTCCTAGGGCCTTCCTTGACTTTATTCTGGTGCCTCTTCAAGTACGGATTATACTTGTACTTTCAGGAATACAGCCTAGCGTCCTGGATGACAGCTTGTGCATTGCAGCATTATTTATCTATTTTTGTAAAGGGTTGCTAATCGCCTGGTGCCTCCCTGTCTGAGTTGTGTGCTTGTCTGTCTACGTGAAATCACTTGATAGGCTCTCTCAGCTCCAACAATGTTGCCTGTATTTTTAGTTCACCACCCTGGCTTAAAGTGAAATAATTTAATAGAAACATTTAGAGATCAGCAGCTTACTTTGAATAAGGCTGATATTAAGCGGACCCCTTTTAGAATAGGTCTGTGTTTAAAAACCTGTGTCAGTATAGTTATGAAATATAATTCATTTATCCTACCTTTGGCTAGGACATATATACAGCCTCTCTAACTGTTTCTAAGCATGGGCTTTTGTTTAAAAGAAAGATTAGTGTGTCCGTTTTTTTTTTCTTTTTATCTTTCTCTCTCTCTCTCTCTTTTTTTTTTTTTTTTTTTTTTGTTGTTGTTGTTGTTGTTGTTGTTGTTGGCAGGATTTTACTCTGTATCCCAGGCTGGTTTCAAACTCACAGTGATTCTCCTGCCTCAGTATCCTGAAAGCTGTGACTCCAGGCATGAAACAGTCTATCCCTGTATTTAGATTTGAAGTCCTACAGGCTGTTTGACATTGAGGAGGCTTCCTAAAGCCCCTTGAGCTGTTCTGCACAGGAATTGGGAACTGGAGCTCACATCTGAAATCTGAGCCGTTGACCTCTAGTCCTGAGCGGTACCACTGAGCCAACCCCCGCTGTTTCCTAAGAATAGCCTTTCTCCAGCAGTGGGTCAGCACCTCAGATACACTTGCTCTTGCTGTGTTCTGAATGGATATGAGGGGGTGAGAGGAGGTAGAGAGGCTCAGATGGGTTCTCTGACACATTGAAAATGCGCTAATGTCTGTGACCTACCCTTCCCTCTCTCCAACGTGAGTTCTGAAAGTGGAAAGAGGCTTCTGTTGGTAGGTGAAACTGTTTGAGAAGAAAAGAAATCCATAATAAATGTGTCATTTCAGTCTCTCATAATAAGAAACAATGAACTGATAGGGATATTGAGCCTAAAAGGAGCAGTGCTTGAGGCACATAACTTTAGGATGTCTACAAGGAATTTTTAATATATAATACTTTCATTCTTTGAGAATTTCATTCAATGGATTTTGACTATATCCATCCTCATCACCTCCCAGACTAAGACGTTTGTAAGTTCTTGGGGACAGGGTCTTGCTATGTAGTCTAAGCTAGCCTGGAAGTTACTGTGCATGTAGGACAGACTAGTCTTGAACTCATGGCACACCCTGTAATTCCAGCACTTGAGAGTTGAAGGCTGAAGGTGTGCACCATCTGACCTGGCACGTCACACATTGACCATGAGTATTTGTTTGTATAGCATTTCTTCAGCTCTAATATGTATGGCTTTGATATTTTACCTTTGAAGTTTAGGGTTTTCTTAGTTTTAAATTGCTAGGTAACTTTGCTGGGCATGAAGGGCCTGTTTCAAAGTCAGGAAAACACAAAACAGAATAGAGAAGCATACCTGATCATATCTCTAGTCAGGTGAGAGGACTTTTATCTCTCTGCTCTCTGGTGAACAGAACCACAGAAAGCTGGCCAATGTTTGCAGGGTTTTTTTTTTTTTAAAGATTTATTTAATTATTATATGTAAGTACACTGTAGCTATCTTCAGACACTCCAGAAGAGGGTGTCAGATCTTGTTACAGATGGTTATGAGCCGCCATGTGGTTGCTGGGATTTGAACTCCGGACCTTTGGAAGAGCAATCGGGTGCTCTTACCCACTGAGCCATCTCACCAGCCCGTTTGCAGGGTTTCGAGACAACAATCTGGAACCCAGGTACCTGCCTGGAGTCATAGTATATACTAATGTGTAATTTGTACTTTATTAACATAAGCTCTTGGTTTTTGCTGATTTTCTTGTTTAGCCTCATCGTAGTGATTCAGGGATGGAACAGGACACTCTGCCAGGCCTGGTCATGGTTGCATCCAGATCCCAGCACGTGATACTATAAAGAAATCACAAAGTAACTTCCTATATAAGGTTTGATAAGTTAATTGGTCTTTTAGTGTCTCTAAGTGATTAAATTTCACTTGCTGTGATCACTATAGACTCTACAGGAAGTGACCTGACATCTTGTATACACAAAGGAGTTGGGCACTGACCCTGATGTCCATGGAGAGAGCATGGTTAAAGGATTAAGGAGTTCATGAGTCATCCCTTGACCGTGTATTTTTGCTTCCCAAAAAGGACTTCCAAGCAAGCAGGTTGTGCCGCTGTTACCTTTAGAATTTTGGTGAGAGCATTTTTTTCTCTTTCCTGTTCATTACATTTTATATATACCGTTTTTTAATTTTTCTATGCTCTTATGATACCAGTGAATTGTCTTTAAAATGCCCATGCGTCTGTCTGTTGGTTCTTTATGGAACTTAATAATTACTGAAGAGCTCTCACTCCAGACTTCACTCTTGCCAGGCTTGGTGCTTCCTGCCTGTAGTCTTGGCATGCCGGGTGCTGAGGCACTGCCATGAGAGTGAGGTCAGCTTGGGCTACGTAGTGAGTTTCTTTTTTCCTTTTCTTTTCTTTTTTATTTTATTTTTTTTAAAAGATTTATTTATTATATGTAAGTACACTGTAGCTGTCTTCAGACACTCCAGAAGAGGGAGTCAGATCTTGTTATGGATGGTTATGAGCCACCATGTGGTTGCTGGGATTTGAACTCCGGACCTTCGGAAGAGCAGTCGGGTGCTCTTACCCACTGAGCCATCTCACCAGCCCCTTCTTTTCTTTTTTAAAGATTTATTTATTTTATTTATAGAAGTACACTATAGCTATCTTCAGGCATACCATAGACGGCATCAGATCCTATTACAGAAGGTTGAGCTACCTCATATGGGTGCTGGGATTTGAACTCAGGACATCTGGAAGAACACTAACCACTGAACCATCTTTCCAGCCCAGAAAGTAGTTCCCCCTCCCCCCATAGGGAGGTTCGTTTTCTTTAAAAGATGTATTTATTTTATGTATATGAGTACACTGTAGCTGTACAGTGTGGTTGTTGGGAATTGAACTTCTAGGACCTCTGCCCACTCTGTTTGGTCCTGTTTGCTCCAGTCCAAAGATTTATTTATTATTATACATAGTACACTGTAGCTGTCTTCAAACGCACCAGAAGAAAGAGTCAGATCTCATTATGGATGGCTGTGAGCCACTATGTGGTTGCTGGGATTTGAACTCAGGACTTCTGGAAGAGCAGTCAGTGCTCTGAACCACTGAGCCATCTCTCCAGCCCTCATAGGGAATTTCAAGACAGCCGGTGCACAGAGTGAACATTTCTCAAACTCCCCATCATCTTATATATGTATTTATAAATATTTACTATTTAGTATAAACCATTTGTCTCATTAACTTCATGGTTATCCTTAATTGTTTAGAGCAGTGATTTACTCTGACGTAAAATTTTGTATGGCTTCTTGTTAGTTTGCTTGCTTGCTTGCTTATTTGCTTGGTGTTTGTTTGAGACAGGGTTTTTCAGTACAGCCCTGGCATTCCTGGAATCACTGTAGACCAAGTTCTGCCCTCCAACTCAGAGATCCACCTGCTGTGGCCTCGGCCTCCTGAGTGCTGGCGTTAAAGGCTGTGCCATGGAATTTTAAGTTCTACATGGTGAGCGGTATGCTGGCCTTATGAAAGTGTGGGCTCTGGGTTGACTTAGGGGAGACAAGCAGAGTATTGATTGGAAAGCTAAGGCGAGGGCATCTGTGAAGGCTGTTTCTGCAGGAGACAAAAGTCTGTGTAGGCAGATATGTCTCAAGTCAAAATCAAGGACAAGACACCCAATAAAGGCAGATAAAGGATCCAATGAGTTTTTAAAATTTGGGGTTAACCATGTAACATTAGAATCACTGTTGAGATGTGATGCAGGTTTTGTTTTTACTGTAATTTAGTTTTTGAAACAAGGACTAACTTATCCCAGGCTGGCTTCTAGGGTGTGTTACATCTTGCCAGGAGTCTTGTGAGCTCCTGACCCTCCTACCTCCCAAGTGTATGTGCCCCTACACCACAGTAGACTGGAGGGTTTTTTGCTTGATTGGTTCTGTTTTCAACTTTTTTGGGGTGTTCACATGAATGTGCTAGGAGGTCAGAAGACAGCTTTGGGAATTGGGTTATCCCTTCCATTGTGGCTTTTTTGACCAGCTCTTTCCCCTCTTGCTTTCCCTTCTTTCTTTCTTGTCTTCTTTTAATAGCCTCCCAATTAAACCAGGCTAGCCTTTAACTTGATAGAATACTTAGCCTCCCAAATGTTGATTTTTGTAACATATCTCTCCTGAGAATATTTTTTTAAATAGTGTCTTATGTTCTCTGAACACACTATTGTCTAAGGTATTTATTTTCTACCTATTGTATATTCTTATTGTGCAAGTAACTGATGTTTACTCTGGGGGAGGGGACTGGAAAACACTGCGAGGTGAAAAGAATAAATAATTCCTTATCTCATGGCTCATGGATATCACTTGGCTGTGTATTTTCAGGCTGTTTGAGTTATAGACTTTGGATATTATCCAACAGTTCTTCAGTAAAAGGTCACTGTTCCTCTCCCACTAGCAGCTCATGAGTAGAGTCCATCCAAATGTGACCTTGTTTTTAGTCTCACCCTGAAGTGTAGGTATTGTTTCCCACTATGTGCGTGTTATGTTGTGGTCTGTAACTTAGTTTTGATACTTGCTTATGTTTGTTTGTGCATGTGCCCACATGTACACTGAGGCAGAGAGATGCTTCACTTTCAACCTGGCTTAAATCTGAGAACATGCCCTGAAAGTTAAAAAGCTGGTCTAGATAAAGCTTGTGTGCTTATGTGCCCTGATGTTGAGAACAACTTTAGGAGTCAGTTCTCTCTTACCAAGTGGGTCCATTAACTCAAACTTGAGTTGTTAAACTTGGCAGCAGTGCCGTTGCCCTAAGAACTGTCTCACTAGCCAGTATTCCTTTTACCTGGCTGCCTACCAATGTTTGTGTATACCATATTTTGCTGTTGGTTTGCTAGTGGACATTTGGGTTGTCTCCCCATGAGCTACTGTGAATAACGCTGCTTTAACACGAGTGCACGAAAGCCTAAGTCTTTCCGGTGGATCTAGAAATAGATTGCTGGATCATGTGCTGATTTTGTGTTCAGTTTTATCTTGAGGAGCTTTGGAACCTTCTACTTAGCAGTGTTTTTCATTTCAGCAATGCACAAAGCTAGCTCTTGCTTCAGATCTTGGAAGACAGGTAGTTTCTTCATGGCAGGCATCACAAAGGGTGTTAGAACTCTTGCAGGTAGGTCTCTTTCCTTTTCTTGTGTTGGGAATGAAGCCCAGGGAGTCACGTTATAAGCTGTTGCTCCCCTACTGAGCTAAACCACCAGCCTGTTTTGAGCTCTTATCTTCTTCCTCTGTGTGATACATGAGAGTTCAGAAAGATGCAGACTCTTCAGGAAGTTCCCAATAGCATCTTCACCTGTCTCCCACACTCCTACTCGAAGTGCTTTTCCTTCCTTCCTTTAAAAACCAAAACAAAACAAAAAAACCTTTATATTAGGACAGGCTGGTTTATATGGAATAATGGTGTCTTTCGGTGTGATCCACATGGTCTAGAGTTATTGCTCTTGCAGCCTCTCCCTTTTAACATGTCACCACACAAAGCTGATGGACAGGAGATTAGGAACCTCATTTTTGTCTCCTGCTCACGAGTGTCATCTTTTTTTTTTTTTTTTTGAGACAGGGTTTCTCTGTGTAGCCCTGGTTGTCCTGGAACTCACTTTGAAGACCAGGTTGGCCTCGAACTCAGTCAGAAATCCGCTTGCCTCTGCCTCCCGAGTGCTGGGATTAAAGGTGTGCGCTACCATGCCCAGCTTTGAGTGTCATATGTTAAGCAACTACCATGAGTCTCATTTTTGTCATCCATGGAGTGAGGGAAGATTAGCCTGCAAGATTCAGAACACTCAACAAGCAGTTCATTGTGATCCATGTACCTAAGGCCAGATGTATCCAGATGTATGGTGTGTTCAGGAGTAAAGGAAAGAGGCCCTGGTGTAATTGTTAGGTTCTTCCTCCATAATTTAAGAAAGCAGATTGGGGGGGGGGGGGCTGGTGAGATGGCTCAGTGGGTAAGAGCACCCGACTGCTCTTCCAAAGGTCCGGAGTTCAAATCCCAGTAACCACATGGTGGCTCACAACCATCTGTAACAAGATCTGACGCCCTCTTCTGGAGTGTCTGAAGACAGCTACAGTGTACTTACATATAATAAATAAATAAAACTTAAAAAAAGAAAGAAAGCAGATGGGATTTACAAGTCTACACTAAGCATTGAGAAAGCTCTGAGAAATCTTAAACTGGAAAGGCTCCCTCGTGCATCTGTGAGGGATGTCCCACTGTTCACTGTCAAAGATCATGTGGTATCTTCAGTAAAGATCCTTCTCCTGACTGACAGAGAGGCAACTAGCGCCCTGGTGAGTCTTTGTGGGAGCTGTTTGTTCAGCGCTTGGTTTCTTAGTAAGAATAAAACTTAATCTGTAAGGCAGATCTTAAAGAAACAGAAGTTCATGTTGGTCTCAGCCCTCCTTCAAACAACAAGCTATACCCACTCTGTTGAGTGCAGAAGTCACGGTCCAGTAGACAGGCAGCCATCCACTGGGAATTGGAATTACTGCACTGACCTGGTTGAGAGGCTGATCACTGGGTCTTGCTCACATGTGTTGATTGTAGGCAGCTGAAGCATGGGAACAGGGACAAAAAATGAGGAGTTACATATATGTACATTCTGTTTTGTTTTCCCTACCTAACTAGTGACTTCAGGTTATTTATTTTTCTACTTTTGTAATTTGTGTATGACTCTGTGTGACTGCATGATGCATGTGCTGATGGTGTTAGAGGCCAGCAGAGGCCATCCAGATCCTTGGAGCTGGAGTTACAGATGATTGGGTGTAAGAATTCAATTCTGGTCCTCCTCTGCAAGGACAACAAGAAATTGATGTAGGATTTAAAAAGAAAATTAACGGCTTGCTTATAGAGATTGTAAATCTGTTAAGTCCTAGCAATCAGTTACCTCATAGATCATCTTTGTCTCCTGCAAAGAAGTGTTAATATGTTTCAGAATGTAGTGCAATTTCATAGTCACTGACTTGAAGGCTCAGAGAAGAAAGGTGTAATGTCAGTTATGGTAGGATTGTGTTTCAGTTGTGTTGTAAACTGAGTAGGGTCCTAGTATTTTACCTGAACAAATAGCCTGATTCTAGGCAACTACAAAGTGACTTTTCCCTTTCTATTTTAATAAGTGTGTAAACTTACATCAGACAAAAGGAAGACATTAATCAGTATTTAAAATTTAGTGTTGAAAGTTCACTAATATTCTACATAACATCTTGGCTTGGATGAGATTCTATCATTCACTTTCTTTAAAAGAAACAATGTGATTCCAGGCTTGTTACTCAGTCTGAGCCCAAACAGCACTGTTGACATCAGACACTTTTAATGGAGAAGCAGGGAACATATATATAATTCAGTCACTTGCCATTCAAGCATTAAAACCCAAGTCTGTGATCCCAACACTGAGGAGGCAGAGGCAGGAGGGTTTCTGTGGCTTCAACCTAGGCCATCTAGCCAAATGAGAAAGCTCTAGGTCCATTGAGAGTCTACCTCAAAAACTAAAATGTAAGGTGCCTGAGGAAGATGCTGGCACTCTCTGGCCCCCACAAAACACATGTATATGCTGTGCTCCTGCTTGCTGTCTTCTGGTCTTGTCACAGCTACTAAATGAGGGACCAGGAAAGGAAGCTGCCGGGCGTTCCGGGATGAGGCAGCGTCTCTCCCAGCCAAGTTGTCCAGGACTTCTCTCCTAAAGTTATTAAATTAACAAAGCAATAGCTAAGAATTAACAGCAGAGTAAAGTAGGGTTCACACACATGACACAGTTAAGACCAAGACTGCTTAGTGTCTCTTTGTATAGAAGTCATGTCTCTTCGTTGGGTATGCAGTTAATCTTTGTTTTCTGAGATAGGGTCTTATATTGTAGTCTAGGCTGACCTAGAATTCACTATGTAGGCTAGGCTGGCCTCGAGCTTGTGACAGTCTGCCTTAACCTAAGTGTTTTAATCACATGTGGCAACCACCATGCCAGGTCTGCATGGTATCTCTTCATTCAGAAATGTGGCATCATAGGAGCAATCAGTTAACCTGGTCAAATTTCAGGGTTTCTCCCCAGGTTGCTTTATTGATACTGATAAGAATCTTTAATAAAAAGAGTGACATTTTATAGTGTTATCCAATGGGTTATTGAAAGAAAATACTATATGTGGTGACTTCAAGTTAGGCTAGTTAAGGGCACTTGCTGTTCTTGCAGAGGAACTAGGCTTGGTTCCCAGCATCCACACAGTGGCTCAGAAACATCTTTAATCTAGTTCCAGGGGCCTGATTCCCTTTCAGCCCCCAACTCCACCCCCATGCAGTACACACCCATGCAGGCAAACACTCACACATAAAATGTGTTGAGCCTCAGTGGGTAAAGGAGCTTGCCGTCAAGCTTGGCAGTCTGTGGTTCCCGGAACTCACATGGTGAGAGAAGAAAACTGACTACTGAAAGGCGTCTCACACACATAATTTTAAAATTGTAAAGGAAGTACTTTTTTCGAGACAGGCTTTCTCTGTGTAACAGTCCTAGCTGTCCTGGAACTCACTTTGTAAACCAAGCTAGCCTTGAACTCACAGAGATCTGCCCCTGTCCCTGGAGTGCTAGGATTAAAGTCATTCACTTCCACACCCTGAAAGAAATACTATTTTAATATTATTTTGTTAGGCTCAGTGGGAGCTGGTTTATCAGCCAAAGTTCAAAGACTTTCCTTGAAGTATGTTTGGGAGCCAGCATACCCAAAGGCCCTTATTTGCAGTAGATGTGAGCTAGTTCACTGAGCTGGTCTGCTGTGGGTGGCCACCAAGAGCTGACTAAGAGTTTGGATGGACTGCCTTTGTCTTCCTTCCTGGTCCGGAGTCTAGGGCCTTAGGGTGAATTCCTGTCACAGCAAAGGAGGGTGAGGGAGGTCTGGGTCTGAACTGAACATCCTTGCTTCTGACCTTCAGTCTCCCCTCCCTGACTGACAGACATAAAATCAAAAGTTAATGCTGCCTTTCATCTCTAAAACAAAGCTACTTTTTTCTGGCATGCTGTAGTTTCTTTTAAATACCATTTACTCAGGACTATCAGTTTATTTAACTCCAATACATCTGTGAAGCAGAGAGGTCCAAATCGGACTGTTTTGTTGTTGTTAAAACAGCATGTCTGTAAGTAGATCTAAGAGAATATTTAAAATTGTTAGAGGTCAACCTTTTTTCTTTTTCTTTTTTTTTTTTTTTTTTTAAAGATTTATTTATTTATTATATGTAAGTACACTGTAGCTGTCTTCAGACACTCCAGAAGAGGGCGTCAGATCTTGTTACGGATGGTTATGAGCCACCATGTGCTTGCTGGGATTTGAACTCTGGACCTTCAGAAGAGCAGTCGGGTGCTCTTACCCACTGAGCCATCTCACCAGCCCTCAACCTTTTTTCTTTTTGCTTCCTTCCTTTGGTTTTTAAAACAGGGTCTCACTTTGGAGCGCAGGCTGGCCTAGAACACTAGGTAGTTCAGGCTGATTTTCAGTTCATCACAGTCATCCAGCCTCAGCCTCCTGAGTGCTGGAGCTTCACAAGATGCCACATCTAACTCTGTGTGTTGTGTGTGTGTGCATGTGTGTGCTTGGGTGGGTCCTGGAGTCTCAAGGAGTGCTGGGTGGCAGACCTGCTCTAACAACCAAGCCATGCTCACCAACCCTGGTCATTCTGCAAGTTATTGGGAGCCTCCACTTGGGTTGTTACAAATGATAGAATTCCTGAGATTTTAGACTTCTTGGGGCTGGGAAGTTAGGGAAGGTCTTTGGAGACTTTATTTGGGGACTCATGAATCTTGAATTCTGGCTTTTGTTCTCAGCCCATGCTATGCTGACTTCTGTCACTTTCTGTATCAAAGGGGGGGGGGGACAAATTGTGAGCTTGGGAGAAGCGGTATCTATTGATACAACATTATGAAAAACGCGTTGATTTGGAGGGAAACCATCTGACCGAAGATAAGAGTTTCTGACCACACATTTTTGAGCACTTTACTGACAGCCCAGGACTTTGAACTCCAGTCTTAGATTTTGATTTCTGACAATACTGAAAAACTTACCATAGAAGAAAAGTGTATAAATTGTCTCATCCTTATCAAAGAATTATGCCATATGTCTCTCTGAGTCTTTGAGAGTTCTAAAGAGTACGTAGTGGATTTATAAAAGGATTGGCTATGGTCTCAGAACCGGAGCTGTAGGAGGATTAGGTTGGACTGTGTATCCTTTTCTAGAATCAGTAAAGCGCATGGGTTTCCCCGGGTAAGAGTGTCACTAGCACCTGACTGTAACTAACACTCCACTGTTTGACAGTGCGTGGGTCTGATAAGGTACAGGGAGCCTCCCTAGCACTATCACTAGTCTTCTGAGTCCCAAGGTGACCGATGACACTCAACACACAAGCAGTCTTAACAGCCAATTTCAAAAACAGCCTTGCTCCTTTTCTAAAGTCAGGGTCTCCCTCCCTATATATCCTTCACCGGATCCCTCGCCAGCCTGGAACTCGTCCTCCTAGGTCCTGAGATTAATGGTGTGCATAACACATCAACCCTAAGTCAACTTTATAGTCAAGTCAGTCACCTGATTTCTCATTAGACAATTCACTAGTCTTATATTTAAGTGCAAATTTTCACACTTTTCTATTAAAAACTTGTGTGTACGTGCCACGTTCATGTGTGTGTATGTGCACGTGTGCGCGTGTGCCTGCTCATTTTACCTGCTTCTCTGCCCATTTTAGTCTAACATTTCACCCACAGCTGGCCCCATTGTGAGATTCAGTATAATGTGTAATCTATAAACTTGATGAATACAAACATTTAAAACACTTATTACATGTTTAATTTAGCCTGGAAGTCACTTTCAAGACTTGCTATAGAAGAGGAAGGGGTTGCACTGTGTTTGGGGTAGCCCGCTCTGACAGCCTGCATCTCTGTGAACTAAGCTATGGTAGGGGCTTTTCAACAATTAAAACTACTTATATTTCCCAATGAAGATAAAATGATATATACAGAGCTCTGGCATCCTATGTGTACATCTGTGTAGATCAGGTTGGCCTCAGACTCAAGAGATCTACTTGCCTCTGCCTCCCAAGTACTGAGATTAAATACTCCCACTATGCCCAGCCTTTGAGGGTCCACGTTTACATGTGTGGGGTTGAACTTGGGATGTCAGGCCTGTGTATGTTTAGCCCCCTGAGCCGGCTTACTGGCTCCGAAATTAAGATTTTGAAAAGCGCTAAGAGTTATTGGGCACAGCTTTTGATTGGTACCTGCTTATTCTTTGCCTTGATTTGCAAACTGACCATGTTATGTTGTAAGCAAGAACTCTTTGTCCAGGCTGGAGAGATGCTCTTCCAGGGATGCTCTTCCAGAGGTCCTGAGTTCAAGTCCCAGCAACCCCATGGTGGCTCACAACCATCTGTAAGGAGACCTGATGCCCACTTCTGGTGTGTCTGAAGATAACTACAGTGTACTTATATATAATAAATAAACAAATCTTTTTTTAAAAAAAGAAGGAGGAGGAGGACGACAACAACTCTCTGTTCAGAGGTTTCCCACAGTTACTATTTTGGGATTCTTTCTGAGGAGACAGTATATCTGTATTTGCTTGTTTTGTTTCCTAGCTCATTCTTCATTCTAAGCTTGGTGTTGGTTGAATTAATTGACTAGAAACTTTCTTTTAGGTTTGTTTATTATGTATATAGTATTCTGCCTACATGTAGGTCTGCATGCCAGAAGAGGCCACCAGATGTCATTATAGATGGTGCTGAGCTGTCATGTGGTTGCTGGGGATTGAACTCAGGTCCTTTGGTAGAACAGCCAGTGCTCTTTAACCTCTGAGCCATCTCTCTCTAGCCTCTAGAAACATTTTTACTGACTCTTTGTGTCCCTCAAATATGGAGGTCAGATCTTCATGCTAGTGTGGCATCTCCCCTGTCCCTATCTATAGCTAGGGTTTTAACATAAGACTTCTTTTTTTTTTTTTTTTTTTTTGAGACAGGGTTTCTCTGTGTAGCCCTGGCTGTCCTGGAACTCACTTTGTAGACCAGGCTGGCCTCGAACTCAGAAATCCGCCTGCCTCTGCCTCCTGCGTGCTGGGATTAAAGGCGTGCGCCACCACGCCCAGCATCATAGAGACTTCTAAAAGGACACACGCTTATTCAGTGGGATAGTGGGAAGGTTACAGGAGTACCTCAGTGGTAAAGCACTTATATATCATACCAAAAAAATAGAAATTACTTTTTGTTTTTTTAAAGGGGGAAAAGGTATAGAGGTAATTCGGTGACTTGTCCAGGGTGGGGAGGCAGAGTGAGCTCCGATTCTGATGAGAATTCAGCCATTTTCTATATGAGGCTTCTTCTTAGGGGTGATGGTTTGACTTTTACTCTGCTTTGTCTCAGTCACAACGATCAGACAACAACATGGCAGGACCCCCGGAAGGCCATGCTCTCGCAACTGAACGTTCCTGCGCCTGCCAGCCCAGCGGTGCCCCAGACGCTGATGAATTCTGCCTCAGGTGAGCACCACCCTGTTGGGAGAGCCACATGAATGCTGTTTAGATCCTTGTTTTCCTTTCTACCCAGAGCCAGTTGGAGTTAAAGTAGCATGCATTGAGGAGACTGATAACTGGACAGGAGTTTTCTAAAGCTCAGGCTTCCCATAGTCGTGTGATTGTAAGTTGTTTGGTGTTTTTACTTTTGGTTTTTGACATGTTTGTTGTGTGTGTACTTACACAATAGCATATGAGAACAGCTTTAGGGAGTCTGTTCTCAGCTACCACCATGTGAGACTCAAGGATCACACTCAGGTCGGTAGATATGGCAGCAAGTGCCTTTACCCCTGAACACCCCCTCCCCCAAAGCATTCCTGAGATGGTCTAATGTAGTGATGGCTGACCCAGAACCCCTACTCCTCCTGCCTCTACCACCAGGGTCTATGATGGCCTTGCCTCATGCTTTTTGTAATATGAAAAAAGAAGCACATAGTTTTATTTTAATGCTTTAAGGATGAGAAGAGCACAGCTGTATGGCACGATTGCCTTACGGGTGCTAGAGTCCAAGCTTTGGTATTCAAAACTCCCTTTTTATTTGTTTGGTTTTGAGATGGGGTCTGCCAAAAACTAAATTCAAACTCTTTTTAAAGCAGGTGTTTGTATTACCTTGACAGAACCTATAAGGATACTGTGTGCCATAAACCACTGAGCACCCACCCCTCCTACTTCTAGATCTAGCATGCATTGCTCAACTGTCTTCACTGCTGGGTGCAGTGAGGGGACCCTTTAATCCTAGCACTCAGGAGGCAGAGCTCTGTGAGTTTGAGACCAGCCTCGTCTACAGAGTGATTTCCAGAACAGCCAAAGCTCCATAGTGAGCCACTGACTCAACAAAACAGAAGCAAACACTAAATCTCTACCCTTGTCAAAAAATGAGCTTACAGAATGAATTATTTGGCAGTTGTGTGACTACAGTTTTTCCTTGTCTACATAATGAGCAGTAATCCTGCTCGATAGAGGAGAGATGGATGCTACAGGAAGTTATACGATCCATTTAAAGCCCTTAGGTATTTACATTTCTTTTCTGTATATGAGATTTTTTTATTTGATTTTTAAATAATGTTTTTAGTTGAAATGTATAGGTTTTGCCTGTATGTATGTATGACATACCATGTACATAGGTGGTCATGGAGGGCACATCTAGAAACAGCAGTTAGAGATGGTTATAAGCCACCACATGGGTGCTAGGAACCCATCCTGGGTCCTCTGCAAGAGCAGTAGGGACTTTTAACCTCTGAGCCATCTCTCCAGCCCCATAGAAAGAAAGCTTTTGGCTTAGGTGACAAGGTAGTAAGCAAAAGCAGCATCTTTGCCTCCCTAATCAGGTGCAGTGAGCCTTTCTCTTTGTTGAATGGGTCCAAGGCCACAGCTGCCTCCTCAGCACCATGGTACACACGGGAAGAAGTGCTCCTTCTTTTGGACTGGGTCTGATGACCCTCTCCCCCTTTGCAGTATTGCTAGATGTCTGGTGGTAGCAAACACCAGTGACAAATCCTAACTGTGGAGCTTCTGACTATCAGTAGGCAGGAATCTGGTGGCAGACTTGACTGGAGGGTTTGCAAATGTGAGACCTCCTCCTGCCCTAACTTCACTCCTGCTTTGATTGAAAACAAGCTTTAAGAGGTGATGACTGAAAATGAAAGTAAGGGCAGAATGTGGGGTTGAGCAATGCTAATTATAAAGGTGACTTGCTGAAGAATAAGGTCCCACAGCTGGAATATACTTTGGCACTCAGAATCTATTTGATTTAAATCCTAGAGTTTAAAAGGTGAAAATGGTGTGGGTATTTTTCACTGGTAGCTTTACTTTGGTAACTTTTTTCTTTAATTACCAGATTTCAAATGAAAGTCAGTAGCAGACACTTCCTTACTATGGAAGATGAGGGCAGCCTGTGTCCACTGGGGTTGGGTGACTCCTTTTAGAACACTGTTTTATCATAGTAGTTCATCCATTTGTTTATCCTTCCCCTTCCCTTTTTTGGTCTCATTCTTTTGAAAGAGTTTCTCCATGGAGCCCTGACTGTCCAAGAACTTTGTAGACTGGGCTGGTGTCAAACTCACAAAGTTCCACCTGCCTCTGCCTCCCTAGTGCTGGGATTAAAATTAAAAGTGTTTGTGACCATGCCTGTCAATAAAAATTGTATTTTGATTGTTTGTTATTATATATGGGGGAGGGGCTTCTTAAGGTTTGTGATTGGATTCTCTTCTGCCGCAGGTCTAAGGTCGAGTATCAAGCTTGGGAAGCTTTCCCAGCTGAGCCACATGTTCTCCCTCCAGCGTCCCACTGATGGTCTAAAATATTAACATGCGAGGTCAGAGGTATAACAGCAGCTGGCTTTTATGTGGTAGAAGTCTGTATTTAGAATTTGCTAGTAGCTCTTAGACCCCACTCCTAGTCTCTAAACCATGTGATAAGTGGCAGAGGGGACAAAAGAGGACAGGTTGACACTGGAGACCAGAAGCTATGGTTTGCTCATAGAGGTTTGTTTCTAGTAATTACACTGTCCTTTAAGGAGGACTTTGTGGTTAGACAGTACAGTGAGCTAGGCAGAAATGGGTCAACAGCTGTGCTGAAGCAAAGGCCTTAAAAAATAGAATCACCGACTACTTCAGAAGGAAACTGTGTAATGACACATGCCAGGAAGCCAACACTGCAAGACCAGAGGCAGGAGGATGGCTGCAAGTTCTAGGCTAGTCTACGCAGTGAGACCTAGTGTTCCCTCACACACACACACACACACACACACACACACACACACACACACACACACGTTTTCAAGACTTCCATCCCAGGGATACCAAGTCAGAAATGTCTAGGTTGCCTATAGAATATAGGCATGTTTTAAATGGCATGCTTTAAATTCCTGTGTGCTTTAAATGGTCTCTAACCATGTAAATAGTTGGTTCTGCTGGATTACTTGTGAAGTAACAAAATATCTATACATTTTAATATACAGTTTTAATTTATTTAATTTTTTTTTTATACATTGATGGTTTAATCAATGCACCTAAAACTTGGGGATCGTGGGAGCCTATTATATATGGAAGTCTCCAGAATAAAACAAATTCTAGCCAGAGACCATGCTACTTCGTCTATTGAATGCTGAGGACACTGGTGGTGTGTATGCTGTGGCTTTTACTCTAGGGGTTTTTGGTTTTCTCCCAATAGAGAATTGAGTTCCTGGTAAAGGCTCTTCCACTGAACACTGTCCCCATGTTCATCCCCCCCCCC
>NC_034599.1:4174395-4176565 GCF_900095145.1 Mus pahari | reverse complement strand
CCCGTCTTCTCCTCCTCCACTTACACTGGGGCTTCGGCACATACACACTCTCACTTGAGATCATACCTTGTGCATCCCTAGCTGGCCTTGCACTAAGTAGCCAAAGCTGGCTCTGAGCTCCTGGATCTTCTTTCTCTCAGGTGCTGAGGTATGAGCCACCATCCCCAGCTACTTCACATAAATTAAAGAATATGTTAGTCCTTCTCCATGTAGACATTTCAGAGTGAAATGAAAATTAGAAGAGCTGTACAGTCTTGAACCAGGAGATGGAAACAAATCCTTACTCGTGCCCTTACCCTGAGCTACACCCCCAGGAAGCTGTAATCAGCAAACCTGTGCCCACGTAAGATGATGGGCACAATGGCCTGTTGATAAAAGTTCAGTCTAGAGGCAACCCTGATTGGGGTGTATGGGGATTTGGAGGGAAAGGAGCTAATTAGATTAGCTCAGAAAACAAAGGGTATAAAAAGATTAATATTTTATAAACTATTTGTAACTACTGGGAGCTGGTTATTACTTCATTTAAAGTAATTTAAAACATCTGTCAACCATAACAAAGATAAACTGTTTATCTTTGAAGCTTTCTGTGATCAAGACCTCAAGCTTTTTATTCAATGTTGAGTTTTTTTTCTACTTTAATCAGGCAGGACAGTATTGCATATACAGATACCTTTTTTCCTTTTGATTATTTTAAGATAAAATTTCAACATCATAACACTATATTAATGAGTGTAGTACTGTGCTAACAAGACTATTAATAAGAATTCAAGCAGGAATAATATTGAAGCCCACAATCAGTGCAACAAGGAACCAATTTGTCTTGTTAGTTATTCCTGACATCTTACAAATAACTTTTCACAAAGTTTTTAAGTAAAATGGCTATGTTTTTCTTTTCATACAAGGCAACTCAGATAATCTGAGAAATGACAAGTTGAAATGGGAAAAGTTTTAAGGTAGTGTTTACAAAAGGAGAGGTAAGAAGACAGGGAGGAAAGGAGCATGGCCTCAGGGAATACATTAGCATAAAACATGGGTGATCTGCAACCCTTGGAAGTGGGGTTCAGTCTATACAACCAACCCTGTACTCTGCAAATGGTGTCAGGAAGGTCAGGCATTAAGACTAGCTCAGCCACATAGTTCAGATGCCATCCTGGGTTGTATGAGACCCTGTGTGCAAAGGCGGCAGTGGTGGTGTGTTTGTATATGGGGGGGGGGGGGATTTGGTTTGCCCTAACAGCCTGTTTTATTTTATTCTTATTAATTTATTTATTTATTGTGCTGTGGATCAAACCCAAGACTTCATTTGAACCAGGCTTAGACTTCACTGCTGAACGGGAAACCCAACTATGCACCTTGGTTAGTAATTTAGAACTAGCCACTATTCTTACATAATAATGTGGGTCAAGGATTGGACATGTTGTACTTATAGAACCTTGCACAAGATTTTATTCCCAGCACTGACCCCTAGCTCATCCTACCCCTGCTCCCAATCCCCAGTCTGTAAGTGCAAACAAGCAGCTTGAAGGAAGTACAAAGATTTTCAAACTTCTTGCTGAAATAGAAACTGTCTGTCAATCACCCAAAGATAAAATGGCCAGTCAGTTTGCAGATGGCCTTAGTCTCCAGTACCAGGAATCCCGAAGCTTGTTAATCCTGACACTAGCCAGCACAAAGCTGGTTTCACTCTGCTCAGCTTCTCACATACTTTGGATCAGGGCCTTTGACCTAACCCAGTGCTGCTACTCCTTAAGTTTTCTTTTCTCCTTTTGTACATACCAGAGTAGTTCTTTGTTTTTTGATGCAGGTCCAACTGCACCCTAGGCTGGCCTCAAACTTGGAATTTTCTTGACCTGGCTTCTGAGTACCAGGGTGATGGACACTGGTTATTTGTTTTTCAGTGTCTTTAATAATGCTGCTCTCTCCCTCTCTTCTACACCCTTCTTCCACTCCCCATTTCCCCTTCTCCCCCTCTCTCTACTCCTTCCAAATTAGGGGTCGGGGTGTGCCTCGGGACGAGGGGTGTGGTGTACAGCTTGTGAATCATTTTTCTCCTACTATGTGGGACCTGGGGACCAAACTCAGGTTTTAGTTGTGACAGCAGGACCCTATTTACTAAACCATCCTGCTAACCTTTTTATCTTCTTTTTTTTTTTTTTTTTTTTTTTTTTTT
>NC_034599.1:4146765-4174325 GCF_900095145.1 Mus pahari | reverse complement strand
GTGAGCCACCATGTGGTTGCTGGGATTTGAACTCCGGACCTTTGGAAGAGCAGTCGGGTGCTCTTACCCACTGAGCCATCTCACCAGCCCCCTTTTTATCTTCTAATTGAGAGTTTTAAATTTTTGTTTCCTGACTTACTATGTACGCCTGAGTGTATATATCTGTATCACTTGCACACAAGGGGCCATGGATCCCTGGGTCTGGAGTGGGTGCTGGGGGCTGAACTCAGCCAGGCCTCTTAGCATCGATCTAGCCAGCCTTGACAGGATTTTATAACCCAGACTAGGCTTGATCTTTGGGCCTTTCTCCCTGTGTCCCAAGTATCAAGGGTTATAGGCTGGTGCTACAGGGTTTTTTGTTTGTTTGTTTGCTTTGAGATCTAACTATTGCAGGTGAGAATTCCAAGCTTTGAGTTAAACCAAAGGGGGCGCCCTTGATCTGACCTGGGAGCACACATTAGCAATGCTTTCCATATACGAACTCTGATAGGTGCTGTTAGGTGTAGACTCTGAACCTATAAAAGAAACAAGTGCAAACTTTGTTACCTGGCCCTCCAGTGGAAAGAGCAGAGCCGGAGCAAACACAGAGAACACCGGGGAAGCTGTCGCTATGTTAATTGCCATTATCTAATTCTCCTGAGGAAAACAAGTCATTAAATATTAAGTCTCAAAGATAGAAATGTCCGTGTTAAACTTATTCTCTAGTATTTTTTTTTGTAGATGTTTTGGAAACTTTGTGGAAAGAGATTAAATTATTTGCATTTGAGGACCAAGTAAAATGCCTGTTTTATTTCCTTCCTCGGTTAGTCCTAGGATTTTATCTTTGTCTTTCCCACCAATTTCTAAATCCTTCTGGTCACTATTGCTCCAACAGCTTTTCTGACTCATGGAAGGAGTATTTGTGTGAAAGATTAAGATGTTAATTTTTCAAAAATGGCATCTAGACTACCATATATAGACAGGAGTGTAAGTGAAATGGATTAAATCCTGCAGCAGTACTTTTTAAAAAACATGTATGTAAGAATAATCAGTGGGTAAAACTTCACTTTGGTGTTAATGAAAGACGATTGTTTTACTTCATCAGTTTGAAGTCTAAATGAGCACTTTGAGAAAACTGATCTTACCAAATCACTGAGATGTTGAATTAAGTTCAAATCTGATACTTAATGCATAACCCTAAATGGGACGTATATAACAGACCCATGTCCTCTTAAGTCTTGTGGAACATCATATAAGATGGGGCAGAAAAACTATAAAAACCAAAAGAATAGGGAGGAGTGTTGTGAAATGCTGGTATGCTGTGAGTGCTGTGGGCCTGACATGGCTCTTAAATGCAAAAGCTCACACAGCCTGTGGCAACCTGCAGAAAATGAAACCAGTCCATATTCCAGCATGGGGGTGAGGAGGGGCTTGGGAAGACTTGCCCCTAGCCAAGGACCCCTGGCAGTTGGCTGCTGGAGAAGGGAGTCGTTTCTCTTCATTGGTGTGACCCCTGAGGTTGTCTGTCTGTCCTGTCAAATAGTTCCAAGCCTGGACCCATGCCCACTCAACTGGAACTCAGCCGCTTTTCTTTTTTAAAATGAGTATGGTATTTTACCTGCATGTATGTCTGTGTACCATAGTACCTTTGGAGGCCAGAAGAGGGTGTCAATCCCCTAGAACTGGTGTTAGAGATGGTTGTGAGCCATCATCTGGATGCTGGCAACTGCAACCCAGGTCCACTGGAAGAGCAGCCAGTACTCTAAACCTCTAAGCCATCTTTCCAGCCCCTTGGCGAGTTAACTCGTGAAGGGAGGTGTGCTGGTGTGGACAAGGTCAGGATGCCGGAGTACAACAGTGTTTTTATCTGAGCCTGAGTTGAGTTCCGTGAGTGGCATGTCCCAGGCTCTCTGGCATTCCATGATACTAATATGTGAGATTTGACAGTTGTCACTGCTGTCCCTTGAGACTAGATACTGCCCTTCCAAAATCATTGATTCAACAAATACCAGCAAATGTTGCCTTTTCTGTAACAAAATCACAACAGGGAGGGTTACACAGGTGATTCCCTTGCTGAGCCAACAGACCGAACACAGGAAGGAAGCAGTAGATGATGGCTGTCGGCAAGGGCTTACCAAGGGAAGCAGAGAGTCATTCCCACCCTCGGCCATTATTCAGGCCCCTCCTGCATGCCAGCCACTGCTTAAATCACAAGACCAGGTTATAGACAGACACATCATATTTTCCTGTCGTTAAAACAAATGGCAAAGGGAAGGATAAACTAGTTACAACCTTAAGTGATGAAGGACTGGAGGGAGATAGCTTCTCAAGTGGATTTTTCTGTAGCTCCTGTAACTGTGGACTGAGACGTAGGTAGACTCAAGGAGGGAGCCAGCCCTCTATGTGGAGGAAAGGGAGAGAATCCAAGCAGGGCATGGTAGCTAGCCCATTGAGCCATGTGCTGGGAAACAGTGACATCAACTGGAGGAGCCAGTCAAAGATAGCAAGGAGGCCATTTGGAGTCATGGAGAATGGCAGAGAATGTAAGTGGTGAATAGGAGAAAGAGTGCTTGATTCTGGACCTGGTGAACAGTTTAGTGAGAGGGAAAGAAAGGTTACTTGTGAGAGCACCTGCTGAGACCTGAAACACAGCAGAGTCCAGGAACAGACAGAAGACATGTCAGAATACCTGGGAGGGGCAAGGATACGGAGTCTGAACATTCTGAGAATTCCATGAAAAACCAAACAAACACAAATCTTGGCTGGAGAGATGGCTCAGTGGATCAGAGAGGTTACTTTTCTAGAAGCAGGACCATTTGTTCTAGAGCACCTACAGTAAAATTCTGTGTGGAGCTTTCTTCCTTATTTAGGCGTGTTCATCTACATTCTGTAGATACTGAAAGGAACCACCACTGGTTAAGGAGCTTGCCCAGGATTAGAAGGTTAATAAATGTTTAGCCAAGAATAGGCTAAGTTGTAAGCTCAAGGTATAGGACCCTGGAAAGCAGCAGGATTCCACCTTGAGCTTTCAGTGCGTGCTTGTCTCTCACTGCCATTGGTGGTCTAGAAGGGTGCTGAGGCACAACAGCAAGGCCTCAGTGAAACTTGGGAGTCATGGGGGTAGGGTGGGGTTCTGATAATACATTGGGCACTTGTTTGCTAAAGCGGGTTCATCAGTATATTTATGATTGTTTTAGATTCAAACATCTAAGCTTGTACAGAAAAATGATACTACAGAAATTGAGGCAAAAGGATTTTATGCGTTCTCTCTCTCTCTCTCTCTCTCTCTCTCTCCCTTCCTCCTTCCCTCCTTCCCTCCTCCCCCCCTCTCTCCCTCCTTTCTCCCCCACCCCATTCTGAATATGGGGGCATGCCTTATGAACTGTTGTTAATCAGCACATAGATTGGGAGAGAGACCTAGTATTAACTTGTGCAATGCTTTAAAGGGGAAGTGGTCTACATAACCAATAATGTCTGAGACGTTTTCAAGTTTCAGGAAGAAGTTTAAAGAATGAGCAGTGCAGCTTTGACTGCTGTTGGTCAAGTTTGCAGTGTTCTAGAGAACTCTAGAGAACTGGCTTTGAGTCCCAAGTCTGCCACTTTCTGACTTAGGTGGTAGATAATTGTTTCTATGTTGTGAGCTTTTTAAACGAGTTAATAGTTGCTTGCAAAGAATGCAGAACTGCCTGCTGGATAGTGACAGCAGCATAGACACACTTGAAATTGGCCTAAATTTTAGAGCCACTTACTCCTAGAAGTACTTTCTAAGGCAGCTACTATGTCCAGGGTGTGTGCAGCCAGTCTCTCATTGTCCTCTGAGATTTCTGACTCAGACAGGTGAGGAGGGGCTGGTCTAACACAGGGGCGGTGAAGACTTTGCTGTTTGGGTAGAAATGCAAATAGTTTTCCTGAATTATTACCAAGGCAAGACCACACAGGCAAGAGCAGGCGGTTGAGTCTCCTGTGTTGCAGTCTATTTTATCTTAAGTTGTTTAAAATACTTCAAGAAGTTAGAATTTGTTCTAGTAGATAATTAATTATAGATCAAACGATATTGGCAAATTCTATATAAAATTTTATTTTCCTGAGCATAAATCTAAATTTTAAATTATTTTTAATCATTTTTCTTGCTTATTCTAATTCTACCTTTTTTTAACCCTCTTTTTCCATCTCATTTAAAATATTGGTCTCTTTCTCCGGCTTCTGCAACGATCTTTCTTTTCCCTTCAATATTTATCATCTCGCCTAAATGACTTTGGGGAATCAGGCATGGTCATCTAGTTTTGAAAACACCATCATCTTTTATACACCCAATGGACCAAACTCTTCTTTAGGACCACGTCTACTGAAGTCCAGATTTGTACTGTTTTACTGAATTATTTTAGTTACAGATCTTTGTTTTCATCTGTGAACACTGGCTGACTGACACTCTTGGACTTTTTTTTTTTGGCTAGCTAGGTGAGCACCTGACCTCAGGGCTGTAGCCTGGACCTCCTTTTCTCAGCTTTCTTTTCCTAATTCTACTACTAAAGGTTAAAGTGTGATGAGCTGTATCTTTTTTTATCTCTTCTTGCTCTCCTTCAGAAGGAGAACATCATACCTTTTTATAACTTAGCCTGTGTCCACATAACATTCTAGTTCTGCACAGGAAATGTAAAAGATGGAGATAAATAGGTAAAGTAGTCTTTTCCGCTTTGAAGTTACATTTTGATATGGAGTACACATAAGGTTGTTAGCATCATCTTTAAGGTAAATACATGGTTTCATTTGTAATTAATTGATAAGGGGAGAGAAGATGCAATTCTAACTGATCTTGCGCCCTCATTCACATCTGTAACTCTTGTTTCAAGGTTTTCATTCAACTTTTTAATGGTAGACTGATCTTGGTAGAAAACTTACTGAACTAATGTTCAGTTTGTTTTATTTTCTTTTTCTTTTTTTTAAAGATTTACTTATTTTATGTGAGTACACTGTAGCTATCTTCAGATACTCCAGAAGAGGGCATCAGATTTTGTTACGGATGGTTGTGAGCCACCACGTGGTTGCTGGGATTTGAATTCGGGGCCTTCAGAAGAGTGGTCGGTGCTCTTAACCGCAGAGCCATCTCACCAGCCCATGTTTGTTTTCAAAACTTGAAATCAAACCCAGGATCTAACACGTACTGAGCAAGATCCCACCCGTTGGCTTATATTGCTTACCCTCTAAAATTGTTTTAAAGATAAGGTTCACTAAATCAGTGCTGGCTTTGAATTTGTGGTTGTGTGAAGTGGCCTTGGTCTCCTGGATCATTGCGATTGCATGTGTGTGGGGCACTATACCTGACTTACTTGCACTTAGTTCTTTCTTGTAAATCTACCATTCTTAGTGAGATTAACAATGAATAAAAGCTTGACAGTTTCTTGTAATCTAGGAATGCAGACAAGAGTTTGGGCTAGCAGATTTATAGCTCCAGGAAGCAGAAATGGAAACAGAAGTGGAACATGAATTCAGACTACTAGGCACACCTGATTGTTCATCTGTGTGGGGACAAGGTGGAATCATTGTGTGGTTTTAAAAGTCATAGCAGTCATTCCATAGTGGAGATGAACAGTCACTGCCTGTTGCTTCCCTTGGGCTGATGGGTTCTCAGATGAGCTAAACAGAACATTAGTGCAGTCTTTAGGGTGAACCCTAAGCAGAGAGGAGGCCAGGATGACGCTGGTGGCTCTTCTGACTGACTGCTGACTGGCAGGATGGTGGCCAGAGGTCAGATGAGCGAACACTAAGAAATCACTGCATGTGTCAGTCACTCAGTGTCTCAGGACTCTGACCTTTTAAAAGGTTCGTGTATTTTTCAAAAATACCTCAGGAGTGAGCCGCCGCCTTCGTGGTTGGAGGTTTGGTTGGTCTGTGTGTCTAGTGGATGATGTGGGTGCTTCTTCCATCATTTTCATTCTGGGCTCTTTCCATTCAATACTTTGCAGACGCTTCCTTACTTCTATGAAAATAGGACATTCTTTTTACCTCACAGTAGGTGTCACCTTTCAAAGACCTCTCTGTCCTACCAACACACTCACAATTCCAGCTATAATCCTCTCATGCTAGCAGAGTTTTGTCGTCCAATGAGTTGAATCTATAGTCTGGATTTCTTGGTGTGAGGTAGTCCCATAAATAATGGACCATGGCTGTCGGCTAAAGTGTGCTTTTATTTTAATCTGACCACTTAAAGTTCTCACCTGTACCTTTGGGGATGCCAATTTCACTATTGATTTGATTTTCACAATGATTAGATTTTCGTGGCAGATAAACAGGTAGGTGGCCCTGCCTTATTTTCTCTTAACATAGGCTGTAGTCTGTTTAATGCGTTGCTTTTTATCTGATTGTGTCTGTTCTTCTTTAAAGGAGCACCTCTCAACTTTTTGAGGTTCACCAGATCAAAACCAACTAGTCTGATTTCTGTGTTGTAGGACCTCTTCCTGATGGATGGGAGCAAGCTATGACTCAGGATGGAGAAGTTTACTACATAAACCATAAGAACAAGACCACGTCCTGGCTGGACCCAAGGCTTGACCCTCGTTTTGGTAAAGGTTTCCCTCAGAACCTTTGTGGTTATTTTGATGATAGTGTGGGGGCTAGGGAGACTTAAGAAAACGTATGGTAGCAAGTGCTGTATACCCAGCTTCTTTCCTTGCTGGGTTTTGGATTTTTGTTTAAATGTTTCATTTTTTAAACCTGAGAAATCTAGGTCCAAATTAGCATTCCACCCTGGGCCGGGTGGTGATTTCAGTAAGGCTCCAGGCCGTAGTCATTGCTTATTCATATGGTGATCTTGTTGGAAACAGGCCAGCACATGTTCTACAAACTGGAACAGAGTTTGTTTTCCCCAGAAATGTGCATGCGTGGTGTGCTGCACCATCAGGGCTGAAGGTAGGGACACACACAGCTCTGAGCAGGAGAACAGGTCTGAGGAAAGAGTTTTACAATTGGTGGGGTTTAACATATTTTTTCATTAAGGTCCTTTCCTTCACTTCTTAGGAAATGAGAAGCAAAGCAGAGGCCTCCTCCCAGTGTGCTCGGGTTGCTAAGGGTCTCCGTTTCCACTCACGGCCTTTTTGTCCTGTTTGTAGTTTCATCTGTTGCCTTTCTGAACTTTCCTTGCAAAGCATGGAAAATGGAGCTAAAAAGGAACATGTAATGTGGTTTGAACACTCGTCTTGGCCCCGCCCGATGCTGCTTAATGGAAACAATGTGCAGAGCAGTGAGTGGGTCAGACACGGTGTGGAGCCTTTGAAGCTTCCCAGGGGCTGACCTGACCACGCCACAGGCTTTACTGGAAAGGAGAATTAACTCTGTGAATGCCACTAAAATACAACGCTGGGGCTGTGTAAAAATACTTCCCTGGAGAGAGACTTAGAAGCTCAGATACAATCCTCCAGTGCCTTCTGTTTATTTGGAAACAGACAGCACAACAGTAAAAAGCAGTGTTTGGGTTTATCTCAAATGTCAGCTTTATTGGCTAGTTAAACAACACCCCCCAGCCCCTCACCCCCTCCTCCAGAAAAATCAAAGATGGGGTTGTGGCCTAGGCCATCGTTTTGACAGATAGTGTTTGTGCTTCAAGACCCATTGTGGTGTTAAGGAAGTAACATACATGTTAGCAGTTTGCAACTTCAAATTCTGTTAACACTTGAATAAGCCTTTGTGGTTCAAGCAGGACACTTTGAGGTAGGAAATCCTTAAATGCTGCACTAGTGTCAACTGGAATGATAAGAGCCACATTTCCTTAAAGCATATTTAATGATTCAGTTCATCTGCCCTTGGAGAGCTTGGAAGAATTGTGCTTGCCACTCCCTGTAACTTTTAACTATGTGTATGTGTGTGCCCATGGTGTGTGTTGTTTTTAAGAGAGAGAAAGAAGAAAGTGGGAAAAGCATTAGCAGTGAAGAGAATCTTGGCTGTAGGCTTACTTTTATCTGTCGATCATACCTACAGCTGGGTTTTTAGGAAAGAGTGGGTATTTGGGGTGGGAAAAAACAGAAAGCGCCCCCCAAAGCACACAAGTAAGTGATGGAGATCCTGACTAAGGTCCCCTCCTCCCTGCCGTCCCTTCCCCTTCTCGGGCCTGCTGTGTATGTGTATTCCAGACAGGCTTGACTACGTGCCAGAGCCTTTTATTTTGTGGCCCAGTGTGTAATCTGTTCCAGACCTTTGCAGTCAGAGCTGGAGTGTGGCTGAGGGGGCGGGGAGAAGAACTTAGTGGGCTTCTCTGATGTAGAGTAACAGCAGAGAGAAGCAAGCTGTTAGCTGCTGGAGTTCACTCTTGCCTTGAAACCCAGAGTTTGCTCTAGTGGGTAGTGTTTTATCTCTGCCAAAGAAATATAAACTGCCCCTCTCGTTTCTGACCCTGGGACCATGCAGGTACAAGCACATGGTGTCGGTTATTGCTTCCGTGTGTGCGGAGTTTGTTTGCCTCTCTGTGTTCTCCAGATCCATAGTGAGACAGCAATGAAGTCTTAGCTAGCCAAACAGAAAGTCTTTCAGTGTTTTAGGATGGAGGATGAGCCATAACTTACTACCCACTTCAAATATCAACTTCCTACTTATTTAGATTTGTGTGTGTGTGTGTGTGTGTGTGTGTGTGTGTGTTTGTTTCTTACATCTTTGTTTTTATGCGTAGTTAGCATATGCTTGTGGAAGATGAGTCTCTGTCGGTGTTAATGCTGGTTAAACTCTACAAGAGGCTGTCGGCTTTTTACCACATTATGTATCTGTGCCGATATTAAATTCTGTCATATTTTAGGCTAGGGGGATAGGTGGCTCACTGAGTAAAGTTCAAACATGAGGAATCTGCTTGTGTTTTTATTTTGCGTCAGATAGGTCTTGCTCTGTACCCCTGTCTGGCCTGGAAATCATTATGTAGACTAGGCTGGCCTCAAAGAGATCTCTGATTTTTTTTCCTCCTGAATGCTGTGGTTAAAAGTATTTCCCTTAGTTTTTTTGTCTTTTTTTTATGAATTTATTATTTTTAATTTTTTATTCTACTTCACATATATAACAGTTTTACCTTTATGCATATCTGTGCACTGTGTGAGATATCAAGCATAGGAGAAAGGAAAGAAACATTTGTATCTGGACCCTTGCGTGTAGTTAATTCTCAGCAACTATATGCTGAGGGCTCTGGGTTTCAGAGGCCAGCCATGGAAGGCCTACTGTGGTCTTCTGAGCACAGTGGGGATTTACTTTGAAGAGGAACCAGGCTCTGTTATGTTAATCTGTCATCTAGAGATAAGCCCTATCTCCAGAAAAAGTCCTGGCAAATGGCTGGAGAGGATGGGGGTGCTGCTGGTGGAGCAGAGCAGACTACACTGGTGTCCTTATCTGGGTTGGCCCCACTGCCTGAAGGTGGTCTGGTCACAGACCTGCCTTTTTCTACATTTAGTACTTACAGGAGACCACCATGACACAACAACTGCCATAAGGAAGTCCTGTCAATCTCCCAGCGCTTCTTTACCTTAAGCATTTCTTGACGTGAGTACTTTGATACATAAGATTATTAAATATCCAAATCATTCTGGGGGCCAGCAAGCTGGCTCATTGTTAAAGGTGCTTACCTGCCTGGTGACCTGAATTCAGCCCCTGTGACCCACGTGGTAGAAGGAGAGAACTGACTCCTTTTAAGTTGGCAGGCAGTTGGGTTAAATTCCCCATCCCAGTAAATAATGGTTCAAAAATAAAAAGGGTAAGTGCTTAAGTTTCAGGTTCTAATTGTATCAACTTTAAACAGAGCTGAAGATGGGCTAGCTATTGCTTAAAAAGACTCAGACTGAAAGAAAAGAAGTTGCAGATTTGGGGGGGGGGGGTCTCAGACTTTAGTTTTACTGCTTGTCATTTTCCTTTGTGACCCTGACCCCAGGTCACCTCAAAATGTCAGCCTTTGTACTCCAGTCTGTCCCTCAACAGCATGTCACCAGCTCAGGACAGAACTAGTTATTTACTGTGTCCCACAGTGAAGGAGTAGTAAGGCGAAGAAACAGGACAGGGGAATATAAAAGGAAAGGAGCTGCAGGCTAGGGTGTGTGTACCCTGTAGACAGTTGGCTGTGGGGAAAGACACCATAGCAATGCATCAAGTGGAAATCAGAGAGGAGCCCATGTGCATGGGGAAGCTAGTGTGAGTCTGGCATGTGCTCTCCTTCCCACTGAGTGCCTATCACTGTCTGACCCTTTCTTCCAGATAAGACTTGTCAACATCATTTCCATAGTAGGGAGAAGTGTGGCAGCTGGTGATAGAAAGCTGAAGACCAGTTAGAACACACCCTCTATCGCATCTCAATTCCCATCTCCTTCTCCAGATTGCAGAAGGGGGGTTAAAGGGAGGACTCTTCTTTCCACTATGTCTGTCTACCTGTCTGTCTGTCTGTCTATGAGGCCTTCTCAGGACACTACCCTGCCTCAGTCTCCTGTGTACTGGATCACACAGGTGTGCACTGAGATACTTAACTTTGTTGACTTCTTTTTGTTCCATCCAAATTGTGCTGTTGGGGGAAAAGGTCAGCCTTTTGAAGGTGGGAGGGGGAAATGGAATGAATTACTTAATTGTCCGTATTCCAATCAGTTAAAGATAGGTTGTATTGCCTGGGTGTAGTGGGCCTTTAACCCTAGCACTTGGGAGGCAGGTGGATTGCCAGCCTGGTTCACATCAGTACAGCTGACCTTACAAAGTAACACTGTCTCCATGTTGGGGGGGGGGGGGAGATGATGCTACTTCAGTTATCTTAGTTAAAAAAAATCACTACATCACTTAGATGTATGGTTTACTAAGTGTTGGCAAGCCAGTTATTCATTGATAATAACCTTAGTTAAGGGCGTGATTCACCCACCTTCCCACCCTCCAGCTCTTTGAGCCAGGATCTCACTGTAGCCCAGACTAGCCTCAAAAAACTCTTGATAATCTGGCCTCTATTTTCAGGCATGTACCACCACCTACACCTACCTGCTGTGGATCCTGATCCCTTCTATGCCACAGATTTCCATAGTGAGAAACACCAGTATTATAAAATGCCAGATGGGCAGATTAATTACTGTGCCAACTTACTGCAAATTTTTTGTAGCTAATTCAGCCCCTTGCATCATGTTAACAGCCAGCCCTGAGCGTTTTGTACTTTAAAATCAACAAAAACACATTTGTTTCTTCTGTAGTTTTAGATGGTCATTCCTTCAGCAAGCATAAATGTCTTTTTTTTTTCCCTCGAAAGAATTAGTGTAGATTAATGTTTTTGTTTAAAAAAAATTCAGACTTTAAATTTTGTACTTACTAAAGTTACTAGAAATGAATGATCCTGAAGCTAAGATTAGCGTCTCTGTAATTCTTTTATTTTTGGTTTTTCGAGACAGGGTTTCTCTGTGTAGCCCCAGCTGTCCTGGAACTCATTCTGTAGACCAGGCTGGCCTCAAACTCAGAAATTCGCCTGCCTCTGCCGCCCAAGTACTGGGATTAAAGGTGTGTGCCACCACTGCCCAGTACTGTCATTTATAGTAGTAGTCTATGGTTTTGAGATTTTATAAACCTAAAAGTTAAATTTGTATCACATTTTTATCCAGTGCATGCTTGATCAGAGGACAACTTCGGAAGTCAGTTCTTTCCTTCCACCATGTGGTCTTCCAGGATTGACTTCAGGTTTCATGGCACCCCTCTTGCCCCTTAAAGTGACCTCAAGTCTGAAAACTCAAAGCCTAAGGAGACTTGCCTTGGCTCTTTATCAACAGTCATGGGTAGTTTGGTTTTCTGTCAGACAAATTGAAATGCAGTTTGGGGCAGTTACTCTTTTCCGTGCAAGTAGCTCAGACAGGATTTTAGCGGGGAGTGTGTATGTGGTGCTTTTGTTCACGTTTTTGTTTTTGACATTATCCCCTTTGCCTATTTTTGAGTTGATTAAAACTGGAGGTGGGTGTAGGTGGTTCAAGAGCTGTTTTTCAGGGAAGAAATTTGAAGAGCTTCTCTGTCTATCTTTGACTGCCCCACCCCCTCTTCCTGGAAACAAAGTGTGTTGTGTCTTCCTTGCCGCTTGTGGGGTCCCTGCTGGGCCCCATGTGAGTGTACTGGTGTCTCCTGTGTCTTGTTGGCCAAGATGTTCAGGAGGGGAGTTAGTTGTGTCCAGACAGAACTGCAGAGGTGAGCACATGAGAGAGTGCCCACCCCCACTCCATCACATGACCATCTCAGTTTGCTGTGTCAACTGGTCCTGCCTGGGCTTTTGATGTCCTGTCTCTATCACATTTGGTGTCTTTGAAGAGTCAGATAAGCTTAGTTCTGAAGATCATGCTGACCAATCCAGCGTTAGTTGGCATGCTGCAGTCAGCAGTGAGGATTACTGTTGGAGTACTGATTTTTAGAGTGCTCTTCTGGAAGCTGGTGGTAAGAAACAAAGGGTATTTATTTTTAGCTTTTTTTTTTTTAATGCAGTTTTGTTACTGTTCAGTTTGCTGTAGTTTTCTTGGCCTGGTTGTATTTTGTTTGGTTGGAGACAGGGTTACATTCTATAGGACAGCTGGCCTGTCACTCACTACAACTCCAGCTTACCTTCAATCTGTGGTGATCCTTCTGCCTCAGCTTCCCCAGTGCTGGGATTGCAGAAACAAAACACCATTCCTGGGATTAAAGTGGGTATGTGCTCTTGGCCTCAGCTTTTAAAAATAGCTTAAGGGACTGGAGAGATGGTTCAGTGGTTAAGAGCACTGACTGCTCTTCAAGATGTCCTGAGTTCAATTCCCAGCAACCACATGGTAGCTCACAACCATCTGTAATGAGATCCAGTGCCCCCTTCTGGTGTGTCTGAAGACAGCTACATTGTGAAAAATGTACTATGTGGTCCTTGTAGTGCCTATAACATGCCTCAAAGGAAGGATCCACGGGTTAACTCTGTCACCCATCTTTGTGCCTTTAGATCTTATAGAAAAGATCAACATAAACATCTTTGTGCATCACAGAAAATCCTAGAAACAGTGAACAAAAAGTTTGATCAAGTGGGAGACGGGAGGAGAAAGAGCCTGTGTATAAAGGAGCCTCAGTTACAGTGCACTCTCTGAGGAGGGATGGGCATGGTTTATGTACAGCTCATATGGAAACAGTTGAAGACTCGGTGAGTCACTGAGTCTATGTTCCCATCTGTATTCTTCTCATTGATTCTAAAGGTCGAAGGTAGGCATGAGGAGGTATGGTCTATATAGAACCTGTTATCTATGTTAGTGAAAATTTTATTAAGTAAGGTTATTGGAGCTTGGCAAATCTTCACTCAAGCTGTTAGCTCCTTTTCTGTCCATGCCCCCGGGAAATATAATCATTTAAATAATTTATTATCTATTTTTAAGGATTTTTAAGAAATCTACCTTATCTATATGCGTATATGCTTGGCTGTAGGTGTACACCGTGTGTGTACTGGATATAACAAGTTACATAACTTCCCTGGAACTGGAGTTACAGTTGGGAACCATCACAATAGGTACTGGGAATTCGACCCAGTTTCTCTGAAGAGCAGTTAAGTACTCTTAACTGCTGAGCCAGTTCTCTAGGCCCCCATTTATCCTTTAAAGGAGTGGTTTATAAGTCTAGAGCAGTTACTTCTGTTGTGTGGGAGGTGAACAGGCTTTGAGGAAGGCTGGGATAGTTGACTGACTGTGCTTTGACCTCCTTTCCCTGCTCCTGAGGCGACACAGTAAGAAACACGATAACAGAGAGTATATCACTGGGGCACACCAGATGGGAGGTAAAAGGACAAAGAACCAAGGGAAAGCAGAGTTGGAAGCTGCCAGGCGCAAAGACTAGGTCCCCTTGCATACCACTAAAAAAGGAAGATGGTACTGTGTTAAAAGTAGTCTGCAACTGGCCCTGTCTTGTGTGATACAAACACTTGAGAATTAAATAAACTGCATGGGAAGGTTCCTAGACATCACAAATACCATTGAGGTCTGGAGAGACGACAGCTCAGGGTTAAGAGCACTGGCTGCTCTTACAGAGGGTCCAGGTTTGTTTCCCACCATCCACAGGTGACCTGAAATCATCTATAACTCCAGTTCCAGGGGATCCAACAACCCCTTCTAACCTCTGCAGGCACACACATAGTGCACAGATATACTTGCAGACAAAACATGTATACATACATAAAATAAAAATAAGTCTTTGTTTTGTTTTTTTATAATTAGCACACTCTGTTCTTTTTACCAACTATCGGTTAAATTAAAACCCACAAACTGGAAGTTAACTTTTAAACTATGACCTGCTTTATTAGCTCTTCAGACATGAAGAGTTTCCTGGTGTTTGACTGCATCATATAGATAGTGCTGTGGCCTATTAGACTACCCAACAGAATATAAAATTCAGAGGTAAAAAAGAAAGAATTAGTGTAGGTGATAAAGATTGAGTGAAAGCCATAACCCACAAAGAGAAAATAAGGGAAGTTTAAAAGATGGCTGAAAAGCTGAAAAAACTCATGTCTACTTTAAACATAAGCCTGAAGGAACAAGGGAAACGGCTAGTCTGGCCATGTCCCAGTACTTGGAAGACAGAGACGAGAGTTGTAAAATTGAGTCCACTCCGGGATCCATGGTGCTGAGAGCAGATAACCAGGTAAAAATCAAGTGTCACTTAGAAAACACATGAGCATGGTTCACACACGAGATTCAGGAAACAGGGCTGGAACTATAGTTTGTGCTTTCTTGAGGCCCTAGATGCTCTTTACAACAGGGTGAAAAGAGAAATGGGAAATTGCCGTTCAGACTTTCGAATAGGCTTAGCACAATGAAGCAAACACTGGGATGGACATAGAATCTCTTACCCTTGGGGAAGCAGAACTGGAGGATTTTACAAGGTTGTTTGTGGGAGAAGGGATTCCTTACCTGTTAGCACCAAGGGTGGGGCTGAGGTCTGTGCCTCCAGTGGGGAAGAGTTGGCAGTCTCTGATGATGCTGTTTATGTAGCCCTGGATAATCTGACTGGCTGTTCTTTATATACAGCACACTTAGCAAGAGTGATAGCTACACTAGAAATTGACTATGAGCTGGGCAGGGAGGCAGAGGCAGGCAGATTTCTGAATTTGAGGCCAGCCTGGTCTACAGAGAGAAACCCTATCTCGGAAAAAAAAAAAAAAAAAAAAAAAGATTATCAATCACCTACTTCCTCCCCTTCTTCTCCCTCTCCCTGTGTGTTGCTTCTAAGTGATGTCAGTTGTAGGAAGTAGAGGGAAAATCCACCAAGTAGCCCAAGACCTCATGCTCTGCTTCTGTATATCTTCAGAAGGGATGCACATGTGTTCACTTAGATGGGAGAGGTCGTTTGTGTTGAGAAGGTGGGTAGTGAAGAGGTTTCTGAATGACAAAGCCCTTGGATTGACATGGTGGCCTACTCACCTGGTGAGAAAATACTGGAAATCTTGAGTCATGAATACCATAGCTCAGAAGTACCACATTTTGAGTGGGGGACTATAACAATGACAAGCAGTAGAACAATACTCGGACTATTCCCTGATTCGGAACATTGAACTGCTTTGATTTCTGTATGTTTACCTAATGGAGGAACTTCAGAAAAAATTAGAAATCTGAAATCGTTCTGGGCTGGGGAGAGCATGGGAAGTGTTTGAGGCAGAAGCTAGGCCATCCTCAACTCACTATGCAATCAGGGATGAACTTGAACTCCTGGTTCTCCTGCAGTCTCTCATGGGCTGAAATTACAGTTGTGTGAACATCCCCATACCTCCAGCTAGTGGTCTGAGACTGTAGTGTTGTTGATCATGACTGTAAATGCCCTGCCTTTCACATGGTTGCATATGCAGCCCTTATATAAGACATTTAAAAATTATGCTACTTCTGCACAGGCTCAGACCGCCTGTTCAGGGGAATTCAAATGCCATGTCCTCATCCAGCCTGTGAGGACATCTGTAGGCACGTGTTGTACCACTCAGGCATGCAAGCACATATTAATATTCTCAAATAATTAAAAAAATACTCTTTAACTCTTTCAGCATAAATGATAAAATTATTTTAAAAAAATAAAACAAAGACTTATTTTTGTATATCTGTGTACTACTTGTGTGTCTGGTGCCCTCAAAGATCAGAAGAAGTTGTTAGATCCCCTAGAACTGGAGTTATAGTTGATTTCAGGTCACCTGTGGATGCTGTTCTGTAAGAAAAACCACTGCTTTTATAAGAGATACAAGCTACATAAAACCTTGAGCTGTAAATAGGAGTTGACAAGCAGGAGAGCACTGCACTGACAGTGGCTGTCCATGAGTTTAGCTGGGGGTACCATTTCCTAGGGACCTCAACACAGGCTTGACTGAAATCTTCAGGGACAAGGTCCCTGTCATTATAGCACTGGGACAAAACTCAGAGGCTTCCACCAGCCAGAATCCTACTTAAGCATCACCAGGCTACATACTGGGTACAATACACAGAATAACTGCCAGCCTGAAGATGATGTTGTGTAGCCAACTGATCCTAAACAATATACTCAAGCCGTGAATCAGATTAAAGAATTGCTTTATTAAAACATTTAGATTTGAGTCTGATGCATCCTGTGGACATTGTTTAGATTCTGTTTTGAACAAGCTAAATATTTTTAAAAATCTTGTTATCATGGCTGTGTGTGTGTGTGTGTGCGTGCACCATGAGACACTCTTATATACAAATGAATATAATCTTAAAAATTACTTTTAAAAGCTGACTGCTCTTCTGAAGGTCCTGAGTTCAAATCCCAGCAACCACATGGTGGTTTACAACCATCTGTAATGAGATCTAATCCCCTCTTAAGGTGTGTCTGGAGATAGCTACAGTGTACTTACATATAATAATAAATAAATCTAAAAAAAAAAAAAAAAAAAAGCTGAGGCCAAGAGCACATACCCACTGGGAAGAAAAGTGTCTTTAGCTGTAATTAATTGAAAGAGTACAAGTGCTTGGACAGGTGACATGGGTGAGCGCCTTCCATTCCTCTAGGGGACCACGTTTGATTCCCAGCATCCACACCATGCCTCGCAATCACCTGTATTTCCAGTTCCAGGGGACCATTACCCCTTTTCTGGCCTCCGTAGGCACAGGACACATGTGACACACTGACATATATGCAGACAAAACAAACATACTATTGGAACCTAAAAACTATTCAATAAATAGATGACTAGTGTTAGAAAATGACCTTTCATTTTGAGAAGTTCTGGGATTATGAAATATGACAAGCATCGAAACAGAACCTAAGCCCCATAAGCATTTCATGTATTAAAATGTAGAAAATGACCACGTTTCCCCTAGTTTTTATGGTTGGTGAGAATGGACCAGGCTGGGAATGGTGTTTTGTTTCTGTAATCCCAGCACTGGGGAAGCTGAGGCAGAAGGATCACCACAGACTGAAGGTAAGCTGGAGTTGTAGTGAGTGACAGGCCAGCTGTCCTATAGAATGTAACCCTGTCTCCAACCAAGCAAAATACAACCAGGCCAAGAAAACTACAGCAAACTGAACAGTAACAAAACTGCTTGCAGGTTCTCATGGAAGGCACATGCTCCAGGCCCCCATAGCACATTCACTATGGAAATACATTAGTAGTCAGGGTTGGTTATTTTGTTGGTGGAGTTCTCTCAGAAAGTGGTCTTTGAGTTGTTAATTCAATTTATATCCTTTGTTTTAATGATTGTGGTTTGGTTGTGAGGGCATGCCTCCCCACAGGTTCTATATGAAGGTCTCTCTCTCTCTCTGAACCGGGAGATTCTCTTACTTCTGCCTTACAGCAGGGGTGCTGGGATTTTAGATGTGGGCCATCAAATTTTGCTTATCTGTGGCCTCCGTAGATTAAACTCATGTCATAGGGATTAGATGGCAAGTACCTTTATCCTCTGAGTATCTTGCTAGCCCGTTAACTCTGTACAGCTTGCCACTTTGATCCTGTTCTCTGAGACTACACAAGTTCCATTTGCCTTAGGGATCTCTAACAGTTGTGGCCGCCATGAGTCACAGCCATCACTTTTATGATGACTTCCCATCTATCCCCTTGCATGCTTAAGTGATCCTTTTCTAGTCTCTCAGGACAGTCTTTGTTTCATTTCAGCCATGAACCAGAGGATCACTCAGAGTGCTCCAGTGAAGCAGCCCCCACCCTTGGCTCCCCAGAGCCCACAGGGAGGTGTCCTGGGTGGAGGCAGTTCCAACCAGCAGCAGCAAATACAGCTGCAGCAGTTACAGATGGAGAAGGAGAGACTGCGATTGAAACAACAGGAATTATTTCGGCAGGTGAGACCACAGGTTAGAGTGCAGCCTTTATCTTCTGGGCTTTCCCTCCCACAAGTCTATATTTCTCATTTTAGCTTCCATCAGCTGCTAAGGACTGTTTGGTTTGTGAAAGTAGGCTCTGTCTGCCTGTCTTTGTCCTGTTCCTTGACTAGCCTTGGCTCCCGTGCGCTGTAATTGATAGCCCTACATCATAAATAACTATGTTTATTAGTCAGAGTGGTGGTGCACACCTCTCATCCAGAACTTGGGAGGCCATTGCAAAAACATCAGGAGCTCAAGACCAGCCTGAGCTACATTGTAATGTGAAGGCTAGCCTGAGCTACATGAGACTCTGTTTCAAAAAGAAAAAAGAAAAGTAGCTGTGCAATTGTCCTTGCAGTTAAGAAATGCTTCTTCCTAGGTGAGGGTGGATTGCAGACACTGTTTCTGAGAGCTTTACAAGTGGAGGGGCTCTGGGCCATCCCTTGAAGAAAAAGTTTCTACCCTAAATGAATTATTTGTAGAGTATACTGTTTGACGTTTTCTTTAATGACAGATGCTTCAGTATTGCAAAGTCAAAGAATTTCATTTAAAACATTATATAGATTATCCCCAAGTTTATAAGATCCTACGTCTTAGATTTGTTTGGAGTGTTTTCTCATGTTGAGGGGCAGGAGGACCTGATAGTGAAGAACTTGAGACCAGTTCCCTCAAAAAACAATGTTGGTCATTAGGCTGAAGAAGAAGAAGAAGAAATTATCTCAAGACAAGTTTGGGGCTGAACTGTAGTCTAGTGAAAGAGCATTTGCCTAGCATGTGTGGGGCCCTGGGTTCAGGAAATCCCTAGCCCCTACTCAGTTATTTTGTTTATCTTACTTCACGTATTTAAGATATTGTTATGATAGTAGGAAATTGTCTTTGGTTAAGCAGTAGATCTTTTCAAATTTGTATAGAAACTGTTTGAATGAGTGGTACCGTATTACAGTGGTCAAGAATGTACAAAAGGAGAGAACCCAGGAAATACAATCCCTTTTCTCCAGACACTCTAGGTTTGTTTGGTTGTAAAATAGCAAAGTTTCTTTTTTATCCTCACCCCCTAAGATGTTTACCAACACAAAATAGTTTCTGTACTTCCTAAATTGCCTTTTCTAAAATCAGAGCTACTGTGAATATTTAAAATTAGTTTTACATTACACTTCTGTTCGTATAATGTTGACCTTAAAGAAAGATTAACTTAAGCCATGAAATCTCAGACTCCTCCTACTTAAGCTATTGGTACTCATTTATAATGTGGCCCATGATCCAGGTGTGCTGACAAGGTTAGTGCCAGCAGACGATGAGAGAATTGTCTTGAGAGACATAAAAGATGCGCAGGGAAAGCACACTGACACAGGTGTTGTCCTCTCCCTCCATCTCACAGTGCAGAGGGACAGGTACTTCCCAGTTATATAAAGCACTAAGAACAGGTGCATTCGAAAGAATGCAGTGTGTCGCAGTTAGAAGGAATAAAAATAAGAAAGCCTGAGTCATTGTCTTTATTCTGTTGTGACCACGGGACTGATTGGTGGGCATACAATCACATAGCAATTTCATGTGCATATGGGCTGCCAAAATCAAGATTGTTAACAGAATAAGAAACTCATTTAGTTTATACGGTCCTCTCATTTTTAACCTAAAGATGCATCTCTGTCACTGTGTTACGTCAGTTAGCCAGGGTTTCTTGGGCCAATTCTGCTACTTGTAAAATTCTCCCTTCCAACGAAGCTTTCTGGCTGTTCTTGGGTGGTGGTCCTGAACAGAGTGGCCTTCCTTCTTTAGAGGTGGCCTCTGCTTTTTTCTCTGCTGCCTGCTCTGTCTTCTCATTGTTGAAGATTCAGACCTCCTCTGTTCTGATGCCAATGGACTGCATTTTACTTTAGAACTGTTTGTTTAGCATTTGTAAATGAGTACATCTTAAGGTCTCTGGCTTCCTGTGAACGTCTTCCATCCACAGCTGTGTCTTATCACTGAAACATTGAAAAGTATTTCTACCGGCTACCTCTAACCCAGAAACAGAGCCTACCTGACTGTTCCTAAGTTTGCCTTTGTCTTGGCGTCAAGTCTTGCTGTCTATCCTCAGTGCTGCTGGACTGTGAGGGCAGTGTGTTCTGTGGTGACTTCACTGGCTCCTATCCTTCTTAGCCTGCTGTTTCTTGGGTAGCTTGGGAATTCTGTGCTATGGTGAGATGTCTGGATACAATTTATAAGTCAGCCTACACAGCCAAACCATGTGGCTTAAAGTAATTTTTATCCGTCTTATCTTTTACTCTTAGGCAATACGGAATATCAATCCCAGCACAGCAAATGCTCCAAAATGTCAGGTAGGCTCTTATATGATGTTTTAGCATTGGGGAAAAAGATAACTAAATTAGGAAAGAGAGACACCGTGTTCCTGGCCCTGTTCTCATTGGAGATAAGCCAGAATGGATATGTTTGAGTCATCTTTCTCCCAAGACACTTGACATTACTTTCCAGGGGACTGACGACTGTCTGGCTGTACTGATTCTCCTAGGGTGTGTGGCATTTGAGACTCTCAGAATTTCCTATACCATACACAGTATGTCTCGGTGGTCATTTTGCCAGCCTCCAAATGTGTATGATTTTTGTTCAAGCAGCTTAAAATATATTTTCATTTCTCACTCTCTTTAAAAAAGTTTTAAAAGAAGCAGTGAATTGAGCCATAGCAGAGAAAGTAGTTAGTTTATATACTTGCAGGCTGTCTTTGGAAATCCTAATGACCATGTTATTCTCGGTAACACTTCTGAAGGAGGGCATTGTGAATGTCAAAGCTGCCTCCACCACTTGACCACTTAGTGTTTCAGTTCTCCTCGGTGACACACTGGTCACAAACGCACCAGACACTACTGTGGCTGCTCTCCTGTCTGAGCTGTGTGAACAGTGGCAGTCTAGGTGCCAGTGTGACTCCAACATGTTTCTGCTCTAGAAGAATCAAAGAAAGTTGGAGTTGAAGAGAGCCCATGTGCCTCTCTTAGATGAGCAGAAGTAGCCCTTGTTCCACCCCTTCGACCTCTCTTTCTTTTGGGGTGTCACTGTACTATAACCCAGGCTGTCTTCAGTTTTTTCTATGGCTGTCCTGCCTCAGCCTCCCAAGTGCTAAGATTGCTGCCATGTTAGCAGTCAAACACACTCTTTTTTTGTTTGTTTGTTTTGTTTTGTTTTTCAAGACAGAGTTTTTCTGTGTAGCCCTGCCTGTCCTGGAACTCACTCTGTAGACCAGGCTGGTCCCAAACTCAGAAATTCACCTAAAACAAAATTAGTTGTCAGCATGTGGATTGATGGTTATAAAACTGTCAATCTGTATATTTAACTGTGGTGGTGGACTCTTGAGCTTCAGGGTGTTTTTCTCTCTCATCCTACATATATTCTCCATGATCTTAAGACATTGTATATGGAGAGAAAAGTGACATTTCTCATCTCATAGCTATTACTTCTATAACAAAAACCAGAACAGTAGGGTTTCCAATTTATTTAATCTGTTTTTTTTTTTTCTTTACCCAAGAGCCTTCAAAAATGATAGCTCAGAGACCCAGCAAAACAGATTGATCAGTGCAATTGAATGAGCAGTAGAGCTAGTGTTGGCACACATCTAGCAGAACCCCAGCAGGGCCAATAAGCTCACCCTTCTGGGCAATGGGGCTTAGAGACTTTTCCTTGACAAGGAAAGAGAAAATGTAATGTTGCTGGACTTCGTGAACACTGCAGGAGAATGGTTTTATTTGCTCTGACTCTACTTGGAGAAAAGGAATTCTCAATCTGGACTGCCTTTGAGGGAAGAGAGAGTGCATGAGGAAGACAGGCAGGAGAGGGTCAAAAAGAGACATGGCTTATGAGGGCTTTCTCTGTCCTCTTCAGATCAGTTTGCCAAAGCACCATGCCATGGTGTCAAGGAAGGGTTTGGTTCAGTGGTAGGCAGTGAGTGTTCATTTATCAGGGTTTCTCTGAGTAGCCCTGACTGTACTCAAACTCCACTTGCTTCTGACTCCCAAGTGCTGAGATGAAGCATCACACCTGGCAGGGAAGATGGTGAGGGGGCTTCTCACAGGGCACAAGAGAATCAAGTCAGCCACATAGTGCTCAACAGTCTAAGCAGACATGGGAAGGGCTCAAGGAGTGCAGACTTCATAGTTGTTGCCTTTTCACTTGATGGCATCTCATTCACAGCCGTAGCACTGTAGATGCAAGTGTCAGCAGTTCAGAGTCCCGAGTATGCACTGGTTTTATTTACTTACTTAAGGTCTCACTGTGTAGCTCTGGCTGTTGTGGAACTTGCTACTTAGACCGGGCTGGCCTTGAACTCTTAACAGGTTTTAAGAGCTCTCTCCTGAGTTACTGGATTACAAGCACTGTCAGCATTTTTTAAATAACTACAGTCAAAAATGTTTTTAGCACTATTAATGAGGCTAAGAAATCATGTCTGTATTCTGGGATTCTGTAGCATGTGTGTACTCGTGTCCCTATGGGTTAATGAAAACCTCAGGCATGTGGTATGAATGATATTGACAGAAGAAAGACCTTTCAAGGTATTTTTAGATCTTCATAACTAAATATGGAACTTGTCACCGTAATTTATTGTATGTTTATAGGATTGAGGGAAATTGTTCTTATGTAGAGCTTAAATTTTCATTTCTATAACCCAAAAGAAACCATAGCTGTGTAAATATCTCTGCTCTGAGTGTGAGTACCCACTGCCTGTGGCGTATCTAGCTCTCCCACAAGGCAGTCCTGCACACTCCAACTTTGTCATAGGTCTGGAAGATACATTTTGAGAAAATTACTATCTTTCTGGATACACTTTGCCCTCTTTCTCTGCTGAAAATGGGGTTCTGGGTGTCTGGGGTCTCTCCCGCCTAAAAGGCTCTCAGGCTCACGCTTCATGGTCAGCAACTCCTCCTATATTTGGTAAGCTGCTTTTCATCGGTGAGATCCCTCTCCTACCAACTAGGGCTTTCTGTTCGCTCTAAGGCCAGGTCTGATCCAGGAATGTCCTCATCAGAACAGCTGAAGTACCCGAAACAAGACAGCCTTATAAATGTCTTATCTCGGATTTAGGTGATCAAAAGTCAGTTTCAATCTTCATAGAAATGTTTTGTGTTTTGTGACTGGGTGAGACAGTTCTTGTTCCTGGCACACAGCTCAGGGTGCCTTGGGAGTTACTCTGTGATTGAGTTGGAGCATTTGGCTAGCTACACATAATAGAAAAAAGGTTCAGCTGCCCAATATTTTTAACCAAACAATTTAGGCAAAATCAAATCACTGTCAGAACCATGTAAAAACAATTGCCAAAGATATTTCTTTCTTGAAAATTTAGTAATAGCAAAGAATTTGACTTCTCCCAACTCAAAACTGTCTTCCAAGTTAACAGACATCAGAAATCATAATTTACAATCTTTTAACACTTTTTTCAACATTATCTCTTTTCTCTTGGAAGTCCTAATTTTTTTTCATAAATCCTAGATTTATTTAATTAGTTCAGGGCAGCCTGGTCTACATGGTGAATTCCAAGCCATACATAGTGAGACAAAGGTATTGCAGAGTAGTTAGCCTTATACCCTGTACACTGCTAATAGTTTACTTCTTTGTTTTACTAAAATTGTCTCTTGAGGAAGTGATGCCGTAAAGAGCTTTCTGGTTTTTTTATTGTTTGGTTTTTGCTTAAGTTCTGAGTCAAAAAAGACCAAACTCTAGAAATCTGTCAGAAACAGCCCAATTTAATGTGTTTATTGTAGAAATAATGAAGAACTCTGACTTAAAGGTGAGCTGGGAAATGAGACAAATAAGGCCCTGGTCTGTCTTCGTTGTTTTTCTGTGTGTGTGTTTGTTTGTTTGTTTGTTTGTTTGTTTGTTTGTTTGTTTTTCTCAAGACAGGGTTTCTCTGTGTAGCCCTGACTGTCCTGGAACTCACTCTGTAGACCAGGCTAGCCTTGAACTCAGAAATTCGCCTTCCTCTGCCTCCCAAGTGCTGGGACTAAAGACGTGCGCCACCACGCCCAGCTTGGTTTGGTTTTTGAATCAGGGTTGGTCTTGAATTCACTATGTATACAGTCTGGCCTTGAGCTTGGGTCACAAACTGTACCACCACACCTGGCTAAGACTCCTACCTTGAGCAGAGACAGCTTATGAATTGTTGGTTTAGCTGGGCAGTGGTGGCTCACACCTTTAATCCCAACACTTGGGAGGCAGAGACAGGCAGATTTCTGAGTTCAAGGACAGCCAAGGCTACACAGAGAAACCCTGTCTCAAAAAAACAAAACAAAACAAAAAACAACAGCATGGAATTGTGGTCCAGACATCTATCACCAAGACAGACTGTTTATAAGAATATGTATTTTGGGAGTTAATTTTTCATTTCCTACATTTAAATTTCCCCTTCACAAAGGTCTTAAACAGATGATTGTCAACTTGCTCGTGCCTGTATCCCAAAGCACATGTTGTTCAGCATAGCTCAGTACTGCCGAAGATGGTACAGACTGACTTAGCTGTACCCTCTGTTGGCTACCCTTAGTATTTGCATATGCAGCAAATAGGAAAGTTAAACCTGTTTGTTGTTGGCTTCAAGAAATTGTCAAAAAGTAGGGTAGTGATCAGTTGTTGAGTGTTTTCCACATAAATGATGGGGGGAGTTTTCGCATAAATAATGCAGTTTCCCTGGCTTGCTTTTTCCCTCCCTCCCTCCCTCCCTTCCTTCCTTCCTTTTTTTTGGGGGGGGGGGGGTCATGTTTTGTTTTCTGTGGTCCAGCCTGGCCTTGAACTAGAAGCAGTCCTTTTTCCTCAGCCCCCCACTAATGATTAAAGACTGGAACACAACTGGCTTCCTGCCCACTCAACTCCTTTCTTAATCGTGTCTTGGGCATTCACTGAATCTGAGATCAACTTCTCTTCTTATATAAATCAACCTGAATGCATGTGAGCGCCATTGTGCACGCACTCACGCACACATCCCCGTCCCCTGTGTCAGATGCCACTTCTTGGAGCCTAGGTTGCTGCAGAATTTCCTGTTTCTTAGTCTGTGCTGTGTGCATGTGTTTTCGGCAAACAACCATATGACATGGCATGTGACAGTCACACTTAATGAACAGGAAGCATTCTACATGTGTCAGTGCCTTTGAGAAGGCTTTTTTTTTTTTTTTCCTCAAGACAGGGTTTCTCTGTATAGCCCTGGCTGTCCTGGAACTCACTTTGTAGACCAGGCTGGCCTCGAACTCAGAAATCCGCCTGCCTCTGCCTCCCGAGTGCTGGGATTAAAAGCGTGTGCCACCACGCCTGGCGGGGTTTTTGTTGTTGTTGTTGTTGTTGTTGTTGTTTTTTAAAGAAGGCAGCTCTTGATACATGAGTGGAAGGTTGGGGGTACACCCTACTCCATGCTGTACCTAGTCAGATACTGAAGGAGGGTGAGCATGAAATGAGAGCTGACTTTTCAGAAGATGACCTGTAAGCTGTCCTGTGGAAACCATCGCCGCCTGGGACGGAGCTTCAGTGGTGCAGCATTTGCTTCTCTCCAGTTTGGTCCTCAGCACAGAAATACACCCATTGTCCTTTAACTGGGTCACTGTGGAGTGGCTGCCACAACGTAAGCCTGGGACATAATTGGACGGTCTACAGGAGTGATATCACCGAAGCATTAGATGCTGCAAGTTGCTCTGTCTCCAAGGAACTTGGGATTATTTCATCTTGAACACAGTGCCTAAAATTAGACTACTGAGCTAAAAATACAAGTTTGTCAAACGTCTCTTTTCCCAAAGGTAGTTGGAAAAGTTTGAAAGTCTTTCAAAAATGGGGAAGTAAGTAAGTCAGAAGAAATTTGGCCAGAGTCAGGTCAGGCTTCTGCCCTGTGTCAGAGGTCAAATAGTTCTTCTAAAGTATTTGACTTTTTCTAAATCAAGTAAGTATTTTTAGCTCATTTTCTTCTGTAATAATTCAAACATGCAGTAGCTTTTCCCAGTGAGCCTGTAAATCTCAGCTAGTCTGGGACATGTTTAGAGCCCCGCCCTGTGAGTAGTCAGTGGTCCAGCCTGATCTAGAGGGAGCTTTCCATGGTGAGTCACAAGGGAAATGGCTCTGCCTGCTTTCCAGGATGAAGTTGAGTTTCCTGCCCCTGACTTCAGTGTCATTTCTCACAGTGCATGGCCGGCAAGTGTGAGGTACTGGGTTTGACCCTTAGTACAGCCTGGAAAGAAAGGAAAGCCATTGATCTATGGATCCATATTAAATATGATGTCATCTTTTAAAAATGAAAGATAAACACAGTGGCAACAGTCAGAAACTGCAGTGGACAGAGACTAGACTAGTGCTAGGGTCTGCATCTGACTGTTCAAACAAGGCTGTTAGAGCTCAGGCTTTAGGGCTTGAAATCCTTCTGCTTCAACCTTCCAGGTGCTAGAATTATAGGTGTGCACCATCACCGCACCTGGCTTAGGTCTACATAGGGGTATGTGATTGTATACATTAAATATAAGGGTATGCACCATGTGTGTTTGTTCACATAAAATTTGATTTAACTAAATTGTGTTAAGGGAATGGCAGGAAGCACGGACCCTTCTTTTCTGGGGACAGGAAAGAGCAGCAGCAGCAGGAGAAAGCAGGGCTAGGTCTGAGTCTAGAGCACAACAGAAGTGTGTGTGCAGTCAGAAGGCGTGGACCTGCCTGAGTCAAAGCAAAGAAAGATGAACAAGAAGCAGATGTCTCAATTGGAACTCTCAAAACTATTTAAGGTACCACTCAATCAGTTCTGGTTTACAAGTTTCAGAATTCAGCCAGATAACCTTGCCTTGAGTATTATGCTTATCATCAGTGTGTGTGCGAGGACGGATGTCTTTGTGGTCTTGGTTTCCTGCAAATCGCTGTCAGCCTTGTCACCCAGAATACTGTCACTTGTTCTTATTGATCCTGTCAAGGTCAGGGTAGCTGGATTTTGATCATGGCTCAGGGACCTTTCTGGTGGCTCCTTGGGTGACTAGGAATGAACAGCTGCCTACATATCCCTAAGTTGCCTTTCTTGGTGAATGTAGACTGCTGGATCTGCAGCATCTGCTGGTGGGAGAAACTGACTTGTTAAATGAGTGGGGAAGTGGGGGCTCAGCAGTTAGGAGCACTGGTTGCAATTAGAACCTGGATTTCCCAGCATCCATATGGTAGAGCACAGCTGTCTATAACTTCAGTTCTAGAGGGTCATACACCCTTAAACATACAAGCAAAACACCAGTGCATGTGAAATAAGGGCAGTGGTGGCGCACGCCTTTAATCCCAGCACTTGGGAGGCAGAGGCAGGTGGATTTCTGAGTTCCGGGCCAGCCTGG
>NC_034599.1:4142842-4146714 GCF_900095145.1 Mus pahari | reverse complement strand
AGCTACCTCAAGTATTTAAAAAAAAAAAAAAAAAAAGGGGGGGGGGGACCAGTAAAAGCAGAAGAGCAACAGAATTCAAAGCAGCAAAAACACAAGAGACTTTGAGGCAATTTCTCCTGGAACTCATTCTTGTAGACCAGGCTGACCTGCCTGCCAGCCTGCTCTGCTGAGTGCTGAATTAAAAGCAAAAGTAAGTGTTCGCCACAACCTACAGGGGGCTGCTATCAGTTCTAACCCATTCAGTAACCTTGGAAAGGTATAATCTTCAAAAGAGCCAAGATAAAATATTGTTAAAATATTATGAAAATTCAGTACACTATAGTTATTTCTATTAACTGTTTGTCGGCTATGGGCCATGCTACTGTTGACTGAACAGAATTCAGAATGAGGCAGGCAGAAATGTGCCTCTTTGATAAAAATGCCTCTGAGGTGCTGGGATATGGGCAGTGGCGGCACTTGCCTGCCTAGCACACCACAGAACCCTGGGCTTGTTCAGTTTCAGAATATTATGGATTATTCAGGGTTGCTACTGGTTGGTTTGTTTGTTTTTATTTAAACAATTTTTATTAGACTTTTTTCATTTACATTTCAAATGCTATCCCGGAAGTCCCTTATACCCTCTCCCTGCCCTGCTCCCCAACCAACCCACTCCCTCTTCCTGGCCCTGGCATTCCCCTGTATTGGGGCATATGATCTTCGCAAGACCAAGGGCCTCTCCTCCCAATGATGGCTGGTTAGACCATCTTCTGCTACATATGCAATTAAAGACAGGAGCTCAGGGGGTACTGGTTAGTTCATATTATTGTTCTTATAGGGTTACAGACTCCTTCAGTTCCTTGGGTACTTTCTCTAGATCCTCCATTGGGGGCCCTGTGTTCCATCTGTCTCTTCACTCTGTCCTTACCGGGCATAGGTTAATATGGTATGCTAAGCACCACGAGCCTGCTATGTGTTCAAGGTTTTAAAGACATGTCCTGCAAAATTCAATCTCAAAATGCAGCTGAGATCGTTGTAGGAGTTAACGAGGGAAGAACATTGCCTTTTTTGAGCCCTAAATAATAGAAAGAAAAAAAAGATGTCTTAGTAAGAAGCCACAGATAGGAAAGCCACCATTATAGAGTCACTTCTTACCTTTCAGGGTGATGTTATCAGTGAGAGAATTCTGTCAAACAGAAATGGGGCGTCACTGGAACCACTACAGAAAGTGTTGGCCTTTATGCAGAGCAGGAGGAGGCCACAAAAACAGCCACAAGATCTAAGACTGGGCCTGATGGTCTCACTGTTCTTGTTGAAATGGGCTTGACCCCGTAGAGAATATGCAAACAGAAACTGAGCAAAACAGGCGTGCGTGCGTGTGTGTGTGTGTGTGTGTGTGTGTGTGTGTGTCACACGCTCACACACACACACCACCTAGAAAGGTAAAGGTCATGGACTTGTAGAGAGAGGACAAAAGAAACCTGGAAAGGCTAGAGCAGGAAGATCCTGGAATGTGAAGGGTTAAGTGGGAGGTGAGGTCATCCAAGAACTGGTTCCCAAAGCCATACATGGAAAACACAGTTCTGAGAAAGTGCAGGGGTGCACAATACTCACACATTAGCCAGGCAGTGGTGGTGCACACCTTTAAACCCAGCACTTGGGAGGCAGAGGCAGGCAGATCTCTGAGTTCAAGGCCAGCCTCATCTGCAGAGTGAGTTTCAGGATCATCTGGTCTGGATGAAATGTTTAATATATGAAACGTTGGTCATTGTGTGCTTTCCTCATATGTACCTCACCACAGATCTCTCCTTGTTAGTCTCTCCCACCAAATAACCCACCTTTCATTTTCATGCCTTTATGGGTGTATATACTTTATTTTAATTGAGATTTTCAGTAGGAGAAGCCATATGATACTTGTCTGAGTTTGGCTTGCTTTGCATACTATGTTCATCCCCATTTCCATGAGTTCATGTTTCATATTACATGTTTATCTACACATCTGTTGCTGGGCCTCTAGACCGCTTTGCCTCAGAACATTGGCTGTTGTGAGTAAAGTAACATTAAACATAGATGTGCAAGAGTCTCAAGGAATTAAGTTCCCTGTGATGTTGACCCAGGAGTGGTTCTCTGGTCTGATGGTCCTCGCTGCGTTCCCAGTGTGCCTTTGTTCTGTACTGATTTACTTGTCCTCCGGCAGCATACCAGGTTTCCTTTCTTCCCTCGCTCGGTCTTTACAGCATTTGCTGTTGGTTTTCTTGATAGTAATGTGGATTATGATCCTGCCTTTCCCTGATGGTTGAGGAGTGTTACGGAAATATGAGTTACAGAAATACTGATGAAAAATCAGCTACAACAAATATTGTTATTGTCCATTCATAATTGAAGAAAATTTTAAATTGGAGTTTGAATTTACCAAAAATTTAAGGTGATCTTTCCCTCCAACATCCCCACACAAGTTCACAAATCTGAATACTCAGTACACCTCCAGGTAAGGAGCCCCAGTGTTAGGCCAGAGGATGTCAATAACCTGTATAAAGAGTAGAGTTTAAAGAGAGGAGACACCATAGCAATGCTGTGTAGAGTAAGAGGTGTCACTGGCTTGGGCCCTGAGTGAAGATGTGGCTTGAGGGGCTGGAGGAAGCTGTTCCTTAAAGGCAGCCTTGGGCCTAGGAAACTGCAGAGGGACCTGGGAGCATGCTTTATAGAAAACTCCATGTTGCAAGTCAGTTAACAAGTGCAAAAGCCTGTGCTCAAGCAGGGGTGACATCTGCTCAGGAAACAAATCCACGATTTATAAGGTAGGGTGGTGAGAGACCCTGGTCCAAAATGTCTGAAGCACCTCTGAGGCCTGTTGTTAGCCGGCGGCAGATTTCCAGGTAGGATTCTGTTGAGCACTGTTTGATCCCTGGAGAAATGTAATCCCAGACTCAGCGTCCCCAGAGGAGAGAACACAGCTCTATTTAGTTCTGGGAGGAAGTCCCTAAGACAGTAAGGCTTGGTGTGAGCAGTGGGGGTTAGGGGACTGGTGTCTAACAACAAATCACACGTGTTCTTTCCATTCTGTTTTCACTGCTGGCCCCAAACCTTCAGAGCCGGTAAGTAATGACAAAATCTAAGAATTGTCATTTAAAGCCCAACTGTCCCAAGGGAAGATTTGGGGGTCTTTGCAAGTAAAAAATAGTACGATGGAATAAATGTTGCATGTTGGGATTAGTGTCTGCAGCTTACTTTCTCTTTCTAATCATTCGAGGTGCATAGAAGAATTTGGTTATTCTAATTAGAAATATGTTAATGTTTTACTTTTGTGTGTATTTACCCCTTTTGTAGTTTTGTATCTCTTAAATCTAACAATAAATTTGTAAATCAGTAGACTAATTCTCTTTATGTTTGTTTGTTTGTTTGTTTAAGGAACTAGCTCTGCGCAGCCAGTTGCCTGCACTGGAGCAGGATGGAGGAACTCAGAATGCAGTATCTTCTCCCGGGATGTCTCAGGAATTGAGGACAATGACAACCAATAGTTCAGATCCCTTTCTTAACAGGTTAGTGAGAATGCTGGCCAGTATCTGGAACAGACCCTTGCTTTGTTGTTCTGCTTTGAGATTTATGGCTGTGTAGAACATCCATGTGGGCCAAACCCCATAGCTGTCAACCATCAAAGCTGAGGATTAAAGGGGACTAACTGTTCAGGCTTGTGCAGGGATCTCCGTCAAAGCCCCAACGTGCTTATTTCTGCCTGTAAAAATTAGTCGTGAAGGATAGAGTGAATGCCTTTCTGTAAAAGCAAGCAGGCAGCAGCTTACCCCCAAGGATGTTAGTGAAGGATGGGGATGCTATGCCCCACTCTCTAGGCTGCTGCTGTTGCAGCTCAGGGGTGTGGTTCCATGATGTGTGTGTTT
>NC_034599.1:4128978-4142780 GCF_900095145.1 Mus pahari | reverse complement strand
GAACTCACTCTGTAGACCAGGCTGGCCTCGAACTCAGAAATCTGCCTGCCTCTGCCTCCCGAGCACTGAGATTAAAGGCGTGCGCCACCATGCCCGACCTGTGTTTATATTTTCTAAACATCTTAACTTCTTGTCCCCTGAGCTGCTCTGGTGCCTGCCAGGTTATCCTGGATGCTCGGGAACATGAGCATTAATTAGTTGGGATTCAGTGGAAAGCAGTCTTTGCCAAGAAAACAATAAGAACTATCCATACATCACAGTGGGCTCCTCTATGCCTTCTCTGGGACTGGGGGAGGGGCGGTGTCTAAAGTCACCTGCTTAACAGATTCAAGTGTCTGTTGTGTATCCCTATGTGGGCACAGTGTCCCTGCCATTCCTGGTAGAAGCTAACCAACCCCCTGGGCTAATATGCATGGCTGTGTTATATACCAGCAGTCTCAGGCGAGTTTATGTTTCTTGGGTTTGTATGAGACTGTTGAGTTTTTCAGGGTTGTTGGCATAAAACAGTGGTTGTCATGTAGAGTGAAGGAGAGGACAGGCCAAATGCATCGAACAGTTAATTAGGAAGAAGGTTGCGATCAAACATTTGTACTGCTGGGCTGGGATCTGGTAAGGGTTTTTGGCTTTTGTTTGTTTGTTGTTTTTTTTTTTTGAGTGTCCATCGTGTGAGAGGGCCAATCTACATTTGTGGTCAGAAACCAGTAAGAGTAGCGATTGCCCTTGGAGTTTCGGGGGTTGTTGGTTTGTTGGTTTGTTTTAGTATTAGTAGAATTTAGGCTTCCAGTTGATAACAGCTATTGTCAGCCATAACTTAAAAGTATTCTCTTCAGGAAGCTTCAAGGCTGGTTTCTGCTGCTCTTGAATCAATCTTGAGACTTTGCATTCAGCCTTCAGTAAAAATGCATGTCGTCTCCTGAAGGCCCTCGGCTTTACCTCCCTTCTCTTCTGAACCTTGGGCCTCTTAGCTGTGCTGAGGTGTTTGGGTGTTCCCCTCCCCCAGCAAAAGCAAGATCTAGTTGTGGGAATTTTATCTTCAGTGACTCGGCTATTTTGACAAAAAGGCATTCTAGCTCTTTATTTTGGCTTGGCTGTCCATGGCTTAACTTGTGTGCCCTAGGAGCTGGAAATTGAGCATGAGCCTAATGCAGGTTTGACCGACCCCTCAGCCCAGGGACTTGAGACCTTGGAGACCCCAAGCTTCAAAAATAGTTAACGGGACTTGTCACTTTCTTTTCTCTCCAAGCTCAGAACCTTTAGATAGCCTTGTCTTTAGCAGCTGCCACTTTAGTTAGGATCAGCGTGTTTGTCCTATTCCAGGACAGAGGCTATTGGGTTCTGCAGAGGCACTACAAGGCAAGAATTGTTCACTGTTCCTCTGAGAATCTTGGTCATGCTTAACACATGTTTATTTTTGCCCTGAGTTGATGAACTTTTCTGTGTGTCTTTTCGCTATTTTCCTAGTGGCACCTATCACTCTAGAGATGAGAGCACAGACAGCGGCCTCAGCATGAGCAGCTACAGCATCCCTCGGACCCCAGATGACTTCCTGAACAGTGTGGATGAAATGGATACAGGTAAGTATTGATTCCCTTTCGGCTGCAGGTGGTCACTAGTTGGGTTTCTCCTCCCTTCCTTTTTAGACAGGGTCACAGTGTAGCTAGTACAGGCCGGCCTGGAGCTTAGAGGCTCTTGAGTACTGGGATTCAGGCACAAGCTGACACTCTGGGTTTTCCCCTGAGATAAGGTTTTGCTGTGGCCCACGCTGACCTTGTGACCCTCCACTGCTTTCACAATGCTGAGATTTCAGACACTCACCACCATGCCCATTGTTTGACCCTGATTTGTTTTAACGTGTTAGTTGGGCCTATTAGAACTCTCTTGTTTTAGATCTGTGTTCTTAATTTTTAATAAGTTTTGTGATCCTCTATTTATCTCTTTCTCTGAATACTTTGGGTTCAGCTGAGTTGTTTAAGGTATTACAGGGCTAGCTACTATTTGGGGGAGGGGCTTAGACTTTATAGTTGAAATGGTTGCACAAGTATTGAGGAGCTGATATCTCCCTGCCTTGGCTGAGGAGAGCACGGGACAGTGATACATTTTCTCCATAGTGTCAGAAGTCTTTCATGCCTGCTTTTATCTGACAATTGAAGGTGAGATTTTGAGAACTTGTCCCTTGCTTCCTCTGAGTTTGTGTAGATCAGAAATTCTGTTTAGGAGAGCCATTTGGGCCTACCTCACACCTAGTCCCATCCTGGCCCCCTCTCACCAACTCCCATGTCTCACCTCTTCAGCCCCCTTGTAGCACTTAGAAAGGCTGTTTGAATATTTATATTTTCTGAATATAAGTTCTGGCAAAAGCTCCAAGGAGAAGTGCTAATAGCATAGATAAATAAAAGCTCTCTTGGCAGTAAGTGCAAGAAATTTAGAGAGCAGTCTGCGGAGGTCACGGGTCTTCAAGGACTCTCTGGGAATGCTGTTCCTCTGTTGCCTGTATGAGTCTGTAGTGCTTGATGTTAGTGTCTCAGAGTACAACTTAAGACAAAAGGTGCTCCATCTTAACATGCTGACTACCTAGAAATGGTGGTGCATTTCTAGGAGAAAGAAAGAAGGTGTGGTTGTCATTTTTCACTGCTGCATATAGAATATAAGAACTGAAAGGGAGTTTCAGTTCTTCACAGCCCGTCAGTTAACACTTTGTGGTAAGCAGCCAGGCTGTATATTTATATTGCATGTCTGTGAAGTGGTGAGGGACATGAGACTTGGCATTGCCACCAAGTGATCTCTGTGTGTGGTTTTCTAAGGTAGACACTGTGTGCTTCAGTTTCCCATAGCTATGTGCTCGCACATGCAGCTCTGATGCTTCTCACAAAACATTTTATTCATCCCTTCCCAAAACTAGGAGACACCATCAGCCAAAGCACCCTGCCGTCACAGCAGAGCCGCTTCCCCGATTACCTGGAAGCCCTCCCTGGGACAAATGTGGACCTTGGCACACTGGAAGGAGATGCAATGAACATAGAAGGGGAGGAGCTGATGCCCAGTCTGCAGGAAGCGCTGAGTTCCGAAATCTTGGACGTGGAGTCTGTGTTGGCTGCCACCAAGCTAGATAAAGAAAGCTTTCTCACGTGGTTATAGAGCTGCAGGGAGCTACTCTGAAGGATCCACAGAGCCTAAGATGTGCATGCCTGAAATTCAGATAAGTCAGTGGGGGATTCTCTGGCTAACACAGAAAACAGATGAACCAGTGTCCAGCAGGGAGCACCCATCGTCGTTCCGCTTTTCTCTGCCCGTCGCTGCTCTTACGTTGGTTGCTGACCTCTTCACAGCCGGCTCTAAAGAACCAGAACCACAAACAGAATCCTTTATTAACTTTGCTATGATAACTATGTTCTCTGGGATTGCTGGGGGATAGGCTGCTGGATAATAGATGTTCTGCCTTTTGTCCAGTGGTCTTTTCACTCATCATTTTAACTGAACACACAGACTGGGAACTGAAATGCTTTAGAGCATTGTTCAAGAGGTGGTTTCTTCAGCTGCCTTTGGCCCTTGGGTCCAACAAGCCAGAAGCATTGCGTCTGATCTCACGGAGGATGGAGGAGGCCCGTGCTGAAGACTGATGGACTTTCCATTTCTTCTTTTAGTGATACCATTAGGCACATAGTGACCTGGATTTTATCTTAGAAGCTTATGAGGCATGAGACAGTTTCCATAGAAATATATTAATTATTACCACATACTCTAGATTAGGTTTGAATGGATATTTTCTGTGGGTGTTTTGGTTGGTTTTTCTCCTCCCCCCTTTTTGTGGTTGGTTTTGGTGGAATGTAGGCAAATTAATGAAGTCGTTTATAGCTGTAGTTTGGGGTGGGCAGTACCATTCTTTTGGTGGGAAATCTGTATTTCTTGACTTTTTAACATCCTATTTAAATCTTAAATCTTGGTTATCTCCTCTCTACATATATACACACTCTTATTATGTCTATGGTAGTGTGATAGCAGAATGTATCTTTATAAACATTTCCTTCCTTTCCAGTTTATTTTTTAAATGATAGCCTTGAACATATGCATTTAGATACAGTAGTTTATGTTTCACAAATGTTTAAATTCTGGTTGGGACAATTGCAGGTGTTGGAGGGAGGGAGGGCAGTGTTGTAGAAAGGGCTCTTGTGGGTAAAGCCAAGAGGCGCTCTCTTGCCCTCTGTGCACTATGGTGACAACAGAAGCCAGCAGTGGCCTTACTCCCTTTAGACTGATTTCATGCCATGCAGTCTCTGAGCTTTAGGCTTTAGAGAGGCAGGCCTGCCTGCCTTCTGCCTCCACCTCAGCTTTGGGTGTACACTCAGACACTTGGAGGTCAGGTTGCGTGCCGCCTACAAGATCGTTCTTCGGAAACCTACTCAGGAGTCTGTGCTGAGTGGACCTGGGGTCTGGGGCAGTGTGCAGAGTGCTGTGAGGTCACGGGTTGGCTGGTAAAGTGATGAGATGAGCAAGTGGGGTGGGGGGTAGTTGAACTTAGCAAAGAGCTAGAGCTAAGCATGATTATGGCTTTATTTTTACAAGAAGATTACTAGAGTATGTGTCTCCAGGAGTAATAATGGTTTCCAAAGAGTATTTTTTAAAGGAACAAAATAGGCATGAATTAACTCTGCATGTAAGCTATGAAGTAACAATTGGTCATGGATTACAGTGGCACCAGATGGCACCTCTGTCATTTAAGAGACTTTGAGTGCTTCTAGAAGAATCCCTTATTTTCAAGGGTTCATGATGAGCAACAATTTTCCCCCCCTGGCTAAAGCTGCTACTATGAAAATCCTCAGCTTAGGAAGATAGAAATCTTTTGGCCCTTTGATTTAGTATAGCACAAGAATAAAGTAGAAAAGTTTTACTCAGTACTTTGAGTGCTCAAAAAATACAATCAGTGTATTATATATGATTCATAGGTCAGTCATTTGAGGCCATTGACTCTAAGGCTTTTAATTAGAAACTAGTTGAAGATTCACCCTTGAATTAAGTCTGGGGAAATGGCCACCCGGAGGATGCATTGACTGTAGAGCAGAGATGAAATTCTACTCCCATTGAAAACTGAGCAGGTGGATGATCCACAATAGTGTGTGGGAAAGGGGCAGGTGATAGGTGTGCCGAGTGCCTATGATTGGCCAGTAAGCTGCAGAGTAAAGGACAGCATCTTCTGTGTGCAAACTAGCTTTAGTGTGGGGAGGGGGAGGGGAGGTGGGCATGGGCTGGTGAAAGGTTACCGGTTACCGGGCTGTGATAGAAAAGCTTTTATGAACTTGTTTCTCGCCAGTAAAGACTTATCTCGCTCTCAGTAAAGAAGTTCCTAAGTTTCCAGCTGCTTAACCTCCTCCACAAAGTGGATGTGCCGTCTTCCTTCTTCTCCCTCAGCGTGGTGCGCCTGGTTATACCTCAATGTCCAACAGCCCCTGGTGCCTGACAGTGCTCTCTGACCTTATCAAACCCTCCATGCTGACTGTGGGAGATTTAAGCACCCTTCCTCTCACTAAATTTGAATCACGGCCTCAGTAGTCTTTCTTGTTGTGTCCAACAGTGTTTAATGCTTCCTGGCTGTAGTAGGTAGCATGCAGATAAGAATTTAACTGGTTATTCTTGAATTTCTTTTACAATAAACCAATTTTTATAATCTTAAAATGTGTCAACTTTTTTACATTTGTGTTCTTTTCAATTAGGACTTCTGAGTCCCACGGGTTAAAAGGGATGAGTTTGGCTGGGGTTTCAGAGCAAGCAATGTTCTGTTTCAAAACTGTTTCCTAAATGCAGAGACTTGACTTCCAAAGAGGAGGAAAAACAGTCCAAGGAAACAGCTGTGGAATGTGCGATGTTGCTGTTATAGTGCTAATGTGAAAGTGTGCCTTAGCCGGGCAACGGTGGCACACGCCTTTAATCCCAGCACTTGAGAGGCAGAAGCAGTTGAATTTCTGAGTTTGAGGCCAACCTGGTCTACAGAGTGAGTTCCAGGACAGCTAGGGCGACACAGAGAAACCCTGTCTCAAAAAACCAAAAAAATTGTGCCTTACAGAAAACACTTTTTTAGTAGAAGACTGAAAAAGAATGTTGATGAGTTAAATACTTCAGAAGCTGTACCATTTGGTTTTGAAACTTAAAAGTTGAGGCAGTTTCTGTGACAGCTTCAGAGCTTGTGCATCTAGGGACAAGATGGGTTTTATCTTGGCAGCCGTGGTTTTTATAAGGATTATGGGTATAAGGATCTCTTCATTGTTGTCGATTCTTTCGAAATATTCTCCAAGTTGGTTTTTGGTTTGGTTGGTTTTGGATTTCCAGCCAGGGTTGGTTCTCTGTGTAGCTCTGGACCTCATACTGATGCTGTAGATTATCAACTTTTGTTGACCCAGGCGGGTCTGTCTTCAAGACCTGGGATTTGAGTGCCTTAAAGAATGGGCAGGCTACAGTCTGATGCTGTAGACAGCTTTACTTTGGTTTCAGTATAGTTTTATACCCAAATGAAACAAAGCAGTGCTCCAAGGGTCATTTGAGTTCAGGAAGACTAAAGATCAGTAAGCACGTAGTAAATGTTCACAGCAGCCCTTCCTTAGCACTGACCAACTTAAACACAACTGCCGGACACATACTGTAAATTGTGTCTGGGAAGGCTTGCAAGCAGGGCAGAAGGCCATAGCAGATCCAGGGTGTGCTGACCAGTTTGGGTTCTTTAGCTACGATCTGACAACCAACAAAATTAAATGTCTTATGAATTGAATGCAAATGTCGCAGAAGGCAGGAAATCATGTCCAAGAACAATCTAGGGAACAAAGCACCTCTGAGGTCAGAAGCCTTCTGCCTGTTTTCCTGGAGCCCCTCACTCTTCACTCTCCACCATTTTTTTGACTCTTCCAACAGTAGACTAGGCTAGTTTCCAACTCACAGTGATCCACCTGCCTCCACCTCTCAAGGGCTACAGTTAGAGGTATGCACCACTACCACCCAGCTTCTCCCATGTTTTTAATATTTTTAGAATTTTCTCTAATGCACACTTGTCATATAGACTTAATATAACCAACATTACATTTTTATTTTAGATATAAATGCATGCTCATATATTACGTACTGCCTTTTTGTTCATGTGTTTCAGATATACTTAAACTCTTAAACTTTAAAACTTTTTTTCACTTAATGATTTTAGAGAAAATACTAAAAATAAAATGCCATTTGTAGTAGTCACTGGTAGGCTTTTTACAGATGTTGGTTTCACCTCTGAGAGGCATGGTGTTTAGAGCTGTTCCAGTACAGATGCTGTTCTTGATAGTCCTGTCCTGTACGCTCACTACATATGCACCATCAGTGATACCATCTTAACATAGGATCCTGTCTGCTCTGTTCTTATCCTAAAGACTCCATGAAGCATCACATAGGAAACAGGTGGCCATGGCACTCTCTTTTTTTTTTTTTTTTACTTATTTGGTTTTTCAAGACAGGGTTTCTCTGTATAGCCCTGGCTGTCCTGGAACTCACTTTGTAGACCAGGCTGGCCTCGAACTCAGAAATCCGCCTGCCTCTGCCTCCCGAGTGCTGGGATTAAAGGCGTGCGCCACCACGCCCAGTTATGGCACTGTCTTTTATGATGGCCTTGAGCTTCTGGTGCTCTGCCCCCCAGGTTCTGGAATGGCCAAGGTGTGGTACCACACTCAGCTTACATGGCACTGAAGATGGAGCTGAGGCTTTTGTATGCTATGCAAGCACTCTTCCCCACCCCATCCCACCCCTGCCTTTTTCCCAAAGCATTCTCACATGATATCTGAAATATATTTGTGAAAGTCTTGTTTTTATAAATGCAAAAAGAATATGGCCTAGATACACTTTGAATAAGAAATAGATTTGACTTTTTTCTTGTATGTTTGACACAGCTTTGGTCAGGCAAGCAGACCTGCAAGTCTTCTAGACTTTTCACATTGCTAAACAGCAACATAGGGAGGTAACATTGTTTACCCCTTTAGCACAAAATACAGGGTTTCTGCATCTCAGAACAAACTTCCTTGGTGTAGGGTGAGCTCAGCCTGTTCAAAGCCATGTGTTTTGATGCACCAGCACCAAAAGGTGAGCCTTGTGCTCATACCACTGCCCCTGTGGGCAGTGCCCAGGGGCCAGGCACTTTGACTGTGTTAACAGTAGTGGCTCAGAAGAAGGCAGCCGAGGCAGTGGCTACTGCTGCCCCTGGGGGTGATTGGTACTTAACTAACCCCTCTCACTTCCATTTCTTCAGAGCTGAAGCTACATGGGGAAAAGCAGGCCCGAGGGCAGCCAACCTCTCTCCCTGACCCTAGCAACCATCCTAAACTGGGCTCTGTGAAAGGAAATATGGGTCATGTGGCTCTGGCAGAGTCCTCCCTGAGGTCCTACCCCAGTTTATTTGTAACTTATGTATCTGTTGGATAAGTATGTGCAGCTGCCTAAAGAGGCCAGGAGAGGGCGTCCTCCCCTGGGGCCTCCCCTGGCACTTTAAATGTATGTCAGTGTTTGTTTTGCATTTTAAGAGCTTAGCTGCTTAGCCGGGCGTGGTGGCTCACGGCCTTTAATCCAAGCAGAGGCAGGCGGATTTCTGAGTTCGAGGCCAGCCTGGTCTACAGAATGAGTTCCAGGACAGCCAGAGCTATACAGAGAAACCCTGTCTTGAAAAACAAAAAAAAAACAAAAAGAAACAAAAAAAGAGCTTAGCTGCTTCCAGAGTTGAAAATTAGTGTGGAGTACCCTGGTGCTGCCCTGTAATCCCAGCTATACAGGAGGCAGAGACAGGGGATTGCCAGAGCACAACTGTGACACTGCTCTGGGCAACACTGAGACTGTCTCCCAACAGGCCTCAGCCTTCTACCTCCACTAAACACATCTGTTGACCTTCAAGTCTGACTTGAGTGCCGAGGATCAGAGGCTGGCCCTCAAACCTGTGTAAGCAGGCACTCCGACCCACTGAGCCATCTCCCCTACACAGAATTACAGTGGCAGCCTGGCTACCTGGCCAACTAAAAGAATCTCCCTTCTGAAGCATGCCAGCCCCTAGAATAAGCACTGGGAGGTTTCATTGCTACCTGCACAAGCTACTGAGACCAGCTCTGTTCAAAGGCAATGATTCCACCCCGAGGAACCCTGACGGAAAGCATCTCTCCTCCAGCAACTCGCATTTAAGTATACTACTGATGTAAACTCAGACAGGGGAAGGGGCTCAGCAGGTAATAGCACTTGTCTCAGACCTCAGTTCAAACCTGCAGCGGCCACATGCACATCTGCAACTCCTGTGCCTTTGGGGACAGAGATGGGAGGATTGCGGCTTCCTGGGTACTAGCTTAGCTCCAAGATCAGTGTCTCGAGAGCTACATCAGGAGAACACGGAGGGAAGGACAGAGCAGGACACCTGATACTCTCTCTGCTTTACGTAGGTGTACACATACAAAGTTGAGCTCCTGGGGCAGTTTCAACAGTTACCCAAAGTAAGCTGCGCCTCAGGAGAGCCTAAGTGATGTGTAGGTGACCAACTTTTGTCTTACACATGTATTACTTGTGTGTGTATGCATGTGGCCACTGGAAGACAACTTAGAGTCATTTTCTTTTACCATGTGGATCCTGGGGCTTAACTCAGGCCTAGCAACAAGCACCTTTACTCAAAGATCCATTGCAAGGCTGGTCTCTGGCTAAGAGCCAAGGCGTTGGGGTTTGGGGGTTCGTTGTTTATTGAGACACAGGTTTTCTGTGTGTAGCACAGGCTGTCCTGGAGAACTCAGAGATCCACCTGGCTCTGCCACTGCCTCTATGCCTCTGCTGGGATTAAAGGCCTGTGCCATCACTGCCCAGGAGGCCTTAGGAAGTTCTTATTTTTAATTAAAATTATTAATAATTTTATGTGTATGTGTACCTGAGTGCAGGTGCCTGTGGAGGCCAGAAGAGAGCATGGTACTCCCCAAACCTAGAGTTATAGTGAGCTGCCTGACAGAGGTGCTAAGTACCAATCCCACATCCTCTTGTCTTGGAGTTTATAAGAGATGTAAAGATATGTTCAGGAGCAGCCAGATGACTAACCTGAAGTTGCTACCCAAGGCACATGCTCCTAATCTTGAATTCCAATAAATTACCCACAGCCTATAAAAGTCTGGTTGGAGTACGCAGAGGATGTGATCCAAACCATTGAGCAACACAGTTCTCCTATATTCCAGCTTCATCGGGACATATGAGGCTTATCAACAAGCTACAAGTTCCTGAGGGAGGCCACATCTTGGCCTGGAGTGGAGAAGCCAGTATTGGCCAAGTCTGGGGGTATGGGGGGTAGAATTTTAACACTGATTTGAACTAAAAATTACTGACTAGACTCCTATCAGTTTTTCAAAGCTACAGAAACAGAATCCCCAGGCCTGACAGTTTCTAGTTCTCATTGTTCTGAATTTTGTGCTACTGAAAATGATAAATTAGTACAGTCATGTTGGTGTCCCACTACATGCTACCCACTGGGAACCGGTCTCAGACTTTCCCACTGGGGTAAGGGGAAATGTACAGAAAACAGCACCTCAGATGCTGACTGTGACCAAAGCAAGAGGCTTCAAGAGGCTGGAGGCATGGCTTTGAGATTAAGGGTACATGCTGTTCTTCCAGAGGACCCAGGTTCAGTTTCCAGCACCTACATCAGGTGGTTCACAGTCACCCATAACTCTCCTCCAAGGGGCCAGCATTCTCTTCTGGACTCCACATACCCACACACAAACACATCATGTAATTTTAAGAAAAGAGAAAGGTTTTTAAAATATTAACTTACAAGCTGTCTATATTCTTTCAAAACTTTTTATTGCCGGGCAGTGGTGGTGCACGCCTTTAATCCCAGCACTTGGGAGGTAGAGGCAGGTGGATTTCTGAGTTCGAGGCCAGCCTGGTCTACAAAGTGAGTTCCAGGACAGCCAGGGCCTACACAGAGATACCCAAAAAAAAATTCACTTTTTATTATTATTATTTTATTTTAAGACAGTCTGAGATAACCCAGGCTGGCACTGAGTCCTGAACATCTATATTAATCTCATCAAGGCTCAGGGAGCACCAGGAAGTGGGAACAGAAGGAACCTATGTGAGGTAGACAGCAAGCAATGATGTGAGATGCTCTCCTTTGGAAGCGATGTGGCTGTTGCACTCGTGAACACATAGCAGTACAAGATCAAGCCAGGAAAACTGCAGACGAAATGAGAAAGCAACTATGAGGCCTCACCTCTTGCTGGGAGCTACTAACAACTGATGGCTGCTGTGTGCGGGAAGAGCCGCTTCTCTCTGAGAGTGTGGCCACTGGTTGACTGTGCTCCAATGGATGGCTCTACCAGGATTCATCTTGTTCGAGAAAAGGACATAAAGTTGGGAGAGGATAAATAGGGCTAGAGTCTGTGGGAAGCCTGAGGGGGATGGTATATGGTGTACCTGTACGAAATTCTGAAGGAATAAATTGTAAGTATTATTGAAGAAAAGAAGGGCCTTGATAAAGGGGTGCTGAGAACACTGCCAGACATGCTAGAAGATCTTGAAGATGGGACAGGGAGTCATGGTGCTGAGTTTGCATCCCCTATGCTGAGAAGAGACAGCCATTGGAGAAGCTAGTTGTTTGTTTGTTTGTTTGGGTTTTTTGTTTGTTTGTTTTTGTTTTTTGACAGGGTTTCTCTGTATAGTCCTGGCTGTCCTGGAACTCACTCTGTAGACCAGACTCAGAAATCCGCCTGCTTCTGCCTCCCGAGTGCTGGGATTAAAGGCCTGCGCCACCATGCCCGGCGAGAAGCTAGTATTTTATTCAACCAGTGTGTGGTGAATACCTACAAGGTAGTTAAAAAGAGATCTGTGTGAGAAGAGCTAGGATGTAGTAGAGCACTTGTATAGCATTCATGGGAGGCTGGCAGCAAGCTACTCTACAGGAGTTGCAGCCAGCAAGAGTTGCAGAGTGAGACCCTGTCTCAAACCTAGCAAAAGGATCGCCTTGCCTGCCGAAGGACAGTGAATTCAGACTAGAAAATGCCAAAGAGAAGAGATGCAGAGAGGCCAGCACCATCCCTGAGGTTCAGAGCCTGAAGGTGGACCAGGTGTGGGAAAAGAGAGATAGTAACAAAAGGAGCAACTAGTTCAGATAGTAGACGAGATGAGCAGGTCCAGAGTAGCATGTCTCGCCTCATTCTCTCTGATAATTGTAGCGATAACATCAGACAGCAGCCGCCCTGTGAAAGGGTGGCAGGTGAGACTTGCCCTGTTATTCTTCACATTGGCAGAGTCATTGAGCTGTTGAATTGGAATTAGCAGCATGAGATTTTGCATCTCCATGAAAATACATCTTAGGTGTATCTCTGAGGGCATTTCCAGAAAACTTCACCTGAGCAGAGAAGAGGCCCTGGATGTGTGTTCGGAGGAGTGGGTGGGGCGCATCCCATGGACCGAGGGACTTTGACTACACAAAAAGAAAGAGAGCAAAAAAAACAAGTTGAACGGCTTTCATCTCCCATCTTGCCGAGGATGGCAAGATTGTCACGTGATCTAACATTGTTGCCATGAGGTTTCCCATTGCAGACACACTGTCTCCACAAACAGGAGAGTTGGCCCTTCCTCTCCCAGAGTCAGAGTCAGACCAAGCTTTTTCTCCCACAAACTGCCTTTGTGAGGTATTTTGTTACAGCAAGGAGAAAATTAGCTAATGTAATTCTTTACTATGGAAACTTGACGGAGGCCTGGGGACACTGGGGACGCTGGGCAACAACTGAAGCTGTGCGTGGGCCTTGGTTTAAAATTAGAGTGGTTTGGGGAATTTTGTTGTGGTGGTGGTGGCGGTAGTTGGTTGGTTTGAGTTTGAAGAGTGGTCTTATATATCTTTGCGTAGCCTAGGCTTTGAATTCCCAGCCCTCCTGCCTTTAGTTCTCGAGTACTGAGATTACTCACACGCCCTCACACTGAGCTCTTTCCTGGGACAAAAAGTCAGAAGCACTACAATCTGCTTGTAGGGAGCCCAGAGTGCTGCCACGTCTCATGGGTTAGACCACACTGAGAACTACATTTTCCCTGCTACCTGCATCTGCAATGCTGAGCCTCTTGCCTGCAGCCTGACTTCTGCCAGTGGGGCGTGATGGGTTTTGTCCTTTGGGAAGGAGCTGGGGTAGAGGCTCCATCGTTCTTCCCAGTGTCTCTCAAGATCTCGGTGTCAGTTCAAAGTTCACGACAGTGTTCTTCGTCTCCCACTCATGACACAGAGTTTTATTTACATAAGTTTCACTCTGTGCTGGACTGGGGAAATAATCTAATGACCTAGAGTCTTTCCAGATCCAAGGCCAGGGGGGTGGCAGGGTGCCCTACCCATCTCCACAGGGTTGATATTAAGATCCAAGGACTGAGGCTCCCCCACTGTCCAACATTCTTACCCTCCACCCCAAACTTTGAGTTATTTCTTTTGCACTACCCCAAGGAATTCATGGTATCTCAGCTTCAATTAGCAGGGGCCATTGGGGTGGGGGTGGGGGGCAGACAAGAAGGCCTCCCCACCTTTGCACATAGGTGAGAATGACAAACTGACTTCACAAGGCTTCTTTCACTTAAGGACAAAGGTGGGCAAGAGTCACTCACCCCCAGATCCCCACTGTGACTTGTAAGTCTCTGCTAAGCTGGTGGTCTGTGGAGTTCAGAAACCTGCTAGCTCGCCCCCGCCTGGCATCAGTTCAGGTCAAGCAGACAGCACAGCACCCTCAGGAGTGTATCTACTTTCCAGCACGAAGTTCCTCCTCCTTTTCCTCCTTCTCCTCCTCCCCTCCTCCTCCTCCTCCTCC
>NC_034599.1:4124056-4128877 GCF_900095145.1 Mus pahari | reverse complement strand
CTCCTCCTTCCCCCTCCTCTTCCCCCTCCTCCTCCTCCTCCTCCTCTCTATACTTTTCTCCTCGTTCTCCTTCTCATCTGCTTTTTTTTGATGTTTTTAAGGATTTACTTTTATTTTTAAATACATGTAGGTGTGTGTCTGTATGAGGTGTTTACACATTGCTGCTGGTACCCTCCGAAGCCAGCGGTATCCCCTACACCTGAAGTTACAGACAGTTTTGCCACATGATGTTGGTGCTGAGAACTGAACTCAGAAGAACACCACTGTGACCTAAAACCAAGGGCCTCAGAACCAACACTTAGGTATTGCAGACAAATTATGAGAAAATAAAGACTTCATGAGAGTTTGATGCCCATGGCGGTCTTCCAGTGTAGCCTATACTAGGAGCCAACTTTTGGAGAGGTGTATGTGCATGTTTGTGTGCACATATATATGTTTAGATATGCATACACACACACTTTCATACACACATATATGTATGAACATATATAAACACTTTTTTTGTGTGTGTGAATGTTTGGCCTGCACATATGTCTCCATACCATGTGTGTGCAATGCCCACAGATGCCAAAAGAGGACTCTGAACCCTCTGGGAATGGAATTACAAGGAATCATGAATTATCAGTGGGTAACTGCTCAGCTGGAGGTAAGCTTTAAAGGGTGATATAAGCTTAGTTAGCTTTGTTTGGAGTTAGTAAGTTTAGGAGGAAGACTAGGAGATGTTGACTAGCTTTCTTCAAGGTTACTTACTCAGCTATTGACAATTGACACATTCAGGGAGGTTATCTTAAACTAACTTTAAGTAGTGTTTCAGACAAGGAAAGTGTGGGGCTGGAGAAGTGGCTCAGCAGTTAAGAACGTGGACTGCTTTCAAAGAGAATCCAGGGGCCTGGCACCCATGTGGTGGTTCAAATACATCTCCAACTGCAAGGGATCTGACTTTGTCTTCTGGCCTTGGCAGGCACCAGGCATGCATGAACATGGTACACTATACATGCAAGTAAAACACTCATATACATAAAATAAAAATAATTAATCTAGGACTGGCGAGATGGCTCAGTGGGTAAGAGCACTGACTGCTCTTCCAAAGGTTCTGAGTTCAAATCCCAGCAACCACATGGAGGCTCACAACCACCCATAATGAGATCTGATGCCCTCTTCTGGCATCTGAAGACAGCTACAGTGTACTTGTGTATAATAATAAATAAATCTTTTTTTTTTAATGCTTCATTAAAAAATAATCTTTTTAAAGAAAGCTTCTGTTTTCTTTTGTTTAAAGAAAAGAAACTATTTATGGTGACACACGCTTTAATCCTGGACTCAGAAGGTAGAGGCAAGTGGGTCTCTGTGCATTTAAGTCCATCCTGGTCTACATAGTGAGTTCCAGTTCAGCTAAGGGTATGAGTCAGAGTCTCGAAGAATGAGGAAGGAGAGGGTGAGTGTGCGCTTGGGAGAAGATGAGAATTCTCTGCAGTGAGAATGAGAATAATACATTTTTTAAACTTTCCTGATTTATCTCTAAGAACTCTGACCAACAGCTCGGTTAGTATGCTTTAGACTGGTTATCATTCAGCAAAGATAAACCTGTATGTTCTCTGATGGTCCCCAGTTTTGCAGTCTCTGGCTATGGGAACCTGCTAAAGTGATACAGATGTTTGAGCAGATGAAGGGACCTAGCTCATTCCAAATCCTGAATCTGACTTTCAGTCACGTGTTTGTCATTTAGCCAGATATTTCCAGGGAGCTGACACACCGCAGGGAGTATAACCCAAAAGTGTACGTGAATCTTTACCTGAAAGCTTCATTGGACTAGTTTCTGTGGAAAATGCTCAGCTCCACCGAAGGCATTGCCCAGTCAAAAACCCTGTCAAGCTCTCTCTCATTCTTTCTTTTTTTTCTTTTTTCTTTTTTCTTTTTTCTTTTTTTGGTTTTTCGAGACAGGGTTTCTCTGTATAGCCCTGGCTGTCCTGGAACTCACTTTGTAGACCAGGCTGGCCTCAAACTCAGAAATCCACCTGCCTCTGCCTCCCGAGTGCTGGGATTAAAGGCGTGTGCCACCACCACCTGGCTCTCTCGTTCTTTCTTTAAGGGGAAGGGTACAGGGTCTAATTATGTAGCCCTGGCTGGCCTGGAATTCTGTGTAAATCAGGATGTCCTAAAACTCAGAGATCCTCCTACTCCTGCCTCCCAAGTGCTACAATTAAAGACATGTGCCATCTCACTCAGCTCATTGAATATTTAAGTTAAAAATTTTAAAGCACCTGTGATTTGAGTGTCAAAAATGGTTTTAAGCACCAACGTTTCTTTTAAAGATTTATTTATTTATTTATTTATTTTACATATATGAGTACACTGTAGCTGTACTGATCATCGTAAGCCATCACGTGGTTGCTGGGAATTTTGAATTCAGGACCTCTGTTTGCTCCGGTCGACCCTGCTCATTCCAGTCTCAGGCCTAAAGATTTCTTTATTATTATATCTAAGTACACTGTAGCTGTCTTTAGACACACCAGAAGAGGGCATCAGATCTCATTACTAATGGTTGTGAGCCACCATGTGGTTGCTGAGATTTGAGCTCAGGACCTCAGTCAGTGCTCTTAACTGCTGAGCCATCTCTCCAGCCCCTTTTTTCTTTTAAAGGATGAATCATACAGCCGTTTGACTGTTAAAACTGTTCCCAAGTTCCTATACTTCTCAGGATTTAGAAAACACGCAAAGATAAAGAGAAAATCAATCAATCTTTTTCTGTCTCTGGGGAGAAAGAGAGAGAAACGGAGACAGCGGCAGCAACCGATAGAGTTGCCTGCATATATACCTGTGTACCTTGCCCCTGCCTGGTTCTCAAGGCGGAGTGGCCATTGGAACCTCTGAATCTGGAGTTACAGACAATTATGATCCATGGTTTGGTGAACCAAACCAAGGTGCTCTGCAGGAGCGCCTCTCTTTACCTTGAGCCTCTTCTTCAGCTCCCTCTTCCTCCTGATTTTGTTTCTTGTTGAGATCGGGCCCTGTTCTACAGCCCAGGGTGAGGTGCAGTTTCACACCCTCCTGACTCCCACTAGTGAGATTAAAGACATATGATTAATACAAATCTCTGTATTGAACGTAAACACTTAACCAGATTATTTTCTGAATCAGTTATATTTACATATATGTGGAAGAGGTGAGGGAAGGCACGGTAGATGTAAGATGCTCTAGCTGAAAACTAGACAAAGAAGGTGCAACCTGCTTGTTCTCAAGCTCAGACTTCTCTGGTGCATTCTAGAGTGGTTCTCCGTGGTCCACAAGATGAGATGACCGCCATCGGGGCAGAGGGTTTCCCTGTTATCAGCTACTGTGCCCCAAAGCTTCTTCACATACCTGGCTGACTCAGGAAGGGACTGTCTCCACCCAGGGAACAGATCGTCAAAGAAATGCAGCTCCTTAAAGTGCAGGCTCACTGCATAACTGAATGTGAGGGGCAACCAAAAAGTTAAAGCACTAAAAGGTGTCTGAACACTCTTTGTCCAAAGATTCAAGATGAACCATATAATGAACCCAAGGTGTTTCTGGCAGAGTTCACCTGTGTATCATCTGTGGTTGTGTTTGCACAAGTGTGCAAGCTGTGCACTTTGCACTGTGCAAGGCAGTCACACCCCTCAATGCCAGTGATCGTCTTGAAACATGAAGACTGAGACTGGAGATGACCATAGGCTATGAGTTGAACTGCAGTATTTCTACTGTGCATACAAAGTTATCTGCTTTTATAGAAGCATTATAGTTTCTTACAGAATGTAAAGACTTTGGATATTTTTCTACCATCATTTCTCAGAATGTAATCATCTCACTAATATATCTTTAGCTTTTGTAGTGTTTGAATATTTGATCTTAAAAACTTCTGTCTTGTGAGGCTATGCCAGTGCCTGGAAAATACAGAAGTGGATGCTCACAGGCATCTATTGGATGGAACACAGGGCCCCTAAAGAAGGAGCTTGGGAAAGTACCCAAGGAGCTAAAGGGGTTGGCAACCCTATAGGAGGATCAACAATATGAACTAACCAGTACTCCTCCCCCCAAGAACTGTGTCTCTAATTGCAAATGTAGGAGAGGATGACCTAGTTGGCCATCAATGGGAGGAGAGGCCCTTGGTCTTGTGAAGATCATATGCCCCAGTACAGGGGATGCCAGGGCCAGGCAGCAGGAGTGGGTGGGTTGGGGAGCAGGGCCGGGGGGGGTATAGGGGACTTTGGGAATAACATTTGAAATGTAAATGAAGAAAATATCTAATAAAAAATATATTTAAAAAACCTTCTGGTTGAGCTGCTGACTTGAGTTTCTTAAAACTCTTCAATGAATAGTTGTTGGGGCTAGGCCATATTTTCTATTTCTGAAATAGACCTAAACGTACTGTTATCATTTGTACTGTGTATTGATGCAAAATGGCATTCTCAGGATTAACAACTACAAAATTAAAATATGGATCAACTTAGAGAAATGTTGATGGTGTTCTATAGGTAGAGTATGAAATACTCAGCTTGGATTTAATTCTTCATGAAAAAATAAGCGAACACGTTATAAGGTGCTTACTTGTTTCATCTTTAATTAGCAGCAGAAGGCTACACCACAGCATTGCTGGAAGTCAATATCTTTATCATTNATTATCGGCAAATGTTTGGTTTGCATACCTAGTCTCTATACCATATACCTGGGTTTGGTAAAATTTCACAGTCAAGTGAGGTCCAAGGTGGAAAGTTCCAGAAGCCTCTGTTTNGAGTAGACAGGAGATAAATTGAACTCTATTTGAGGAAGTGTTACATTTCTCCTGATACACTCTTATTTTTT
>NC_034599.1:4114489-4122279 GCF_900095145.1 Mus pahari | reverse complement strand
TTACCACAGAAGAGCCGCTGTCCACAGAGGAACCTGATGTGAATGTTTACCAAGTGGATCCCAATGGTGAAAGTCAGCTACACCCCAAAATTGACGACACCCCTAGACAGCAGGAAGCAGCTTAAGAGACACGACGACGCCCTTTTCNCTTTTCACCATCGGCTCCTCCCTCCCCTTTCTTTTCTTCTCTTTATAATAATAAGAAGGGAGGTATGTTGTTATAAGGACCTCCGAAACCCGGGACATCACATAGATGCAATCNGCACACCTGTTGCCAAGGCAACAGCCACCATATTCCCAGAATTCACTCGGCTCACCTCCCACCTTTGCCTGTGATTACTTCACCATCCATATATAAAGAAAGCCCCCCCCCAATCTCTCTCCCCCCTCCTCTCTTTCCACTGCCACCTTGCCCTTCTTTCTCTCAATAACCCTCATGAGGAACTGTTTGGCCTGGTGTACTTACTGGAGTCAGGCATCGATCGATCACAACGACTATGGTTACAGATGTTTGTGAGACACCCTGTGAGTGCTAGGAACTGAAAGGGACCCAAGGCCCCTATGAAAACAGCCACTGCTCTTCACCACTGAGTCAAATCTCTAGTCCTATAAAGCCCATTTGCAGAAGACCTGGTGCCCTCGATGTTGGGTACTCATTAGGCTTGTAGGCTTGTTATACAGTGCTTATTTCTGTGTTGGCAAGCTGACAGTTGTAGATTATGTGGCTGTTTAATATATAATCTTTAGATTTTTGCATGAGCTATATATTATAAACTTAGAAGCGGGGTTGGGGGAGTGTGTGTGTGGGTGTATGGTGTAGAAGCATGTTGAACTGTAGTGAACTGTTTATCCGAGGTCAAGGTACAGCGTCTCGGGTCAGAGCAGGTGGTATCCATAGCCTGGGGTCCAGAATGCACAGGTGCACGGTCCAGTTCTAGCAAGCTGTGGGGTTGGTTGCACTACAGGATGGGCACTTGCCAACCCTAGACACTAGTCCGTGTCCGACCATGGAAAGAGCAAAGGCAAATGGAAAGCAACTTCCACAGGAGGAAGGCATTCCTGGATGGTGCACCAGACTGCCGAAACCTTACAGAGAACATGCAATTGGGGTTTCAGTGAAGTGGACTGAGGAGCTACAAAACCTGGGTGGGCATTGCACCCTCTCGCACGGTCTTTTTATCCCACTGTACCTTCAAAGGCAGAACCGCTGTGTAGAGCCTTGTGGGGCTGGAATATTCCAGGAAAAAAAAAAAAAAGATCTTGCTATGGAGGGTTAGAGTTTCACAATCCTCCTCTGCCATAAGCGAGAAGCCACTTCCAGCACCTAGGCCTGTCAGCTTGGCATCTATAGCGAGGAAACAGTGATGCTCAGACTTATGGGCGACTTTTGCCATGCCTCCTGGCTACTGTGACTAGTTTCCTGGTTTCTCATAGCATTTCCGTATGCTTGGGCAAGACCTCTGTGTCAATCCTTCCTGCGGGAGACTCTGCTCGCGACCTTGCGCTGAATGGGCGGGGTATACTGAAGTGCCTGGGGAGGCGAGGGGGGGGGAGGGGGAAATCCTGTGCTGTTCATTACGCATGCGCAGGGCCTTGCTCGCAAGCTGAGCCCTGTTGCCTGGCCAGCCCCGTAGAGCTCCTCCTGGATATGGGAAGGGCATAGTAATGACCTGAGGCTTCTGTAATTCCGCTTTTGTGTCCCTTGCGCATAGAATGACGTTAATTTGATCCTTACCTTGTGCAGCTATTCGATGACTGAAAAATTAATCTAGTTTGTCTTTATGCATAGCCCTGTCAGGCACTTATTAGTGCTAGTTTCTTTTCTTTCCACATACTTCCAGAATCAACAATTAGCTCAAAGGATCCACTTGTTTCCAAAAAATGGGGATCGAACAGCCAGAAAACTGCACAGGCTTACTGTCCAGTAAGGAGGCAGGCAAGTACACCTAGAGGAAGCAAATGGCAGGATTGATGGGAGGGTGCGGGGACTCTGGTCGCGCCCCAAAGTGTGCTTAATCCGTTCTCAAATTGGCACAGAAGCCCTTCCATGAAGAATCAAGGAGACAATAAAGTTGGAAAAGGCCTGATTATGAACAAAGACCTACCTAAATAATAGCACGTGGGCCGTAGAGCTTCATCTTGGTTTGCTTATTTTGTTCACATTGTATCAGACTCATGACAATCCCAATTCGAATGCTGGGAATGCAAACAGGAACCACCCACCCTGCCCGAATCGCGCGTGCGCGTGCGTGTCTCTGTGCGTGTGTGTGTGTGGGGGGGGGGGGTCTCCTTGCACACAAGCATGGTAAACACCGTTTACCTGTGTAGCCTGTGGATTGTTATTCTGAAGCAGAAAGAGGGCACTGAGGGTGTTAGAGGGTCCGATTTTAAGGAAGATTTTTGAGAAGTTCTCCCTGCTTAGATGTCATATGGATATGCAAGGCCTGACCCAGCTACTAAGACTACTTTATAAAGCCACAAAAACATAGCCCGGAATCTGGCATTTTTAAAGTAATGCGATATTTCCCCTGTTCTAAATAAAACAGCCATTAGCATACTACCTAAGAGTCACGTGACTTCCTCTGGCATCTCAAAAACAAATGGAAAAATTTGAGGCAAGACTATATAATTCTAAATTCCCAGATATGAATGAGATGGTCAGTTCTTCCCTATATCGAGGACTGAGTTGGGCTTTAATGGCTCCTCTATAACCTTAAGATGTTAAATCCAAAAGCAAACCTTAGTTCTCAGCATAAACGAAAATCTTTATGCTTTCTTCCTTCGACTACCCCATTTGTAGACTTTTTTTTTTCTCTCTCTCTTCAGCTTGCCCTGTTCCTAGACTCAGGAAGCTAGGAGACCAAGTGTTATCAGACTTTGCAGGAGGAAGCAGCCACAGGCCTGGTCTAGCAGGCTGGCTTGGATTAGAAGTCCTAAGCAAGCTAGCAGAAGTTATGCCTCTCCTGGGCATTCTGTTAGGTGATAGGTGAGTTGAGCATGCTCTTATTTCAATAATGCACCATGCACCCTCACATGCTGCTTTTGAAACAGCAGTTTGCAGGATTAGCTAATAATTAATACTTTTGTTCCCATTTAAATCCATTGATCAGTGACTACAGATGTGCACATGGAACCTGAAGCTCAGATTTGCCTAGGCCGGCCAGCCAAGAGCTCTGGGATCTGCCCGTGTCCTCACCCCCAGCACTGAAGTTTCAGATACACACCATTAAACCTGACTGTTTACATGGGTGTGGAGAACCAGACTCACATCCTCATGCTGGTGTGATGTTTTCCTGGCTAAGCCATCTTCTTGATTCTCTTTGTTGGGTTTTTTTTTAGCACCTTTTGTTGTAGAATGAATGGGAAAAAAATAATTTCTCGAATTTACTCACAAGTGATACAATTTTCATGAGCTCATTTACACTAACTGGATAAGGAGCCGATGTCCCAAGCATTGAAATGAATGCTTTTCAAAGAGAGAGTGGGTTAGTTGCCAGAATCAGATTTAACTTTAGCCAAGTTGTCAAAGGCAACATCAGAACCAAACATCTGAAAACCAAGGAGTTGGCTACTGTCTCACACTTTTGGAAGTCACTTGGCTGACTTGATAGACAGGAAAGGCCAGCAGTCAGTCCCTCTAGATTCTCACCATGAAAGTCTGCAAACAAGTTCACACTTCCCCACACCCTGGATAAGGTCAGTCCTCTGTTTTGCTCGTGGATACCTCACAGCTTCCTTTTAAATAAATCTTTATGTGACGATATGGTTGTGTTATTTGAGAAGGTGAACATGCCCCAGTGACCTTCCAAAGTCTCCATTATCTTCCAATTAGGACACAAATTAATCAGCTTAACAGTGAATTCATCCATTGATAAAGTTAGAGTCCTCATAACCAAATTACCTCCTTGAGCACTCCAGGATTAGGCACCAAGATTCCAGCACGTGAGATCCCTTGGGGGACATTTCAGATTCAAACCATAGCATTGACTCCCACAGATTCAACGTATGGAGATTGAGTATCACATATGAACTTCAGAATGCCATTCAGAATCAACAATACACATACATTGTGGAGACAAACAATTGTTGTTAAGATTGTATGCATACATGCACTGTGTGCAAGCTTGACCCTCTGGAACTCCATATCCAGACATTGTACCCATGGGGTAGGGCTTTGAATCAGATAAGGTCCTGTCCTCCACAAGAGCAGCAAGTGCTCCTGACCCAGCCGTCTCTCCAGCCTCGGAACTGAGTAGATTTAAGGAATGCTCTGAAACAGACATGGAGGGGGGGACAGAGTAGTTTCAGAGTGAGGTGGTTGCAGATTCCTAGACTGGCCTCCAAGGGAGTCTCACCTCCAGTGTCCATGCTTTCTGTAGTTTCCTCCCACCCACACTAAACAGAACTGACCTATGTGACCCATAGGATAATTCAGAACTGGATCTTAGGAGGCAGAGAACGTGACTTCTGCCCCACCCTCCTTGTGTTTCTCACTTTGGGGAAGGACAGTTGCTGTACTATGTGGATGCTTAAAGCTGTCCCATGCTGAGTTCTAGGTGGCAGGGGACTGGAGTCTTTTGCTAGCTTGGAGCACCAGCATGGCAGGTATAAACATGAGATGGTTTGGAAGCAGATCCTTCCATCACTGGCAAGCTTTCTTATGACCCTAGTCTAGATACCACCTGGATCTGAATGTAACTCCAGGAAAGACTTAACAGCAAAATCACACAGCTAGGCCACCCTATATGAGGTAAGAAAGATGGCTTGAGGCTAGGCTACAATTTGAGGGTAATTATTTAGCAGAAGACAATACTTTAGAGATGATTTAAATTTAGTTAATTTTTGGAGAAAAGTTAAAGTCGCTCACAGGCAGCAAAAGAAAGGTTAACAGCTTGACTTATTGCAGGGTTAAATCACCTCTTGCCATTTAATCCCTAGGCCTCTAGGGACTGTTTTTCATTTGCAAAAGAAGAGTTCTTTCCTCCCTGGAGAACTCCATAGGTTACTGAATCAACATAGGTGCCTAAGACACATTATCCTCACCATACTAGGCATTATCATATCTAGTGATAGGCTCAGTTCTCATCTAAGAAGTATATGCTATAGACAGCAGAGACTGGAGTCCCTAGAAAACTGCCCAGAGAAGTTAGGAACAAAGTGTGTGTGTAGGGGGAGGGGTTCATGCCCCCCCCCACCATGAGGCCAGGACCGGGGGTTCCTAAACCCCTGGACATCCAGGCATCACTGAGTTGCCTGAGGAGTTGGGAGTCTGAGGCTGCAGGCTCAGGACAGCATCTAGCTCACGGCAGGGGCTGGGGTGGGGCTGGGGGCAGGGAATGGGAGCTCCAGCTTAGCTCACTGGTAGTTGTCTTTAGCTTGGCGGCAGTTGGCTGGACCCTCAGAGAGGCCTTCTATGGGAGACTTAGGCAGTGGCTCTGTTGACAAAGGCTTTCTCCATGCTCTCCACTGGGGTTCTCAATGAAAGAGACAGTCCATGTTTATCTATGCCATCTATTGACTGTTCGTTGTGGGAAATGGATGCCATCTTCTCAGGGTGCACCAGAGATTAAATACTTTTTGCAGCAAGAGTGTCTGGGGAGGGAACCTGACTGGCTAAACCCTTCCGGGCCTCTAGGTACCTGTTAACATGGAAAACTCTGTTCTGGACATATGGCCAACATGGGAGTGCGGCACATGGCCAGGCCAGGGATCTGGCAGGGAGCAGAGAGTCGCCTAAGTCTCAGTCGAGTGCCCGGGGACTCAGACCAGCTTGGCCTTACCAAGTGTCCCGGCAAGGTCCAGAGTCCCACATGCCAGCTCTCTCACCTCCCTTGCTACCTTGAATCATGGTGTCTGGGCCGTGCCTGAGTATGTTATGACTCTGTTCCAAGTGCTTCAGTGGAGCGGTGGCCCTCAGAGCATAAAACCAGTGCTTAGCCAGCCACCAGAAGAGAAAATAAACAACCTCTTGAGAGCAAAAGCACCTAATGCCTGAGTTTGCTCCTGGGGGTGGGGGCTCACCATGAATTAATTGTTCACACTCTGAAGGCCAACACTGTGTACTTACACTCTGTCCCCCCATGTCATCTCTTCTACTCCCTTCCCCTTCCCACTTTTGAGACAGAATTCCATGTAGCCCAGGCCTAGAACTTGCTATGAAGGCAAGCACTGTGCCATTAATGTACATCAGTCCCCTTGAGGACTCATCCTCTCTATCAGTCAGGGTTCTCTAAGTTGATGCAGGGGCTAGAGAGATGGTTCAGTGGTTAAGAGCACTGGATGCTAGACCCAGGTTTGATTACCAGCACCCCTATCTATGGTGGCTCATAACTATCCATAACTCTAGTTTGCTGGGGGGGGGGGGGCTGGTTCCCTTATGAGGTATACTGATTTACATGCAGAGAAAACACCATTAAAGGAAAGAAAAATGGGTTTGAGAGATGGTTCACTGACTGCTCTTCCAGAGGTCCTGAGTTCAATTCCTAGCAACCACATGGTGGTTCACAACCATCTGTAATGGGATCAGATGCCCTCTTCTAGTGTGCTTGAAGACAGTGACTGTCTTAGTCAGGGTTTCTATTCCTGCACAAACATCATGACCAAGAGGCAAGTTGGGGAGGAAAGGGTTTATTCAGTTTACATTTCCATACTGCTGTTCATCACTTAATGAAGTCAGGACTGGAACTCAAGCAGGTCAGGAAACAGGAGCTGATGCAGAGGCCATGAAGGGATGTTCTTTACTGGCTTGCTCAGTCTGCTCTCTTATAGAACCAAGACTACCAGCCCAGAGATGGCACCACCCACAAGGGGCCCTCCCACCCTTGATCACTAATTGAGAAAATACCCCACAGCTGGATCTCATGGAGGCATTTTCTCAACTGAAGCTCCTTTCTCTGTGATAACTCCAGCTGTGTCAAGTTGACACAAAACTAGCCAGTACAATGACAGAGTACTCATATATATATAATTAATAAATAAATCTGAGAGAGAGAGAGAGAGAGAGAGAGAGGGAGAGAGGGAGAGAGAGAGACTGACTCATCCAAAACTTTAGAAAGGACTTGGGACTTTTGCCATGACCGGCTTCGGCCTCCTTTCTGTTCACATTGATTCTTTGAACCCTTGTAGCCTGTCCTGTCCAGCATTTTGCCCCTGCGGGGAGACTGTTCTGTTACGCATTTCTGTCACTCCCCAGCTTGGGCTTCCTTGGCTGTTCCTTCTGATCTCGTCAGTCAGTAATAGCACAGTTCTGTCTCTGACTGGAAGGCCTCCCCACCCTGTTGCTTCAGGGTCTAACCTCCTCAGAGTTCTTAAAGATCCTTTGTTCTGTAAAGATCCTTTGTCTCTGCGTCAGTCCTACCCAGCAGAGCCAGGACTGAACTCCCTGAAGCTTGTCAGTCAGGGCTCCCACAGCAAAATAGCTGACAGGAAGTCACAGGGGTTTGCAGATGCTGATTCTCGCAGCTGTGGAAAAGAAACTGAAGGAGTGCAGGCCAGTTCAATCTTGTGATCCTCCTGAGGGGAAGATAAAGGGAAGGTAGTTGGGCTGGCGAGATGGCTCGGCTGGTAAGAGCACTGACAGGTCCTGAGTGATGCCCTCTTCTGGCGCATCTGAAGACAGCTACAGTGTACTTATGTATAATAATAAATAAATCTTAAAAAAAAAAAAAAAAAAAAAAAATAGTAAGGAAAAAAAAAAAAAAAAAAAAAAAAAAGACAAGCGAGTTGAAAATGGTGAGAAACCTTTTCTAGTAGTCCCACACACAAGGAGAGAGCAGTAATGGTCTTATGAC
>NC_034599.1:4103401-4114059 GCF_900095145.1 Mus pahari | reverse complement strand
TAGACCAGGCTGGCCTTGAACTCAGAAATCCGCCTGCCTCTGCCTCCCAAGTGCTGGGATTAAAGGTGTGCGCCACCACGCCCGGCTAATGCATTTCTTATATGGGTAAATACCGTGCCATTGGCAACAGCCTTCCTGCACATGACGTCCCAGTCAGCCTTGGCAGCATATTCTTTTTAGCAACTTCATTAAAGTCCACTTTTCTAAGCTTCTACCACCACCTTCTGCTTCACCTCACTGCCTTGCTTCTGCTCTGGCATGTTTTGGCTCTTGAACACCCCCTTAATGGACCATGTGTTGAAGGCTGAATTCCCAGGCTGTGGCGCTACTGGAGCATGAAGAGGTAGGCACAAATAAGTGTGTTCTCCAACAAAGTTGATTTCATGTAAAGTGTATTGTCCCGAGCTGTATCTCACCTGCAAGAACACACTCGGACAACCGGATTCTTTTGTGGCAAAGCTTTATTGCTTCATCATGAGCAAGACCCCGAGCCCCAGAAATGGTGCAGCTTATATATGTCTTAGTGTGGCGCGTCTGCACCTGATTGGCTGCTTGCTCATAATTTCAAAAGTACACCCCGGGATGGGTCGTGACTTGGTGTGAATTCACCCTTGCACTGCACACATTAAATGTTTATAGTTATGAACAACAGAAGCCAACGCCATCCTGTAATGGCGATTGCTCACAGCTCTCTACAGTGTATAGCATGATTCCCTAAATTTTCGTTCTTTTAACCACACAAGTGGTGTCTGCCACACCTCCTGGCTATGTTTTTGAGTCATTGAGTTCTTTATTTTGCTACGGGCTAATGAGCTAACTTTTCATATCTGTCTTCTGCTCCAGTTTTCTAAAGTTGATTCTAAGCCGGCTGTCTACTGGCTCCTGCCAGTAGCTGGCCTGGACACAGCTTTGCAGTCATTCATTTCCTTATCACAGTCAGTGTGATCCCATCTAGGTTATACTGTAACTTAACTCTGTTATTACTAGCCTTGGGGTCAGAAGCTTTTGTAGGGACTGGTCCTGGAACAGGGCAGTAGATTAAGTGTAAATTACTTTAAGGGTAAGCCAAAATCTTGCTTCCAGAGAACACAGAAGCTTTTGACTGTCAGCACTGGATATAATTATATCCCTTCTGAAACAGTTTGTGTAATGATAACTAATTATTTTAAGCCCAAAGACAGTAAAATACATTTCCTTCAGGTTTTTACCTATTTATACCTGATTGACATTTTCCATATCCTCTTCCAGTTGTTTGAGACTTAAGGATGCTGTGATTGGTCTGAGAGATGGCTCAGCCATTAAAGGCAAGGCTCATGACCAAAGATACAAGACCACTGTGATTTATCATCTACTTGGTGTTTATAATACAGATCTCATGTAGTCCAGTTGTCTTTATTGAGTTTTATTTTGCTGTAAAGAGACACCATGACCAAGGCAACTCTTATAAAGAAAAATATTTAATTGGGGCTGGTTTAGAGTTTCAGAGGTTTAGTCCATTATCATCATTACAGAAATCATGGCAGCAGGGTGGCAGACAATGCGCTGGAGAAGGAGCTGAGAGTTCTACATCTTGATCCACGGGCAGCAGAAAGGAGACTGTGGATGACACTGGGCATAGCTTGAGCATAGGAGACCTCAAAGCCTGCCCCTACAGTGACACACTTTCTCTAACAAGGCCACACCTCTGCAGAGTACCATTACCTGTGGGCCAAACATTCAAAGTTGATGGGGTGAGGGGGCATTCCTAGTCAAACATCCCCCACACCAGAATATCATCAAACATCTAATCCCCCGCCTTAGCCTCCTTGGTGCTGGACTTTTACTCATGAACCACCAAGCCTGGTTTATGCTGCCTCACTAGTGCTTTGTGGACCCATATACTCTACCAACTGTCATAGCCTCAGTCAAGCTTTAACTATCCAAGCAAGGACAACCTTAGACATCTGGTGGTCTTCCATTGTAACATTAAACTTACAGGTGTGTGACACCATGCCCAGTTTATTCAGTGTTGGGGCTCAAGTCCAGCAATTCGTGCATGCAGGGCAAGCACTTTACCAACACACACCCAGCCTATATATAGCCCAGCTTTTGTTATTTACTAAAAGAGATAGCTTTTGTACTTGTCGACAGACAAAGAAAGTGTGAGAATTGGCCTCCATTCCTATTGAGAAGTAAATTAGTAGCAATACACAGCTGATTTGTTACAGCAAAGGGATGATTCCTTTAGATATATAATGTGCTCTTCCAGAGAACCTAGGTTTGATTACCAGCACCCATATAGTGGCTCACAACTATCTGTAAGTCCAGTTCCAGAGGCCATGATGTGACTTCCCTGAGCACCAGGCCTGCATACAGGCAAAACATTCGCACCCCTACTACTACTTCACAGTAAAGTTCACTAAAACTGGCATTTGAGAGGCTTCAGGCTCCAGCTCCCAGAACAGTCTGTCCCAAAGCACAGATGGGCAATGCTCCAAAAATGCAATTGAAAATCACCTTAGAGTCCTGGGCACTGTTTCCACAGAAACAATAAGTGAGGGTCAATCAGACCTGACCGCACCCCCAGCAGCCTCCAGCATGTGGACATATTGAAATCTGTCCGACAGTAGGACGGTCTGGCATGCCCTCTGTCTCCTCCCTCTGTCTCCTTCTGTACCGTAATCTTATCTGCTCTCTACAGTGTCCAGTGACACCTAAAACAGAACCCTCATCATACAGCTTACTACCTGAAACTCTACCAGAGAACACTGTAGCAAATACATGTGGTTTTATCCTCACATCTTCCTTTATTCTTTAAACATTTCTTTTTAAAAAAAAANGATTTATTTATTTATTATATGTAAGTACACTGTAGCTGTCTTCAGACACTCCAGAAGAGGGCATCAGATCTTGTTACGGATGGTTGTGAGCCACCACATGGTTGCTGGGATTTGAACTCTGGACCTTTGGAAGAGCAGTCGGGTGCTCTTACCCACTGAGCCATCTCACCAGCCCTCTTTAAACATTTCTATCTGTTTTCTTGTAGGAGATATACAGATCAAACATGTCTTCCCCAACTCCATCAGTTCTTTGTTCCACACCTCCCTGCTGATGACATCATGTTTGCTCTCAAACCTAACCTACACATGTATGTGTGATTTTATGTGACAACATATGATCTAGGAACCACAAATTTGAGAAAGCATTCTTCCTGAGGCTGGTATGAGGATCTTTATGCTGTGTCTCCATCCTTTTGATAATCTTTCAGTTGTCCTCTACACTCATGGCTAGGAGCTCAGTTTTGGCTGTGACCCAAGTTTTGTTTTGTTTTGTTTTTTGTCTTTTAAAGGGTTTTATTTTTATTACATTGCATCTTTTTATTTCTTTGTGTATGTATGTGGGTGGGTGGGTGTGTCCTGGCACGCATGTGGAGGTCAGAGGACAACCTGAGGAAGTCAGCTCTTTCTCCCCACCATGTGGGTTTCTTCCAAGGACTGAACTCTGGTGCAAGCACCCTCTGAGCGTTTTCACTGACCCACGACTCACTTTTAAGACCTGGTTTGTTTTCATACCGACTCAAATACTTCCACGTAGTATTTTCTGTATGTGGAATTTCCTGAGAGATTCCTGATTAAAGCCAAGTGGGAACTGTTTTGGAAGTCTTCCTACTGCCAGAGAGAGAGAGAGAGAGAGAGAGAGAGAGAGTTCCTTGTCTCTTGGCTTCCTAAACACTTTCATCACAGCTGGGAGTGCTGAGTAATCCATGGGATTTTCAATATGAGAAACTCGAACCCTGTCCTGTCTGGTGACCCAGGCCTGTTACCTTAGCATTTGGGAGGTAGAAGCCGGAAAGGCAGAGGTTCAGGATAATCCCCAGGTACACAGTGAAACAGAAATTGGTAATTACAGAGAACTGTGCGGGACCCTTCTGCAGGCATGGTGAGGAGCCTGTGGTCCCAAGGACAAAGGAGAAGCTAAGCTGACTTAAGTAGGGGACCTGGAAGTAATAAATGAGGAGGAGGTATTTGAGTTGACTCGTGAGGGGCAACAGAACCTCGTGGAATGTTCTAAGGGAGAGAGGCATTGCAGGTAGAGAGCAAAGCCTCAGTGGCAGGGGCTGGAGCATTAAAAATGCAGAGGCTCCAGGGTGAGGTGTAAGTGATACAGCTTCAGAAAGTGTGTCCAGTAGAGAAGCCCAAGGAGCAGCTTAAGGAAGGGTGTGTCTGGGCTCATGGTTTGAGCACACAGGCTGTCCCTGTCAGGAAGGCAGGGTTGGAAGTGGCTCTTGGCTGTGGTAGCAAGGAGATAAGGCCACTTGCTCACATCTGGGCACATCAAGATCAAGCAGGAAGTGGGACCAAGCTATAAACATCAAAACCAGAGATCCACTGCATCCAACATGGCCCTGACTCCAGAAGGACCCAGAGCTACACAAAATAGCACCGTCCCATGGAGGTGACAGACAGGACATGGGTGGATGCTTTGACCCTCAGCCATATCACTAGGTGTGAAATTTCTACTTCATGTTGTACAAAGATCCAGGCATGGTGATGCATGCCCGTAATTCTCATCCTTCAGAGATGGAGGCAGGGGAATTATTCAAGACAGGAAATTTAGGGCCAGCCTACCTCTGAGAAGACTCTCAAACAAAACAAAATGATTTCTGTGTTATTCATATCACCCATGGCATCCATGATAAGCACGAAACAGGTCTTCTTTTTTATATTTTAAATAATTTACTAATTATCTATTTTTTTGTGGTGCTGAGATAATCAAGCTCTGGGCCTTGTGTATGATAGGCAAGTGCTGTCCCACTGAGCAACAGCCCAAGCCCTTAAGAGATATTTAAAACAGTTCTTGCCTTCTCCAATTGAGAAAATCTGGGAAATATCTAATAAGCCTGAAAGCTAAGTCTGTTTAAAGGAAAAAAAAAAAAAAAGCTACAGGGCAACTTGTTACATCTTTGTACATCTTCTGGCATTATTTTAATACAGAAACAAAAGGAAATACACAAGAAAATGTACCAACACTCCCCGAATGGATACAGCCCTACATGCTGAAGCCTAAGGCACTGCCCAGGGATTCCTTAGCTCATTTCCAGCCCCCTGGCAGCACTGCACTGAATCCTAGATGACTTTTGGGAGGACAAATTGGATTTTTCCCTCTCGAACAATGAGTGGTTTCTTTTAAAGTAGGTGAAAGGTAAATGTGAGCGGAAGGGGGAGCCCAGGGTTTCACAGATGGAAGCTTTACAGTTTGCCAAGTACTTAATAGAGGGCTATGCTAACTTCAAAGGCTTGGGAAGTATAATGTAATGTGAGAAGCACCGACCCAGAGGTCAGGCCACTGGGCCTGCTCTCACTGCCCTTCTTACACACCGCAGAGAGCACCACATACAGTTTCCAATCACGGTTTCCCTGAAGGGCAGTGAATGAAATGCAAGGAGAGAAAATCCGTGATTACCCCTGGTTTTAAAGAACTTAATTAATTTTATTTTGTGTGTGCAAATGTTTTCCTTTGTGTATTGGTGCATATCACATGAGTCACCATGTGGGTGCTGGGAACTGAAACTAAGCTCTCTACAAGAGCAGCTGGTGTTCTAACCACTGGGCAATCACTGGGCAATTGGTTGCATGTGCTGAGTGACATTTTGTAAGGGAGACCCTATTTACTCTGAACATAAAGAACACTTCGAATTGTCCTTGGGTAAGAATTTTACACTTGGGTTGGAGAGATGGCTCAGCAGTAAAGAGCACTGACTGCTCTTCTAGAGAGTCAGGTTCAATACCCAGCAATCACATGCTACCACAAATGTCTGTAGCTCCAGTTTCAGGGCTCTGACTCCCACACACAGACATGCATGCAAAACATCAATGAACATTTTAAAAAAGAAAGAAACATTTTACACTGAATCCCCTGTTTTGATGACAATTCTGTTTCTTGGTGAGCCTGAGAGTTTGTGATCTAGAGCATTATGTTGCTTGATAAAGACAATGACACTCACCGGGCGGTGGTGGCTCACACCTTTAATCCGAGCACTTGGGAGGCAGAGACAGGCAGATTTCTGAGTTCAAGGACAGCCTGGTCCAGCCAGGGCTATACAAAGAAACCCTGTCTGGAAAAAACAAAACAAAACACACAAACAAACCAAAAAAGGCGATGAAGCTCTGATATGAGAAGAGATTTCTGTAGACTTGCTAGTTCTGAGTCAAGCACTTCGGCCTTTCTGCCTTCCATAGTGGGGCTTAAGCCAACACATGCCCGCACTCACTAATAAGGCCAGCACTCAGGAGGCTGAGACAGGAGGATAGAGTTCCAGGCCATCCCGAGCTAAATCGGGAACCCTTTTTGTAAACAACAACAACAACAACAAAAACAAAAAACAAAAAAAAAACAAAACAAAAAAAACAAAAAAAACAAAAACCAAGCTAATGGGAAGCTGGAAAAACTCAGTTCAAAACCTGTCTCTGAGGATTCTGAGCAATTGCTGCTTTTCCGCCATAGACCTCAGGCATGGGTGTTCCTAGGTACAGACAGTCTTGTTTTATTTCACTCTTCTTAGAGAAGGCTGTTTGTCTCAACCTGCCCGAATCTAGGCTAGAGGACAGGTTTGGCTGGAGTTTCTGGCTGAGAGCTCTGAATTCCACCACAGGCAAGCTGAGGCCTTTCCACCTGGGGACAGGAGCCTGTTTTTTCCACCTACAAGAAGGAGGTGACTTCCTGTGTGTGTGTGTATGTGTGTNTGTGTGTCTGTGTGTGTGTGTGTGTGTGTGTGTGTGTGTGTGTGTGTGTGTGGAGGGTGTCTTTCTGGAGTGAAACTTTAGAAAGAAATGCTTTAGCCATCTGTTGTTTCCTGCATCTCAGATAAAACTTCATTTTAAAAAGATTAATTTTTCTTTTTTTGAAACAGGATCTTACCAGATAGCCCTGGTTGTACTTAAACAATAAGCCTCCTGCCTGATAGCCGGGATTACAGGCCCAAAGCTTCATTCTTTTTTGTTCAAATGAAAATCATCACCATATAGCAGTAAAGAGCTCCCTGCTACATAGCTAGAACTGTAGGACCGCTTTTCGGGTCCTACAGTTTAACATTTACATTTAAACATCAGCAGAATGATTACACGTCAGCAGAATAGTACATGCAAGTCAGGGTGTCAGGAGTCCTGAGGGCTGGTCATCTGGTTAATGTGTAACTTGAAACTATGTCAGGAGGGCAACGGGCAGAAGGAGGTGCCGGCCCAGGTGGCTGATGACTCAGCCATGATAGCCTGGACATGTTCCTGCGTTCCCTTTATATCTCTATGGCTAGGCGGCCCCAGGAATGTTTGGGGGACCAGATCCACTCATTTTGATCAGCCTCTGGGGGTGCCTTCTTAACATGAGATGCATGAACCCAGGTTGGGATTCCTTTCACTTTAACGGCAGTGGGCGTTGTCAGCAGCACCAAGTAGGGTCCTTCCACCTTGGCTCTAGGTTCCCGGCTTGAAGTCTTCTCACCAGGACAGAGTCTCCTACTTCAAACTGATGCGGCACCTGCGTATCACCAGCAACATAGGTTTCTTTTAAAATGTAGTTCAGTAGTGATTGGTTTGCCTAGCATATGCAAGGCCCTGGGTTTGATCCCTAGCACTGCAAAAATATACTTTTAAAAAGGTAGTAAGGCTGAAGAGATGACTCAGTGGTTTAGAGCACTGACTGCTCTTCCAGAGGTCCCGAGTTCAAATCCCAGCAACCACATGGTGGCTCACAACCATCTGTAATGAGATCTGATGCCTCTTCTGGTGTGTCTGAAGACAGCTACAGTGTACTTGTATTAAGTAGGCATTGTGTGCCGTTTAACCTCTCCTTCCCTTCAGTTCCAAATTTTGTTTTTTTAGGGCTAACTAGAACTTGTAGCAGTCCTCCCTCTACTTCTTGAATACTGAGACAACAGGTATGCATCGCCCCAGGGGAATATCTCTTCATTGACAGTGCTACATCATGTAGCAAGTCATTTCTGAGTGCTTTCTCAACAAAGTGCTGTTAATCTTTAAATTAAAATGAAAATCAACCCTAGAGACATATATGCCTGAGTTTTCCTGATGGTTTTGTTCTCCAGAAAGGCAGCCCTGTCTGTATATGCACCATGTGCATGCGAGTGCCCATGGAGGCCAGAAGAGGCTGCTGGATCCCCTGTGAGTTGCCATGTTTGGTGCTAGGAACTCAACTGGTCTTGTGCAAGAGCAGCCAGGGTTTTGTTTTGTTTTGTTTTGTTTTTAAGTTTTTCGAGACAGGATTTCTCTGTATAGCCCTGGCTGTCCTGGAACTCACTCTATAGACCAGGCTGGCCTCGAACTCAGAAATCTGCCTGCCTCTGCCTCCCAAGTGCTGGGATTAGCAGCCAGTGTTCTTAAGCACCGAGCCATTTCTTCAACCTTCTTCCCCTACTCCACTTTCTACCAAAAAGTAATTGCAAAGGAATGTGGGGAGAGGGTAGAAGAGCGACCACAATTTGTGCTTCTCTAGACTATTCTAGATGGCTGAAGGCCTGGAGTTGCTCTGAAAAGCTGCCATTCTGTAGGCGGGACATCTGCCTCAGTGGAGAACAAGGCAGTGCACACAGGCTTTCTCCAGGTCCTGTAGCTGTCTCACTGAGGTCCAGAAAGAGAGCACCTGCACTATGTCTGGAGATTGTCCTGATGACACAAGTTCTTTTTTTTTTTTTTTTTTTTTAAAGATTTATTTATTTATTATATGTAAGTACACTGTAGCTGTCTTCAGACACTCCAGAAGAGGGCGTCAGATCTTGTTACAGATGGTTGTGAGCCACCATGTGGTTGCTGGGATTTGAACTCAGGAGCAGTCGGGTGCTCTTACCTACTGAGCCATCTCACCAGCCCCGATGACACAAGTTCTAATCTGTATTACCTGAGAGGTTCCATGCCACGGGAGCACACTGCCTCTCCTTCCTCACAGACCCCCACCCTCTGAGAGCTTGAAGCCTCGTTTCTTCCTAGGCAGTATATGAACTCCAGGTACCTGGCCCTTGGCTATGAGTTTCATATTTTCTATGTCTTCCATGCCATGTATGTTAATAATCTCTTTATCTTTTGTCCTGCAAGTCGACTGCTGGTTTATTTTAGTAGATTCCATGTAGGTTTTTGTTTTGGGTGGGTGGGGGNGAGGCAGGGTAGGGAGAATGAGTATAGCAGGGCTTAAGTCCAGGCTCTGTGCATCAATATGCATGGTACACTCGCAAAGCATACACTTTGTCACTGGGTGATGGCATAGGCAATTATTGAACGTTCACAAGGAAAGGTTTTGAACTTTTTGTCTATTTTTGGTTTTGTTAAAAAACAACAACAACAACAACAAAAAAACCTCGCCAGGCAGTGGTGGCGCACGCCTTTAATCCCAGCACTTAGGAGGCAGAGGCAGGGGGATTTCTGAGTTCAAGGCCAGCCTGGTCTACAAAGTGAGTTCCAGGACAGCCAGGGCTACACAGAGAAACCCTGTCTCGAAAAACAAAAACAACAACAACAACAAAAAAAAAAACCCTCTAAAATATCTCCATTGCAGTTTTGTTTTTTTCTCTATATTCAATGGCAACAGGAAAGTTCATGAGCAGGAAACGGAAGCCTGGAGGATGGTGTTGCGATGGCCTGGAGGATGGTGTTGCGATGGCCTGGAGGACGGTGTTGCGATGGCATGGAGGACGGTGTTGCGATGGCCTGGAGGACGGTGTTGCGATGGCCTGGAGGATGGTGTTGGTATTGCCTGGAGGACGGTGTTGGGATGCCTGGAGAACGGTGTTGCGATGGCTTGGAGGACAGTGTTGCGATGGCTTGGAGGACAGTGTTGCGATGGCCTGGAGGACGGTGTTGCGATGGCCTGGAGGACGGTGTTGGGATGGCCTGGAGGACGGTGTTGGGATGGCTTCGAGGACGGTGTTGCGATGGCCTGGAGGGGCCTTCAAAGTGTCTTTCTTCAGAAAGCTTAGTGACTACGGAGTTTGGTTCCTGCTTTTAATCATCACAGCTGGAGGCTGAGGTAGGCTGGTCTTGCAGGTTCTAAGCTATCCTGGGGTGCACAATGAGATCCTTTCTCAGTGAGCAAACATGCAAGCAAGAGCAGACCATGGCTTACTATGTTGTGTCTTTCAAATGTGATGCACGTGAGCTAGGCCAGCTATTTTAGGGTGGAATCACTGTGAGACATTTGTTGTGTCCCTGTGGGGTGGAAATCTCACTGTCTGTGGTTTGTTGTTTGCTATGAAACAGGACCAGACACAGTCTGTACAGGTTACAAAGGGTGGGTGGATGGGTGAATTTCATCGCCACTAGATGGCAGTGCTGACTTGGGTCTGTGCGTGTCTGGATCCAATCTTGTTTTGGCAGTTCAACACAAACTCCTTAAACACTGTGAGAGGCTAGATATAGCTGAGTTGGTAGAGTGCATGCCTAGCTTCTGAAAGAATTAGGTCAGAGCCCCAACCCTGCATAATCAGGTGTGGGCATACACAATTCTTTTATGGTTGTTTGTTTCTTTTTTCTCTTCTTTTCTTTTCTTTTCTTTTCTTTTCTTTTTTTTTCTTTTCTTTTCTTCTTCTCTTCTTCTTCTTCTTCTTCTTCTTCTTCTTCTTCTTCTTCTTCTTCTTCTTCTTCTTCTTCTTCTTCTTCTTCTTCTTCTTCTTCTTCTTT
>NC_034599.1:4089673-4099166 GCF_900095145.1 Mus pahari | reverse complement strand
CTGTCTTTTTCCACTGGATGATTTTAGCCCCTTTGTCAAAGATCAAATGACCATAGGTGTGTAGGTTCATTTCTGGTTCTTCAATTCTATTCCATTGATCTACCTTCCTGTCACTGTACCAATACCATGCAGTTTTTGTCACAATTGCTCTGTAGTACTGCTTGAGGTCAGGCATGGGGATTCCACCAGAGGTTCTTTTATTGTTGAGAATGGTTTTCACTATCCTGGGGTTCTTGTTATTCCAGTTGAATTTTGAAAATGCTCTTTCTAAATCTATGAAGAATTGAGTTGAAATTATGATGGGGATTGCATTGAATAGGTTTTGGCAAGATGGTCATATTTACCATATTAATCCTGCCAATCCATGAGCATACACAATTCTAACTCCAACAGTTAGAGGTAGTGGCTAGTGATCAGATGTTTAAGATGACTTTGACTATCTAGTAAGTTTGAGGCAAGCCTGGATTATTTAAGCCTGTCACCAACTAACATTTTTGTAATCTGTTTGCACAGTTCTGGAGTGTGAGTGTTATGGTTTGTATATGTTTGGCCGAGGGAGTGGCACTATTAGAAGGTGTGACCCTGTTGGAGTAGGTGTGTCACTGTGGGTGTGGGTTCTAAGATCTGTGCCCTAGCTGTCTGAAAGCCAGTATTCTGTTATCAGTCTTCAGATAAAGATGTAGAATTCTCAGCTCCTCCTGTACCATGCTTGCCTGGATGCTGCCATGCTTCTGCCTCGATGATTATGGACTGAACCTCTGAACCTGTAAGGCAGCCCTGATTATATGCTGTCCCTTACAAGACTTGCCTTGGTCATGGTGTCTGTTCACAGCAGTTATACCCTGACTATGAGTGTGTCTTAGTAAGGGTGTCTATTGCTGTGACAAAACACCATGACCAAAAAGCAAGATGGGGAGGAAAGGGTTTGTTTGGCTTATACTTCCTATAGTGTATTGTTGGAGAAAATCAGGACAGGAACTCAAGTAGTGTTGAAACCTGGATGCAGGAGCTGATGCAGAAGTCCTGGAGGGGCACTGCTTACTGGTTTGTTTCCCCTGTCTTGCTCATCTGCCTTCTTATAGAATTCAGAACTACCAGTCCAGGGACGGTACCACCCACAGTGGACTGGGCCCTTCCCCATGGCCACTAGTTGAGAAAATGCTCTGCATCTCATGGAGGCATCTCCTCAACTCAGGCTCCTCAGATTCCAGAACTTTTGTGAAAAGTTGAGAAAACTAGTCAGTACAGAGTGTGAACTTTTGTAAATAATGTTATGTCTCAAGATCAAAAGGTTGGAAGAGGTAAGGTCCCATCTCAGGGTTTTGTCTGCCCCTCATTCCAGAACCTCCCTTGTAGAGAGCTTATTGGCAGGAATCTGACATTGGCCAAGGACAAAGAAATGGGCTCCAGGCAGGAATCTGACATTTGTGCCTTGACGAGGAAGTAAGTTCAGGCAGGAATCTAATTTTAGGGTAGAACAAAGAAATAGGCTTAAGGCAAGAATATGACCTTGGGTTAGAACGGGGAAGTACCTTGGTCATTTTGATAAGTCCTTAGAAACAGCGGAGCGTTCAGGGTACTCTTGTTTATTGCCTTGACTATTTGTGTTTATTGTCTTGCTTGTTCATTAACCTAGCACTGACCTCATTACTTGAATGTAATTAAAATGGTATAAAAGCAGGTTGGAAAAAAACAAACTCACCTCAGGACTGGCTGGGGTCACACTACAATGTTGTCTAATTGTCTCTTTTCTTTTTAATCCTCACTCCTGCACTGGTAACTGAGCTGGCTTGGTCACTCCCTATGACTTCTCCTTCGTCTCTAACTAGTTTTCCAGGGTGTTGAGGATAAATAGACCCCCACCCCCAACCCTGGAAATAATTTTAGATATTGTCTTTTATATCTCAACTTCAAGCCAAGGAAATAGGAGACATGTAGACCGCAAGCCCCACAAAGGTAGAATAACTCTCAAGAGCTGGTTTAATTCAGCTGTCTCAAACTTGGGGTCCAAAAATAAATATGATGTGCTGAGATATGTGTACATAAAAGATACACACACTGAAAGGAAATTGTCCTTCATGGACTTGATGTTCCTCCTTGTACACACATGTGATCCAGCCATAGCTGTCAATCTGATATTGTAGCTCTCCCAGGGGTCCACCCATGACATTACAGTTTTCTGTTCTTTTTGCCATGCTGGGATACTGAGTCTCTGGCTTCTCTCTCTCTCTCTCTCTCTCTCTCTCTCTCTCTCTCTTTTGTTTTGTTTGTTTGTTTTTTCGAGACAGGGTTTCTCTGTGTAGCCCTGGCTGTCCTGGAACTCACTCTGTAGACCAGGCTGACCTCGAACTCAAAAATCCGCCAGCCTCTGCCTCCCGAGTGCTGGAATTAAAGGTGTGAGCCACTACGCCCGGCGGCTTCCCTCTCTTTTTATTTTATTTTATTTTTTTTAAGATTTATTTATTTATTATATGTAAGTACACTGTAGCTGTCTTCAGACACTCCAGAAGAGGGCATCAGATCTTGTTATGGATGGTTATGAGCCACCATGTGGTTGCTGGGATTTGAACTCCGGACCTTTGGAAGAGCAGTCGGGTGCTCTTANCCNCTGAGCCATCTCACCAGCCCAGCTTCCCTCTCTTAAGTGCTGGGTTACAGGCATACACCGCCACACCTAGACTGGACTGACACTTTTTATTCCTTGAAAAACTTTGAGATTCCTTTGCTTGCTGCAGTTCTACTGGCTTCGCATTTGACCCTTACATGAGCTTGTTTTCTCTCTACTTATAGTAAGTATGGGGGTTTGAATAGGAATACCTTCTCCCTTCAATAGACTCTTGTGTGTGAGTGCTTGGCCCACAGGGAGTGGCACTATTAGGAAGTGTGGCCGGAAGTGTGACATTGTGGAGGTGGACGGTAAGGTCTCCTATGCTCAAGCTATACCCAGTGTGACACACAGTCTATTTCTGCTGCTTTCAGATCAAGATATAGAATTCTCAGTTCTTTCCCCATCCAGAACCATGTCTGCCTGCGTGCTGCCATGTTTCCCACCATGATGATAATGAACTGGACCTCAGAAACTGTAAGCCAGCCCTAATTAAATGTTTTCCTTTATAAGACTTGACTTGTCGTGGTGTCTCTTTATAGCAAGTAAACCTTAACTAAGACAGTGGATGACAGGATTTTTAAATGTGACAGGTTCTAGGTGCAAGTACCAGAATTGTCTCTTTATTCCAGTGGCTTCTGTTTCATGGAGTTCTGGTCTCAGCACACGATCTCTGTCCATAGCTGCTTCCCAGTTTATCACATCACCATACTTCAGCAGTGTTACTTAAGTGTACCTTTTCATAGAGACTCATACACCCAATTGACTGTCCTTTATTCAAACAGTCACCAGGGTTGTATTTGTTTACAAGAACCAACAAAGCATTTCACTGACAAAAGTAGGCATTCAATCAGGAAAACATACAATAAAACCTATGAAGGAGCTTGGGAGGCACTTCAGTTGGTAAAGTGATTGCCTTGCATGTACAAAGACGTGAGTTCCAACCTGTAGGCCCCTATAAAACATGTGTGCATGGTGGGTGGCATGTGCTTGTAATCCTGGGTTGAGGAGGCAGAGATAGGCAGACTAGAGTCTTGCTGACCAGACAACCTACCCTGTCTCCAAAACTACCTAAGTTGGGTGGGTCCTGAAGAATGAATGGATCCTGGGGTTATTCTCTAGGCTGCACACACCAAAATCAAACAAAAATGTAATAAGCACCTCTTGGGCTAGGAAACATTTGTGAACCCCAAAAGACCACCAGGGAGACGATTCAGATGTAATCGCATAAGGGTCTACTTAAGCTCTAGCTTGGTGCACCCTGCCAACCCTGACACAGCAGGAAGGTGGAGCCCTGGATCTAGTTTTAGGCAAGCATTTATAGAAGCAAGAAAGAGGTATCTAGCCTTGTACACATCTGACTGGGGGTGGGAGGGCATCATGGCCTTTAAGATAATTGGCTGGTGTTGGGAGCCAAACCAGAAATTTAACGTCTACTTTCTTCCTGATTAGTGGTTGTTAGTGAAGTGTCAGGGGCAGGCTTGAAACCTGGAGGTGCAGATTTGTTGGGGAATAACCTGGAAACTGGTGTTAGGTACCGGCCCGCTATTAATCTGGGTTTAACCTTAGATCAGGTTCCCTAATATGGAGTCTAAACCCAAAAGTTTTGGTCTCTCAGCCCCAGTACCAGTGTGAAAATAAATAATAAGGTCTTTTGCTAGATAAAAAGAAAAAAAAATTCTTAAGATCATTACAGCAAAAAAATATTTACCGCCGGGCGGTGGTGGCGCACGCCTTTAATCCCAGCACTTGGGAGGCAGAGGCAGGTGGATTTCTGAGTTCGAGGCCAACCTGGTCTACCAAGTGAGTTCCAGGATAGCCAGGGCTATACAGAGAAACCCTGTCTCGAAAAAACCAAAAAAACAACAAAAAAAATATTTACCTAAAAAATAAGACTACTAGTTCTTGTCCAAATTAGTATGAAAATTCAGATTTTCTCTTCTCTCCCTTTCCCTCCCTTCACTCCCCCATGTATGTGTGAGCATGCATATGTGTGTGTGTGTGTGTGTGTGTGTGTGTGTGTGTGAGCGCATGTGCACATACACACGTGCCTGTACATGTGTGCCACTATACATATGAGGAGGTCAGAGGACATGTTTAGGAATCTTTCTTTTGCGTTCAGGAAACTGAGCTCAAGTCAGTGTGGTCTCACAGAAAGTTCTATCCATTGAGTAATCTTTGTGGCTTGGTTCTCTGATTTCTTTGACAGGCCTGGATTATGTAAACTTTTCTGTGCCCTTCCCCCAGCCTTGAGTAGACTAAACAGACCCACGATGGTTTTAGGACCTAGCTGGGGTCCTCTAGTCTCCTCTGGTCTCCTAGCATTTACAGTTAGGAGCTCTGAGGAGTAGACTGCCCGCTGAGCTTGCTTTGCAACTCAATCCAGCTGAAACAAAGGATGGGTCTGTGGCTCTCCCTATATAAATGCAGTGCTGAATGTTAAACTTTGAGCCTAGATCAGAAATGTTTGTCTTGGCTTCATCCTTCTCTCACACCCTGTCCTTTTTTTATTTCCAGCCCCCCTTTCAGGTTAACTCAGTTTTCCATGGCTGCTGTATGACTACACTTTTCTGCTCAGGTCTTTCCCCACAATGCATCTGAAGTTAGCAAACAGCACATTGAATCATCCGTAGGCATAAGGTGGTGAATAATCAATTTTCCCCCTAAAAGCTCACACAGGTTACACTTTGCCTTTACATATGTGCATCTGAAACTGTTTAGGTGTGACAGACCCCATCTTCCATTCCTAGGTATGTTTTGAGGTATGTTTGGCATCTTAGGAGGGGAATGGGACCTTGCCCTCCATTAGTCAGGGAGGGGCAGCTACCATTGCTCAAAGTGGCATGCCTGTGGCCCTTAGTATGACTGAGGGATCCAGATTGCCAGATGCACTGTTAGGAAATGGCAGTACATGTAGTCTATGCAACCCATTTTCTGAAGCTTTCCTTACTCCTGCCTATTTCATTCTCATTCTGCAGCCCAGGATAACCTGGAACTTACAATGTAGCTCAACCTAGTGACAAACCACAGATCCTTCTGTGTATGACTCCCAAATGCCGGGGCATAGTCATGAGCCAGCTCTCCTATTTTCAAGCTCCTCTCCCACCCCTTTTATTGGATATTTTCTTTATTTACATTTCAAATGTCTTCCTCTTTCCAGGTCTCCCCTCTGGAAACCCCTTATCCTATCCCTCTATGAGGGTGCTCCCCCACCTACCCACCCACTCTGGCCTTCCCACCCTAGCATTCCCCTAAACTGGGGCATCGAACCCCCTCAGGCCTAAGGGCCACACCTCCCACTGATGTCCAACTAGGCCATCCTCTGCCACATATGTAGCCAGAGCCATGTGTACTCTTTGGCTGGTGGTCCGGTGTCTGGGAGCTCTAGGGTTCTGGCCAGTTGACACTGTTGCTCCCCCCATGGGGCTGCAAACCCCCTCAGCTCCTTTAGTCCCTTCTCCAACTTCTCCATCAGGGACCCTCCTCCCCACCCCCCACTCCCTTCTCGATCCAATGGTTGGCTGCATCAAGCTCTTATTTAATAAGGACAGAGCTCTACTGTATGCTCTGCTGCAGGGAACACAGTGGAAGTAGCAGGGGATGAGAACTCAGAGCTTCCCAGGCACATATTTCCTCTTTCCTCTCTACTACGCATGCAGGGCTGTGTCTTCCTTGCTCAGTGTGATGCTGTGCTGGGCAGAGGGTAGCAAAACTTAGTCCCTGTGGGTATTTATAAAGCTGAAGGATCTGAGTTCACATTTCCACATTTTCTGAAGTATCTTTAACTTGTCAAGAGTTATTTATTAACTTACTGTATTTTGCTTCATATGTCACATGGAGATCAGAGGACAACTTGAGGGGAATCATTTCCTTTTTCTTACCATGTGGACCCTGGGGATTGAATTTAGGTCATTAGGCTTGGTGGCAAATGTCTTTACCCACTAATCCACCTCACAAACTTCATCTGAAATACTATGATTGTTCTTTGGGTTTATCTTTTTCCTTTTTTTTTTTTTTTTTAAAGATTTATTTATTTATTTATTTATTTATTTATTTATTTATTTATTTATTATAGGTGAGTACACTGTAGCTGTCTTCAGACACTCCAGAAGAGGACGTCAGATCTCGTGATAGGATGGTTGTGAGCCACCATGTGGTTGCTGGGATTTGAACTCAGGACCTTCAGAAGAGCAGTCGGGTGCTCTTACCCGCTGAGCCATCTCACCAGCCCTATCTTTTTCCTTTTTGAGTCAGAGTCTCCCTATGTAACCCTGGATGTCCTGGAATTCACGGTGTAGGCTAGGCTGATTCAGAACTCACTATGTAGACCAAGCAGGCCTTGGACTTGTGAGACCCGGAAAGCCTTCCCAGAGACGTCAGGGATGTCCCGTTCACAGAGACAGTTCTCAGTCACAGTTTAGGGCTGGCAGCTTATCATTGGTTAACCTTTAACCGCATCAGGGGGCAGACTTAAGGACAGGAGACATTGTGTGGGCTTTTCTAAACAATCAGATGACTATCTCTTAGCACACCTTGTAGTGAGGCAAATTCTGGGAAAAGAACACATTTACTTAACTTTTTACAACAGCGGTCATTTTGAGCTACCACAAATCTTACAAATTCAGAGATTCTCCTTCCTCTGCCTCTTGAGATTAAAGGAAGTGTCTGGCTCCGGACAGTTCCGGACGAAACTAGATACAACTTATGGTAAGACTATGTTCTGAAGTGAGTTCAAACTATGAATGTATGCAAATTATAGTCTTTTCAACTTTAAACATTCTCTATAAGATAAAAATGTATGTATGTATATGTATCATGTGAATGCTGGTCATCATGGAAGCCAGAAAATGGCACTGGATCTACTGCAACAAATTTTGTATGCAATTCTGAGTTGCCCAGGATGAGCACTGGGAACTGGACTGGGGTCCTTGCAAAAGCAGAAAGTGTCTGTTTGTTTCTTTCTTTCTTTATTTATTTTTGAGACAGGGTTTCTCTGTGTAGCCCTGGCTGTCCTGGAACTCACTCTGTAGACCAGGCTGGCCTCGAAATCAGAAATCCTCCTGCCTCTGCCTCCTGAGTGCTGGGATTAAAGGCGTGTGCCACCATGCCCGGCTCTTTCCCCCTTAGTATTCATTAAAACTTTATTATAAAGATTGTGGGGCTGGTGGGTTTAGTGGGTAAGAGCACTAACTGTTCTTCTGAAGGTCCTGAGTTCAAATCCCTGCAACCACATGGTGGCTCACAACTAAGACTCCTGAAAAAAAAACGGGGAGACACTAGCTCTAGTCTCTGGATGGCTCAGATTCCCGGGGAACTCACAAGAGACCTTCTTTGATGCAAATCACATGAGGCTTTATTTGGGGTGCCAGAGCTCTGGGGATGACTTGCATCCCACACAGGGGGTAGAGCCAACCACCAAGGGGAGAGAGACCTTTCTTTTTATGGACCCTCAAGGGGAAGAAGGGAGGCAGGAATAGGGGATTTCCAAATCACATGGCCTTGTGCCATCAATCTGACAAGTTTTAGCTTCCTGATTCAAGATGATTTACAAAGAATGGGTATGGGAGGGGTGAGGGGTTGGAGTCCTGCGCAGGAGTAGGTTACCAGGGAAGTTTTTCACCTACAGCCTAGCAACCAAAGCCCACAAAATCTTGGCAAAAAGCTATAGCAATCGGCAAACGCATGAGTTCACACAACAATCAGGACCTGTGCAAACACAAATTCAAAGAGTATTCAAACTATACAAATGTTTTTAAGCCACTGGGGCATAATAAACTTTTACCCTTCACCAGCAATAGAATCTATTTCATCAATCTAGGGTTTTAAAGATTTCTTTTGTCTTGTCAAAGCCTTATACAACCACCCATAATAAGATCTGATGTGTCTGAAGTCAACTGCAGTGTACTTATGTTTAATAAATAAATCTTTAAAAAAAAAAAAAAAAAAAAAAAAAAAAGCCGGGCGTGGTGGCGAAAAAAAAACAAAAAAAAACAAAACAAAACAAAAAAAAACCCCTCCCAAAAAAAAGATTGTGCATTTGAATAAGACATCACCCCTCAGCAGACCCCAAAGTCCACACATGTGGATGAGTTTATAGAAGTCAGAGCATTTTTAATTTGCTTAATATTAGACGTTCTAAATCTACTTATTTTCCTGCAAATGTTGTGATTTCATTTTTATTGAGAGATGAATAGTATAGCAGCTTCTATATGAATCTGTTGGGATCACCCACCCACACGTGTTGTAATGTGTGTCCCTGTATTCTCAACTGTTAGCCGCCACCTCAAAAGGAAGGCCGGCTGCCTGGGGAAGGTCAGGTAGCCTCCTAGGCCGAAGGAATGGGTAAGGGTGTGGCTTTGCATAATAAAGAGCTGGCTTCTGGGGCTGGAACACAAAGACCTGTAGACAAATGCAGAGGGACAGAAGCTTGAACCACAGCGAAGAGAGCCACTGGAAGAGAGTGGTTTGAGAGCAGAGGTTGTGATGCCTCCTGCTGGATTTTACTGTTGTTGCTTTGGCTATTCATGGTCTTTTTGGTTCTGTGTGAATTCTTGGATTGCTTTTTCATTGATTATTTCTTAGAGATAATTTGTAAAGCTGCCTAGGTCTGGTGTTTGGGCGGTTTGTAAGAAGATTATATACTTAACTAGCTTGACATTTTCCTTGCTTGGGTGCTGGGGACAAAAGGTATGCCTTACCCACGGGGTGACCACACCCAACTACCCACGTGTACTGGATTAGCACATACCAAGGAAGAAAGCAGCAGGGATATAGTCTGTGGTTATAAATGTTATCAGAAGCCGGGCGTGGTGGCGCACGCCTTTAATCCCAGCACTCGGGAGGCAGAGGCAGGCGGATTTCTGAGTTCGAGGCCTGCCTGGTCTACAG
>NC_034599.1:4070050-4088583 GCF_900095145.1 Mus pahari | reverse complement strand
AAAAAAAAAAAAAAAAAAAAAAAGTTGAAAAATTGGATTGTATAGTGGAATGTTTTATGAGAGTTAGGTGAATTTATAGGAACTCAGATAATATTAGGACAGTGGCATAGCAAGAAGAGGAAATATGAAGTATTTAATTAATGGAAACCAAGTTTAGGTAAGGATAACAGGTTACATCTGTGAAAGGTTTTTTTTTTAGCTGTCAGTGTATTCAGAAAGAATGAACAATGGCCTATCAGTTTTACACCAGCTATATATTCTTTAGAAAATGACAGAGTCCACTAGCCAACAGTTCTGTGGGCTCCATAGTCTCTATGGCAACTTGGGCAGAGTCAGTCTGGCTTTCAAGCGCAGAAGATGCAGGGCTTTTTCTATGGAATGGACACCTTGATTTAGACAATATAAGTCATTTGACTCAGGGTATCTGGTTTTGTCCACTGTGTTTTTCAGTGATTATCATATCACAATCCAGGCAGTATCTCTTAGCTGTGTCTACATCTTCTGAGACCTCATGGGAGAAACTGTTAAAGGCTTCGGGAATTCTGTCTTAATAATTAACAAACTTCTGACAGGATTGAGGGCTATGGTTATAACTGAATAGAATTTAATGGAATCATCATCTGTATGTAATTTTGACAGGCTGTGTAGGTAGAGAAAAGCATATTGTTGTGTTAGCAGAGAGACACGTGGCTAGGGCCAGAGTAAGAAAGCCGGCAGCAGTGACACAAGGTTGTGGTGACAGAGAACGAGTTTGTCCAGGCAGGGTTAGGCCAGTGTCACAAAATGAGCACACAGGACGTGAGAACAGGCCAGGGGTGTGGGAGCCTCCCCCCCCCCCAAACTGGTCAGGTTCTATCTGGGAAATTAGGGTCCTTCCGGCTGACAGGAGAAATTACCAATCAATATGCCAGTGTGTGTTTGTGAGCTTCCACAGTCTGGTAGCAGGAAATGTGGGACTGAGTGGTTGGTTTGGGCCCAACCACTGTGTAACCCGCACGTCAGACGCCACATGGCAGCAGCTCCCATGGTCGAGGTCTATCATTTATCTGAATGACAAATCTGACCTAATTTCTATCAGGACAGAATTCAAGGTGGAGCAAAGAGTAAGGAGAAAACCAGATTCAAAGGCAGGCCTGAGGCAGGGAGTGGTAGCCCATGCGGTAATTCTAGGGACAGGAGATGAGGAGTTCAAGGTTATCATCAGCTCTATAGTATGACAGCAGACCCGAGGGGGCTCTGTCTTGAAAGAGTAAAAATCAAGAATATAAAAAAGGAGAAGGAGATGCACTGGTTAGTTTTTGTCAACTTGTCACAAGCTAGAGTTACCTGGGGAAAGGGGACCCCTATTGAGGAATTGCCCCCAGCATGTTGCCCTGGGCCTGTCTGTTGGGAACATTGTCTTGATTAAAGATTGATGTGGGCAGGCCCAACCCACTGAATATTGAAGCCACCACTGGACAGTGGTCCTGGGCTGTATTAAAAAAGCGGGATGGGCTGGTGAGATGGCTCAGCGGGTAAGAGCACCCGACTGCTCTTCCGAAGGTCCTGAGTTCAAATCCCGGCAACCACATGGTGGCTCATGACCATCTGTAACAAGATCTGACTCCCTCTTCTGGAGTGTCTGAAGACAGCTACAGTGTACTTACATATAATAAATAAATAAATCTTTTTTTTTTTTAAAAAAAAGGCAGGATAAGCAAGCTCTGAGGAGCAAATCAGTCAGTAGCTAGTAACCATAGTAACCAGCATCCCTCCAGGGCCTCTGTTCTAGGGCTCTCCAGGCTTCTGCCCTGACTTGTCTTCATGACAGACTGGGGCATGGAAGAGTTGGTAGAATCCTAGCCACTCGGTAGGCTGAGGCAGGATGGTGTCTGGGTGTTCAAGGTAGGTTGGTAAGTCTCAGGCTGTCCTGTAGGATTGTTTGTGGTCCTGCCTCTTAGACAAGCAAACCTGAACAAGTGTAAGCTGATTCCCACTACAGAGTGGTCTTGTTTCGACAGTACCGCCTTTCGTCTGGACTGGCACAGACGTTATCATCAGGGGTTACTGTAACAGCTTCCTGTGGCTTAAATGAGATGGTTAACATGGTAATAGAACCTTTCAAATGTTTTCTGCATAGAGGACAAGTCCCACCGGGTGTATGCAAGTGTGTACATGCACATGTGTTGCCTCCCCCAGCCTGGAAAGGCTGACTGTGCCCTTGCTGTGCGTTGTCACTCCTGGCTACAGTGCAGGGCAAATTAAATCAGCCTCTGCTGTGTAAACTGACTAAATCAAGAGATGGAAAGCCAGCAGGTAAAAGTTTTAACCATTTTAACATGAAACATAAAACAACAGTCATTCATACAACGAAACAAAGACAGACATAAATTGACACGTGGACATATATTGGTGCACCACACACAGACAATACAGAGACAGTAAAGAACTTGATGTAACCACACCAATCCATTCTTGGTGCCAGTCCTACAGGTGCAAGTCTGTAGGCGGATCTTCAGGTTGCTGTCTCCGGAATAGGAATATCTCAACAGTCTCTCAGCAGGTAGTAGTGTCTTGGAGAAGAGCAGGCAGGTATAGAACAATAGAGCCATCTAGGTCAGAAGGCCCCAGTCCAGGTGGTCTCTGGCTCAGTGGCAGCAAGGGCAAAGTCAGCCTTTCCAGGCTGGGGAGGCAACACACATGGGTGTGGGTGCTCTTGAATGACAGGGCTGCTGGTCCTCTTGGAATTGGAGTTTTAGGCAGCTGTGAAATACCTGAAACAGATGCTGTGACAGAACTCAGGGCCTCTGCCAAAGCATCAAGTACCTGTGACCACTGAACTCTCTCCAGACCACAAGTTGGTATTTTTGTGGAAGCTTTCTGTTTGGGTACAGAATATGGCCAGCTGCTTCATGCTCCTTCTGCCATAGCTTGCTCTGCCTTAGCCACCATGCCTACCCCAAGGGGAGGGGATGGTACTCTTCAAACCTTGACCAAATAAGCAAGCTCTTCCTTTGGTCAGTTTTGTCTCAGCATGGAGTAAAGTAACTGCTACCGTACCTAATCTCCCCTACTCCATCTGCCCAACTCTTCCTAGTGGCATGTTTCATAAGCCCCACTTCACAGCAGAAGGAGACACTGGTGCGAAATGGTAATTCAGGGCATCATTTAGACTCCAGGAGCTGTGTAGACTTCAGAAATATAATGCTCTTATGTCAGGTTATACTCTTTGGGAAAGCATGTCTTCAGAAGAGTGGCAGGGGGCATAGGCCTAGAAGGAAGGCTAGATGTAGTCCTGCACAGAGGGACAGGGACAGCAGTGGCCCCAGGAAGGTTGTGTCCTCTCATCAGCCAGCCTACCTAGCTTCTGAAACCAGTTACAGGGGTAAGCAGCTCTCAAGCACCAAATACCTCAGGGTGGGGAGTGATGTATAATCTGAATGATCCTGATATTGTGTGTCGACAGCAATCATGCAGCTAGGTCAATTTGTCTTAGTCAGGGTTTCTATTCCTGCACAAACATCATGACCGAGAAGCAAGTTGGGGAGAAAAGGGTTTATTCAGCTTACACTTCCATACTGCTGTTCATCACCAAGGGAAGTCAGGACTGGAACTCAAGCAGGTCAGGAAGCAGGAGCTGATGCAGAGGCCTTGGAGGGATGTTTCTTACTGGCTTGCTTCCCCTGACTTGCTCAGCTTGCTTTCTTATAGAACCAAGTCTACCAGCCCAGGGATGGTACCACCCACAAGGGGCTCTCCCTATCTTGATCACTAATTGAGAAAATGCCTTACAGCTGGATCTCATGGAGGCATTTCCTCAACTGAAACCCCTTTCCACAGACATCACTGGATGTCTGGGAAGAGCTGAGAATGGAGTGGGGGCTGGCTCTGGCCCGGGGCCAAAGGGGGAGGGGCAGGAGGAGAGCTCTCTGACTGGTTCCTGCAGGGATGAGAGTCTTTGGCTTGGAGACCATGGCTGAGATCGCAAGGAGGCCTCAGTGGGAGATTAGAAGCAAGGCTTTTTAGAGGAAGACCTGCTCCATTGCTCTAGCACAGTGGATCCCAATGAGAATAAGGCGTTTATTGTAGAAAGGCGGAGAAGGGAGAGGGGGAGGGAGAGGGGGAAAGGGGGAGAGGGTCCAGGCCTACCTGGCTGTTGCCAGGTAACTGTGGGGGTGGAGTCCAGGAGCTTGGGGCATTCCTGACTGATGGCCACAGAATTATAGAGCTGGGGCCCCCATGTTAGGAGTCTAGTGTCTGGGAACATGGCAAGCAGGCCTTCTGTCCCTTGCAGAGTTATCTGCTGGGTATCCAGGGTTTAAACCTAGCTCAACCAGAAAACAGGCTGCTTTTGGACCTTTTATAGGAAACTAGGGGAATTTTAGCGAAGGTTAGGTAATCTAAAACTTCCTTGGTGAAGTTACATGGGTTGGTTTCTGATTAGCTGCCGTGTTATTTTCATTGTATTTGGTGATGCCTAAGGAAATTTCAGGAACAGACTCAGTTCTAATCTTATCCTCTCTTTGTCAAAGCCATCAATGATGACAGCCCATTGTCAGTAGCTCCCTCTGAGGAGCCCAATCTGCTTCCCTGGGAAACTGAAACTTTTCCACTCCCAAGGTTTTTATATATTTTAGGCAACCTCTCATTTCTTCACAACTAATTGATCTAAGGAGACTCAAATTGCCTGTGCAGGAGAATGCATAAGGGTCTGTGGTGTACAAGGAAGGGGATGCTGTGTTGTAATAAAAAAGGACAGTTAGTTACTCTTTCCATGGCTGTGACTAAATACCTAAGAAGAAGCAATGTGAGGGAGAGAGGATTCATCTTGGCCATGGTTTAGTGGGGCACAGTCTATCACAGATGGGAAGGCGTGGTGTTCGCATGCAGGAGTCAGAGAAAGGAAGGATGGTGGTGTTTAGCTGCCTTTTTTCTTTCTATTCCATCTAGGACCCAAATCCAAGGTGTGTAGCCTGCATGGTTCCAAATCTAATCAAGTTGATGATGAGGACTGACCATCACAGACAAATTGAATACACTTCAACCCTGCAAAAACTGAGAACTGTACCGATTGGCAGGATTGAGTGCATGAAGTTCTTGTGAAGTTCAAGGATAAACCACCCTTTGTCCCTTCAACCTCCTGGCTTCTATACCTGCTTCCTCTCTCTCCCATCTCCCCCTACTCCCCTCGAGGCCCAGCTCAGTCTGGACTCTCAGATGTGTCTGCTTCTTGCTATGTTCACCCTCTGATCTACAATAAACCTGTTCCTCCACCACACCTAGGAACAGGCATGTCCTTTCCTTTCCTTTCCTTTCCTTTCCTTTCCTTTCCTTTCCTTTCCTTTCCTTTCCTTTCCTTTCCTTTCCTTTCCTTTCCTTTCCTTTCCTNCCTTTCCTTTCCTTTCCTTTCCTTTCCTTTCCTTTCCTTTCCTTTCCTTTCCTTTCCTTTCCTTTCCTTTCCTTTCCTTTCCTTTCCTTTCCTTCCCTTCCCTTCCTTTCCCTTTTCTTCTTTCTTTCTTTCTTTCTTTCTTTCTTTCTTTCTTTCTTTCTTTCTTTCTTTCTTTCTTTCTTTCTTTCTTTCTCTCCCCCCCCCTCCTAATTCATCTCATGCTTGAAACCTGACAGCGGCATAAATGAACTGCCCTTCCAAGGGGCTCAGCCTCTCCTAGCTCAACCAAAATGCCAATTTTGCCCTCCTGGGAATGGATCAGTTGCTTGTGCTGGCTTCTACCACCCAACATTATTTGACTTCAAAGTCTAGAGTCCAGCTTCTCTACCTTCTCCAATTATCCATCTCTGCTTACCTGCTGGGTAAGTGTCCTCTCTTCCTGCTATGCCATTTTGGTTTCCCACCACATGGGCATCTCCCTGCTGTGCCCTTTGGGGCTCCACCACGTAGGCAATTCTACATACTGAGTCACTTGCACCCTGCTAGCTGTTTCCTCCTTTACCCACTCTGATCACTTGTCCCCCCTTCTACTGCGTGTGTGTCACTACAGAGCTCCCTGCTTTGTCTTTTTTTTTTTTTTTTTTTTTTTTACTAGAAAAGCCACACAAGTATCAGGAAGCTTCCTCTTTCTCTACCAGGCCCCCATCACATTGCAATGGATTCCTCTCCTCTGTGATTTGGGCTACTTCTTGCTGACAACTCTGCTTGGGGCATCCCCTGGATTGAAATTCTTGCTACCATGTCACTTGTCTCCTCCACTTCCTCACAGCTCCTCTCAGCTCCCTACCATGACACTTGTCCCCTCCACTTCCTCACAGCTCCTCTCCGCTCCATCCTGGAATTTCCTTGTCCCCCCGTCCCCCCCCCAGGAGCTGCTTATATTCTCCTGGGTCTGGGACTCTTTTCTTGTCCCGTTTCTTTTGGAATTATCTGCTCGGCCTCTCCTTCATTTCTTTTGGAATTATCTGCTCGGCCTCTCCGTGTGCTTATCCCTGGGCCTGTATATTGCAAACGTCCTTGCTTCTCCCAGGAGCTGCTTGCTACGTCCCACAGCTTCTCCATGCGTGTAGCACCCTCTCTCAGGTGCAGGTCCTGCTTGTTTCTCTTGTCCCTTAGGGTTTACACAGTTCTCTCTTCTTAGCTTCCTAACCCTCCCCATGGGAGAGTTCCTTTTGTGACCCTCTTGCTTTTCTCCTGGGACTTAATTCCTTTCTTGGACTCAGTGATTTTCTTAAAGATTATTAAAACAAAACAAAAAAACAAAGCCAGAGAAACCAAAATATGTGGCTTGTAGAAGGCGGAGGGTCTATTGCTATTGACCACAGAAGCACATGGAGGGAGGGCTGATGACCCTGTGGTACTGACCAAGGGATTCCGGGATTACAGAAATGTCCTGTTCTTAATCTGACTGTTGGTTATCTGAACACTCATTTGCCAAGATCCACAGAGCTGGCCAGGCATAGTGGCTCAGGCCTATAATTCCAACACTTGGGAGGCTGAGGCAGGAAAATTGCCATACATTTAAGGCCAATCTTGGCTACATTGTAAGTTCCAGGAAAACCTGGGCTACAGAGTGAAACTCTCTCAAAAAACAAAACAATCTACTACCTGGGAAGGTGGTGTAGGTAGAGTACTTGCCTAGCACACAGAAACCCCTGGGTTTCATCTCCAGTACACAGAAACCAGGCATGGTGATATGCACATAGTCCCAGTACACAGACACCAGGCATGGTGATATGCATGTAGTCCCAGAACTCAAGAGGTGGAGGCAGAAGGACCAGAGAGTTAAGGCTAGTCTGGTCTACATAAAACCCTAAGTGAAATAAATGAATAAATAATTAAAACATCTGTGGAGCTATATGCTTAAAGATTAGGGAGGTAGCTCAGGAGGTGAGGCACTAGCTATCAAGCCTGATGATCTGAATTTAATTCCCTGGTACCAGCATGGTGGAAGGAAAGAACCAACCCTGTAACAGTGAATTAGTCAAACTACTTTGACTCCTGGTGGGTCATTCTTCCAGTCACTCAGAAGAGCCCTCTGGGAGCTGGAGAGATGGCTCAGCAGTTAAGAGCACTGACTGCTTTTCCAGAGGTCCTGAGTTCAATTCCCAGCAACCACATGATGGCTCGCAACCATCTGTAATGAGATCCGACGCCCTCTGCTTGTGTGTCTGAAGACAGTTACGATGTACTCATCACATATATAAAATAAATAAAATTAAAAAAAAAAAAGAGCCCTCTGGATTCAAAAATGAAACACACACACACACACACACACACTTTAATTTTGATATGCCTTAACTAGCTCAATGGTTGGGCATTTCTAATCCCCCCCCCCCAAAGCTAACAAACACCCCCTCTGGTATTCCTGAGTTAATATCTTTTAAAATCTATATTTTATCTTTGTTGCTCTGGCTTCCTTTGGACGGCCCCTATCTTTGCTGCCCAAGACACTTCTGGGCAGCCCTTCTGGGCCTGCTTTCCTTCTTGTACCTCCATCTCGGCTGTTATTCCCTCTCGTTCCTTCCTGGCATGGCGCATCCTATTCCTTCTCATGGAGGAGATCCTTTCTCCCTTTCTCCCCAGGGAGTTCTTCCCCCAGGAACCTAGAAGTCCCTCCTCTTTCATCTTGCCCAGGCTCTTTATTGGCCATTGGCTCTTTATTGATCAATCAACAACCAATTGGGGACAGGGACGTTTAGTGTTTGCACATGCAGATTCCTGATTTGGGGGCTGAATTAAGAGAAAGCATTAGAACCAATTCCTAACACAACCCCCCACAAGCTGTCCTCTGAGTTCTATATGTATATGCTGTGACCTGTGCACACACGCACACACACACACACACACACACACACACACATTAAAAAAGTATAATATAAATGTTTAAGATCTGTGTGTTTTGATGCCAGATAAATTTTATTTCATCATAATATCATCAGGATAAATTAAAGTAAGCTCCAATTTATTAGGGGCAATTTTCATCATTACAGAATTGGCCAATATTAAACAATATTTCTTTGCTCAGTTGGATCTTCATGATGAGTTTGTTAAAACTGATCTGATCAGTTTTAATTTTGAGACAGGGTCTCACTGTATAGATCTGGCTGACTCAGAGCTTGCTATGTACACTAGGCTGGCCTCAAACTTCCAGAGATCTACCAGCCTCTGGAGTGATGGTACTGAAGTCATACCACCGAGCCTGGCTGTGTTTTCCTTACAGGACGCCATGAAGTCATTCCTCAACCAGGAACTCTCTTCCTGACATTATCACTTTGGAATCAGGATGGCACAGTTTCTTTTGAGTTTTATTTTTGGGTTTGGGAGGTGGAGGATGGCAGATTGCTGTGAGTACAAGGCCGGCCTGGTCTACTGAGTAAGCTTCAGGATGGTCAGGGCTCAGTGGTTAAGAGCACTGACTGCTCTTCCAGAGGCCCTGAGTTCAAGTCCCAGCAACCACATGGTAGCCCACAAACATCTGTATTGGGATCTGATGCTCTCTTCTCTGTGTCTGAAGACAGTGACAGTGTACTCACACACATGAAATAAAAAATCTTTAAAAATTGTTCTATTGGGAAGGTGAGGTTCAACAGGACTTTTTATTGTATATTATGGTGTGAAATCCTCAGGAAGAAATCATGACAGCCTTTGAGGGAGAAATATTTTCAATTATTTAATAAAACACCTGGGATGTGTCATGGGGTGCCAAGCCAGGGTCTGGGAGCATTCAGCCTGGCTTTCATACTGACAGCAGAAGAGAACTGGCTGAACAGAGAAAATGAAGGTCATATGTCTATCTCTCTACTTTCTTCAAATATTTCCTTAATAATGTCTGTCTGAAAAGCCTATTTAGGTTTGGAAAGCTGGCTCAGCACTCAAGGGAGCATGTGCTATTGCAGGGGACCAGAATCCTGTTCCCAGCAGTCACACCACCCTTCATAACTTCAGTTCTAGGGCATCTGCTGACCCTTCTGGCCTCTGTGAACATTGCACTCCTGCGCACACACATAACACACAATACACATAACTTGAAAATAAATTTATAATATTTTTAGATGGCTATTTAGTGAGCTTCTTCTGAAGGTTGAAATGCAGGTTGAGAATGGAGAAAACCCAGATTGGTTGGCTCAATTTATTAATCAAGATATCAAGATACTGAGCACCTCTTATGTACAGGTACCCTGCTGATGCTTGAATAAAGCATCTAATAAGAGATAGGCTGTCCCTGCCCATGTACGGAAGAGTTTATCCAGAAAGTAATGGATCTTTCTTTTGTTTTGTTTTTGTTTTTCGAGACAGGGTTTCTCTGTGCAGTCCTGGCTGTCCTGGAAGTCACTCTGTAGACCAGGCTAGCCTTGAACTCAGAAATCTGCCTGCCTCTGCCTTCCAAGTGCTGGGATTACAGGCACGTGCCACCACTGCCTGGCCAAAAGTAATGGATCTTAAGTGCTATCTATTTTCAGGCATAGTCTAACTCTGGTCCAAGCTCAGGTGAAGGCTGTCCTCTGCTCCAGCTTCTCAAGTTCCATGTCACAGGCATGGCTCTATAACTTGCTAAAAAAAAAAAAAAAAAAAAAAAAAAAAAAAAAAAAGACCTGTAGTAAAATTGTGCAAATGTTGCAAGGGAGTCTGTTGCTCTCACAGGTGTGATTCTGCCCTCAGATAGAGGCGTGAAAGTAGGTGGAAATCTCTATATGATCACAAACCAAGTTCTACTACTAGAGTTCCTGTTGGAACTGTGGTCCCTCTCAGCATTTTACCTCAAGATTGTCCAGGGCAGGTTTCTCACCCCTAGATTCAGTCTCTTTAAGTCTGATGCTAATTGGCTGAAGATGAGGAAAACAGACAAAGTTTCTCTGTGTAGTCCTGGCACTCACTCTGTAGATCAGGCTAGCCTAGAACTCAGAAAGATCCACCTGCCTCTGCCCCCTGAGTGCTTGGATTAAAGGCTTGCATCACCACTGCCTGGCAAGAGTCAAGTTTTTACAAGAGCTTTGATATAGCTAAGCACCTTCCCTTGAAAGAGAAAAAGCTAAAAGAAGTAATTTTGTTTTTCTAGATTTATTCATCCCGTTTATAAAACAAAATACAACAAGGAAAAACAAAACAAAAATACAAGAAAAAAATCATTAAAATAGGTCAGGACAACCCCCCCAGACTTTTAAAAATATATTTTTTTAAAGATATAATAAATATTTTATTTATTATTATATGTAAGTGCACTGTAGCTGTCTTCAGATGCACCAGAAGTGGGAGTCAGATCTTATTACAGATGGTTGTAAGCCACTATGTGGTTGCTGGGAAATGAACTCAGGCCTTTGGAAGAGCAGCCAGTGCTCTTACCTGCTGAGCCATCTCTCTAGCCCTTTTAAAAATATTTTTAAAAAAGTATTTATATATGCATTAAATATGTGTACGGGTGTTTTGCCTCGTGCCTGTGTACATGCAGGTGCAGTGCCTGAAGAGGCCAGAAGATGGCAATGGATCTCCTGGAACTGGAGTTACCGGTGTCTGTGAGCCATCTTGTGGGTGGGTGGGTGGGGGAAACAGAACCTTGGTCCTCTCTCTACCAGAGCAGCAAGTACTTTTTAATTACTTAGCCATGTCTCCGGCCCACAAACAGACCTTTCAAATACAAGAATCAGTGTGGTTCTAGCATTTTTTAAAAACAAAGCCTTACTATGTAGCCCAGGCTGGCCTGAACTCACAGAGATCCTCCTGCCACGGCCTTCGGAGGGCTGGGATTAAAGGCATTTGCTGCTACCCGCAGCTGTAGTTCTGATCTTTGAAACAATAAAAATAACCTGAGGGGGGAGGGTATAGGGGACTTTGGGGATAGCATTTGAAAAATAAATGAAGTAAATACCTAATAAAAATTGAAAAAAAACCCTGAAAACGATATATCTATATCTATAGATCTATCTATCTATCTATCTATCTATCTATCTATCTATCTATCTATCTATCTATCTATCTATCTATCTATCTATCTATTTTTCTTCTTACAAATGTTCCTTTCAGCTTTCTTTCTTGAAAACAAAAAGTGAAACCAGAGAGACTTTTACAGAGTTACTCGGGTTTTTTTCCTCCTAATGTCAAACTTACTTTTTTAACTTAGCAGTTGTATTCCGGACAGCTGTGGCTCCTTTTTACAGTGAAGGACTTGGAGGCTGCAGGAGGGGAGCGCGGTGGGGGTGGGGTGGGGATAGGCCTCTTAAGGCGGAAGCCACAGGCTGCACATCTGTTTTCAATGTTTTGTAAGAGACAAGCGTCTTGAAGTAAAAACTTTCAGTAAATGACACGAGGAGGAGCTGGGTCCAGGAAGTCACGCACAGAAGGGCCACGGAAATCCCCGGCCGGGGTGGCCACCAAGGGGTGAAGAGGAAGTGCGTCTGGTTTTCACCCTGGAGTTCCCCGGAGCTGTGGAGGAAAACACCGCAGGTCGGAGCAGCCCTGGGCCGGGCAGGGTGGGGGCGGTAGCCAAGTCCTAGCTGGGGACGATTTAAAGGTGTCGCGTCACCCAGCCACACCCCACAGGCCAGGCGAGGGTGCCATCCCCGGAGATCAGAGGTCACTGCTGGCGTTCAGAGCCTAGGAAGCGGGCTGCGGTGAGTACGCGCGCGTGGGGATCCGGCCAGGGTCCCCGAGGTGGCTCGAGGATCACCGGGGTGACTAAATCCGAACGAGAACCTGCAAAACCGGTTTCTGTGCACGGGCGGTCCTGTGGGAGGGCGACCTACAGGTTGGCCACGCTGACCCTGGCTGCCCATCCCCCCGCTTGCCGGAGCTTGACGTCTCCGACTTTCTGAGTGAGGCGTAAGTGCCTAGAAGTTGGCATTTTAATTAGGCTGCTACGGTAGGCATCTGGGAGACTTGACACAGTGAGAACTCGGGCGTCTAAGGATGAGCTTGTGGAAAGATCATGGTTGTTTTCTTGGTGATCAGCTCAGGAAAACACTTTTTTTTTTTTTTTTTTTTTTTTTTGGTTTTTTGAGACAGGGTTTCTCTTTATAGCTCTGGCTGTCCTGGAACTCACTCTGTAGACCAGGCTGGCCTCGAACTCAGAAATCCCCCTGCTAATGCCTCCCAAGTGCTTGGATTCAGGGAGTGATGGGCCTGTCAGAGACCATTTCACACTATAGCTGACACTGGCTTTGAACTCCGGAAAATCCTCCTGCCTTAACCCCTTCAGTGCTGGGATTACAGGCCTGAGTCACTGTACTCAATTTCTCAGCAGTGCGCTTGATCTAGTCGGTAAATCGCTGGAGTCGTTTCTGTCCGCCCCATGCCAGGTTCTGATCATCCATTGTAGGAAGCAGGTGCCATTACTATCCCCTTTTCGCACCTAGGAAACTGAGGCACATGTGGCTTTTCTTAGTCTCACTATGTAGCACTGGTTGGGCTGGAACTGGATAAGTAGAACAGGCTGGCTTTGAACTCAAGGAAACACTGACATCTACCCATCTCTGCCTCTGGGGTAATGGGATTAGGGGCATATCTGGCCATTTGGTGGTTTTCTTGCCCAACATCACACTGTTGGTGGAAAAGGGACTGACTCTCTTGAAATCCTGTGATGAGTGACTCCAGAGCCTGGGAGTAAATTGCCACGAGGCCAAGTTAGCAGTAATAGGGGGAGATTAACAAATGAAAGTGCCGTGAACATGCCGGGCACAGCCAGCTGTGCTAAGAAATTCTTCCATGACAATTTTTGCTGGGGTTAGCAGTGCAGGTCTGTAATCATAGCACTTGGGAGGTGGAGGCTGAAGGATCAGGTGTCCAAGGCCAGTCTGGGCTGCGTGTCTCACACAACAGCAGCTAGACACTGTAGCTGTGGCTACTACAGAAGTTAAAGCATATTTCCTATTCTGTAGGAGATGGTCCAAGGTGGAAGGAGGAAGATGGCACAGCTAATTGCCCCAAAGGGTGGGGACACCGAATAGTCCCTGGGTCTACTGGACATGGTAGAGTAAGCAGAGAAGAAACTGGGGTGCCAAGCTCATCTGTAAGGAACCACTGGAAAGAAAGAGGGCTCCTACATACTGATGTGGACAAGGGCAGGGATCAGAACATGCCTAAGACAAAGTGGGCCCAGTAGCAGAAGTCAACACTTCCAGCAAATTTGATTTTATGAGAATGGAGAGTGAAAGGTGCCGGCACATGGACTGACTGACTGTGTGGAAATGTGGTTCATAAAGAAATGTTCTGCTGGCTTGGCTGTGGACGGAGGGCCAGACTCAGGAGTGGCTGGAGTAGAGACTTCAGCATTACTGTGTAGAGGGACAGGGGTCCTGCAGGATTTGAGGAAATGTGAAGAGGAGTCCTTCAGAGTAGTAGGAGGCCCATGAAGAGGCACTTGTTTCTCTGAGGTGGCCAATAGGCTTGTGAACAGAGGGCAGGCAAAGAAAGGCAGGCTGAGGGCCTCACCTAGTGATGAACGGAGCCAGTTGAGTGAAACAGTGAGCTTGGAGGGGCTGAGGGTTATTTCTACAAATTCAGCTCAGGATGTGGAGAAAACAAATGCCTCTGTTGCTGGGGATGCAAGCTTGTCTAACCTCTATGGAAATCAGTGGAACAGACCCTGGAAAGATTGAAAACAGAACTACCACAGGACTCAGCTCACCTGCTCCTTGGCAGGCACATGGAGGAGTGTACCTGAGTAACCTGTCACTGCACTGTTGCTGTGAGGAGACACCATGGCCAATACAGCTTATAAAGGAAAGCATTTAACTGACGATTGCTTACAGTTTCAGGGGGGGAGTCCATGAGCACCGCGTGGCAACATGCAGGCAGGTGCTGGAGCATTATGTCTCAGGTAGGGTTTTACTGCTGTGAACAGACACCATGACCAAGGCAACTCTTATAAGGTCAACGTTTAGTTGGGGCTGGCTTACAAGTTCAGAGGTTCAATCCATTATCATCAAGGAGGAACACACTGGCATCCAGGCAGGCATGGTGCAGGAGGAGCAGAGAGTTCTAGATCTTCATCTGAAGGCTGCTAGCAGAAGACTGGCTTCTGGACAGCTAGGATGAGAGTCTTAAAGCCCACACCCACAGTGGCACACTCCAACAAGGCCACAGATTCTAATAGTGCCACTTCCTGAGCCGAGCATATACAAAGCAAACCATAACACAGGAGCTGAGAGCTACAGCCTGATCCATAGGTGGGAGAGAGAGAGAGGGAGAGACAGAGAGACAGAGAGAGACAGAGACAGGAAGAAGAAGGAGGAGGAGGAGGAGGAGGAAGAAAAGAAGAAGAAGAAGAGGGGGAGGGAGGGAAAGGGAGAGGGGAAGGAGAATAGGCCCAGTATGGCCCACTCTCAGGCCACATACCTCCTCCAACAAGGATACACCTTCTAATCTTTCTTAAGCAGCCAGCCCACTGTGGACTAGACACTTAGATGCTTAAGCCCATGAGGGCCATTTTCATTCGAATCACCACACTCTGTTTATTGTGCCACTGTTCACTATGGGACCAAGAAAAAGTGTGTGTGTGTGTGTGTGTGTGTGTGTACGTACATTGAAATACTATTCAGTTGTAAAGAAAATTAAATCGTATCATTTGAAGAAATAGATGGAACAGGAAAACATGTTAAGAAAAAAGAAAGAAAGAAAGAAAGAAAAAAGAGAAAAGAAAAAAAGAAAGGCAGATGTATAAATACAAGTATGCCTTCATTTCTCCAAAGGGACTGTTAAAAACCAATGGAGAAGAGCAGGAGAGGGTTGAAGAAAGGTCAAAGCACACTGTGTGTGTGTGTGTGTGTGTGTGTGTATCAGTACACATTAGTAATTCTAATGAAAATGATTAGAAGCTGAGTTACTGGCTCATGCCTGTAACCTCAGAACTCAATAACTTATGTTCCTGTGAGTTTGCGGTATACCTAGGTTACAGAGTGAGTTACCAGGCCAGTCTGTGCCATAGCGTGAGTGACTGTCTCAAGCAGAAAGCAAACAAAAACATAAAGAGGCACATGAGAAGGGTAGAGTATTGGACCTGTTGAGAAATCACTGAAAGATTTCAGAAAAGTGGGGCTGGAGAGATGGGCAGGTGGTTAAGACCACCTGCTGAGTGCACTTGCTGTGAGCATGCGCATGCTATCTGGTCTGCCACTTACAGCTTCTGTGTGCAATCTCTTGGCTGATGGTACCCAGCGAAGCATTATTCTCCTTGTGCTGGCGACTGTGGCCAGGCCTTGGTGTGCTATCCATGTGCCCCTACCACTGAACCTCAACTCCAGCCCAAGTTTACAGAGCTTCTTGATATATACCAGTCTCTGTTTTGGAGAAAGCCTCTAAAAGAAAAGGCCATGGTGCTGTTTGCTTGTGATCCTAGCATCTGGGAACCTGAGACAAGAAGATTATGAGTTTGAGGCTGTGTTCAACTACATAGGGAAATCCTAGCCTCCAAAAAGAGGAAGGGGGAGAGAAAGAAAAAAAAAAATAGACCATTGTGTTATAACCCTGAGTTGTTTGACTTTAATTTCTCTATTTTAAACAGGTTTACACAGGACACAAACACTTCTACTACTACTAACTTTTTCTCAGTTTCTTCTGTAAACCAAAACATCAAAAAATGGAGACATAAAACCCTTAAAAGGGACTTAATCTGATCTTGGGAGGTGGTTTTGTGCATGGACAGACAAATGTCTAAAAATGCTAATTCAAAGCACGTAGTCTCATTCTGTGAGGTGTGCTTATTATAATTTGGTTGTGAATTTGACTTCTGGAAGGGAAAGGAGTTCTGTGGCTGGGGCACAGTGTTGGTGCACCCTTCAGAAGGTTGCCTGGCAACCTCCCAGTGGCTGCCAGTTTAAAAAAAGTGCCTGGAGTCTGGAGAGATGGCTCAATGGTTAAGAGTACTGGTTGTTCTTCCAGAGGTCCTAAGTTCCATTCCCAGCAACCATATGGTAGCTCATGACCATCTGTAATGGAATCTGATGCCCTCTTCTGACGTGCAGATGGAGCACTCATAGACATAAAATACATGCATGCATGCATACGTACATACATACATACATACATACATCTAAAAAAAAAGTGCCCATGTTCAAGAAAGATTCGAAATGAGTGCTGGTTATTTAGAAGAAGTTAGGATTCATCCTTCTGCAGGATGACAGTAGTTTGCTGAGGTTGATGACATGCTGTAAGACTTAAGCAATCACACAGAACAACCAGGAACAGAATGTTCTGATAGGCATAACAAACTTAGAGGAAGTAAGACAGATATGAGAGTTGATAACTGTCCACCCATTGATGTTTTAAAGGCTCCAGTTCTACTCCAATTAAAGGCTGGGGCTAAACCAGTGCCAATCAGGCACTATCCAATGCCCAGAGAAGCCAGAGCAGCGATCAGCGCACACACCAACTGGCTTTGGGAAGCAGGGATTCTGACTCGTTGCCGATTAGCATGGGCCACTTCTCTCCTCCCAGTCCAGAAATCTCATTCCTGAGACTGTCAACCTGTGCAGGATCTGAGGGAGGCAAACAAGCAAGTAGAAGGCACACAGTTTCAGATCCCTCCTGACCACAGTGTACAGTGTGCCCAACCAGAAGAATGCCTTCTTCATCCTGCCAAAGCCAGCCTCTATTTGCAAGATTTGGAGAGAGGCTTTAATGGACAACATCTGCGCTAGGATTCAAGAACTCACCCACAATCTTTGATGAGGCACTGCATGAGGACCTGGGTGAGTGCCTAGGGGTCCACCCTCAAGTAACCTTACTCCAGTGAGTAGGTGACCTAATTGTGGCCCCTGACCTGGAGACATGCCTAAGGCCATACCAGACCATACTACAGGAGCTGAGTCAACTGGGCTACCAAGTGTCTGCTAAGAAGGCCCAGCTTTGTCAATCCATGTCACTTACCTGGAGTACATACTCGAGGCGGGGTGGGGGGGAGGAGGGGGCAAAGCGTGCTGTCAGATGCCTGTAAGCAAACCATCCTCAGCATCCCACTTCCGTCAACCAAAAGGAAAGCATGGGAATTTTGGGGGTCTGCCGGATTTTGTAGACTCTGGGTGCTGAGATACACCAAAGCCATTAAATGAGGCCACCAGGGATCAGGAAGATAAGATAGAATGGACCTCGGAGGTGGACATGGCTTTTAAGACCTTAAGAAAAGCCTTACTTGAGGCACTGGCTCTGGCCAGTCCAGACATTCACAGACCTTCCCACCTGTATATGGATAAAAGAAAAGGGTTGGCAAAGGGGGTGCTCATCGAAACTTTGGGCCCATGGAAAAGACCTGTGGCCTGTTTGTCTAAGAAGCTGGATTAGGTGTCTCAGAGATGGCCCGCCTGTCTCTGGATTATAGCTGCCACTACTCTGCTGGCCAAGGATGCTGACAAGATAACCATGGGGCAGGAACTTGTATCACTACCCCCCATGATATTGAGAGAATTCTCAAGAATCCACCCAGCCAATGGTTATCCAATGCTAGACTGGTACAATTCCAAATACTGCTTTTGAATCCCCCTGTATAAGATATAACCCATTATCTGCCCTAAACCCAGCCACCCTGCTACTGGACCCGTGCTCAGACATGCAGCATGATTGCTCTATAGTTTTGGGACATGTTCAAAACATTAGGCCAGACCCGACATCCCCTGGCTGGATACTGAGTCCATCTACTTCACAGATGAGAGCAGCTTCACCCATGATGGTATGCAGGGTGGGGTGGGGGTGGCAGTGGTAGTGGACTTGATTTCTGTTATTTGGACAACTTCTTTGCTTCCAGGAATTCATTGCTCTGGGCATCAAAAAGGGACATCAGAAACAGGCTAGCTGATTGGGCAAAACACGGTGGTCCAGAGTACTTTTCCTGTGCAACATAAGGATGTGAGTCTACTGGATGAATACATTGGAAACCTCCTGTTAAAGATGACCTCATCGCTGTGACCTATCTGGTTTGGGGATACCCAGCCCCCAGAAGAAAGACTTGTAGGCCTTGCTTTGAACCCCCTTATTATCTGGGTGTTCCTGGGGTGTGATACAACAACCTTATTAAGTTTACAGATGCTCAGGAGGCAGAGGCAGGCGGATTTCTGAGTTCGAGGCCAGCCTGGTCTACAAAGTGAGCTCCAGGACAGCCAGGGCTACACAGAGAAACCCT
>NC_034599.1:4057537-4069644 GCF_900095145.1 Mus pahari | reverse complement strand
CCTGCCTCTGCCTCCCGAGTGCTGGGATTAAAGGCATGCGCCACCACACCCGGCTAACTTTGTGGGTTCTTAACTCCTCCCACTCAGATCTAACCTAGGACTATTGGTTATGCTTGTATACTTAGCCCCCTTATTATGAAAGAATGACAGTGTCCAGGGATTATTCACAGAGCACAGATGGTAACTGCTGTAGATGGCAACAGGCAAGCAGAGGAAAGCTGACCCTGAAATCAACAAATAACAGGACAAGGACTTTGCGTTGGAAATCAGGCTACCTGTGAATATTCCCACCCCTGAAACCTCACTATCCCCCTACCACCACGGGATACCTGCTGCCCCCAGACGATGCCTGGTGGGCTGGTGCCTCAGTGCTCACTCATGCAGCCATGCCCGAGTTTTAAATGTGCCTGAGGATTCTTGTGTTCTGGTACAGCTCGTCTCTCAGGTAGCTTATACAGGAGAGGATATACTAATCCAGTTGGCTTCTCCAGTGCACTGGTAGAAGGAGTTGCCACAGTCACATCCAACCTCTTAGGGTTGGCTGGTACTGCTGGCATAGGTGCCTCAGCCTTGATTCTCCAGGATAAAAATTATAAGGTCTTGCAAATGGCCATAGATGCTGCTCTGGAAGAGGTTAGAAAAACCCATTACTGCACTAAGGAGTCCTACAAAGTAGAAGGGGCTTGGACTTACTGTTCCTTCAGCAAGTAGGTCTCTGTCTGGCCTCAGGGGAACAATACTGTTTTTACACCAACCATACCAGGGTCGTTGAAGAATCAATGGCCTTGCTGAGAAAAAGATTGCATGGAAAGAGAACAGTTTCAAGGTTAATATAAGCCCCTCTTTAATTGGCCCCCTTCGTTAACCACCTTTGCTTCAGCCCTGGTCAGACTTACCATCTTTTTACTATTAACCTTAACTTGTGGACCCTAAATAATTAATGCTTTAGTCAGGTTTGTCAAGGAATGAATATCCACTGTCCAACTGATGATTCTCAAGCAGCAATACCAGCTCATGGCATGGAAACATCTCAAGGATTCAAGATGGGCCATTACTCAAGGGGGAAATGAGAGGACTGAGCTAGACTGACCCCATGACAGGCTGTGAGATGCCAATTCGAGGGGACTAGGCCTAAGTTTCTGTTTCCCAGAACTGAACAAATCAGTACCAAGAAAAACCATAGCCCGCAGCCAACTAATCAAGAGCTTTGCTGCCGTCTGGCCTGAGGCAGAAAAGTCATCAATAGTTCTAGAAAGTCCCCGAACCCTAGCCAATCCCAGAGACACCCATACCCCTATATCATGATAAAGGTCACTTACCTTTCCATGGAATTCCCATAAGCTTAATATTGAGCCTGCAAGCTCACCTGAGGATTGCTATTTTGATGAATGGTAGACACTGTATGCTGGATTTTTGCAGAATAAACACTCTTTGCTTTTATATACTATTTGAGTCTGGAGAGTTATTTTTCAGTGATTTGTGTACCTGTACAGGCCTGGGCAGTGAGGTTAGGTACAATGTCTCCTGAGGGAGGGAGACTCGGTGACAACCCTGCTGTATCCCCTGCTACCTGGAGATGATGAACTGGTGCTCTTGGTAGCAAATCTGCCACATCAGTGCATAGCAGGAAGTCACACCAGCCAGTGGCAGCAAACCCTGGTGCCTTGACATAGAAATGATTTGCTTATGGTTAATAAATCTTGCTTGAGAAATTCTTAATTCTGAAAGTCTCTGCTGTTTAGATGGTAATGAGCTTTTCTTTTTCTTTTGTCTTGATAAATATGGGCACAGGGAATACCCTTTGAGATAATTTCTGACCAAAACTAAAAATTTGTGTCTCAAGCTGGCAGTGGTGAGCACGCCTTTAATCCCAGCACTCCAGAGGCAGAGGCAGGGGATGTCTGAGTTCAAGGCCAGCCTGGCCCACAAAGTGGGTTCTAAGACAGCCAATGCTACACAGAGAAACCCTGTCTTGAACACTGCCCCTCAAGTAAAGAAGTGTGAGTCTTGCAGGATAACTCAGTGGTAAGGCTTTGTGTACCAAGGCTCTGGACTTAGTTCCTAGTGCTACCCAGATGAGCAGCAAAGGTCTTTTGAGTAGAGGATTAATTAATATCTCTGATCTTGGTCCTTTGAAAGTAAACAAAAACTAATCAAAAAGTTTTGAAGAGCCGGGTTATGGTGGCACATGCCTTTAATCCCAGCACTTGGGAGGCAGAGGCAGGTGGATTTCTGAGTTCGAGGCCAGCCTGGTCTACAGATTGAGTTCCAGGTCAGCCAGGGCTATACAGAGAAACCCTGTCTCGAAAAATCAACCAACCAACCAACCAAACAAACAAACAAAAAATGAAACAAAACTATCTAAATCATGCTTTCATTCTATATGAAACAGTTTTTTAGTACAGCTTGGGTAACTGGTACTGATGTATTCCAGAGGCAAAGGGAAGCAGACTGGTCCCTCAGGATGTGTGGCACAGAGGGGCCCCAAGCACTGTGCTTCAGAATGGGATTAACCTTAATCACATATTGGCTGTTAGAATATAGTTTTTATTATATGAATGAAGATTATACAAAGGTATGGTTGTGTGTAGTTGTGTCTTAAAATGTATCAGGATAGGATTTGAAATTTCATCCTACTGAAACCCCAAATACATAAAAGAAAAAAAAAAAGAGTTTGTTCTTATTTCAGGTATCAGCCTAGTAGTAAAACCGACCAGAAGCCATGCACAGAACTACATCCCTAGAGAGAGACTGGTCCTTTGCCCTCCCTGTCGTCGCACCATGAACATGGTTCAAGACAGCGCCTTTCTAGCCAAGCTGATGAGGAGTGCTGACAGCTTTGAGCTGAAGTATGATTTTTCCTGTGAGCTGTACCGATTGTCCACATATTCAGCTTTCCCCGCTGGAGTTCCTGTGTCAGAAAGAAGTCTGGCTCGTGCTGGCTTTTACTACACTGGTGTCAATGACAAGGTCAAGTGCTTCTGCTGTGGCCTGATGCTAGACAACTGGAAACAAGGGGACAGTCCCATTGAGAAGCACAGAAAGCTGTATCCCAGCTGCAGCTTTGTACAGACTTTGAACCCAGCCAACAGTCTGGAAGCTAGTCCTCAGCCTTGTCTTCCTTCCACAGCGATGAGCACCATGCCTTCGTGCTTTGCAAGTTCCGAGAACACTGCCTATTTCAGTGGCTCTTACTCAAGCTTTCCCTCAGACCCTGTGAACTTCCGAGCAAATCAAGATTGTCCTGCTTTGAGCACAAGTCCCTACCACTTTGCAATGAACACAGAGAAGGCCAGATTACTCACCTATGAAACATGGCCATTGTCTTTTCTGTCACCAGCAAAGCTGGCCAAAGCAGGCTTCTACTACATAGGACCTGGAGATAGAGTGGCCTGCTTTGCATGCGATGGGAAACTGAGCAACTGGGAACGTAAGGATGATGCTATGTCAGAGCACCAGAGGCATTTCCCCAGCTGCCCATTCTTAAAAGACTTGGGTCAGTCTGCTTTGAGATACACTGTCTCTAACTTGAGCATGCAGACACATGCAGCTCGTGTTAGAACATTCTCTAACTGGCCTTCTAGTGCGCTAGTTCATTCCCAGGAACTTGCAAGTGCGGGCTTTTATTATACAGGTAAGAAACATTCTGAGAATTATAAAGATCTGTCATGTGTTATATTATACACTTGAAAGGGAAAATTTTATATGTTTATAAGTTTTGGTTCAAAATGAATTTTAGGACACAGTGATGACGTCAAGTGTTTTTGCTGTGATGGTGGGCTAAGGTGCTGGGAATCTGGAGATGACCCCTGGGTGGAACATGCCAAGTGGTTTCCAAGGTAATGGCTTTGAAATTATTGCATCTTTTATGTTTTCATGAGATACATTATCTTCTTTTATAGCAAGTGTGCCTCTTAAGTCCTGCAGATTTTATTTTGTTCTTATGCGTATGAGTGTTTTGCATATATGTCTGTATACCGTTTGTGTGCAGTGACTGCAGAGGCCAGGAGAGGACATTGGGGTCTCTGTGACTAGGGTTCTAGATGGTTGTGGGTCAACATGTGGGAGCTGGGAATTAAACCTGGGTTCTGGAAAGGACAGCCAGTGCTCTCTCTTGCTGAGCCTTCTCTTAAGCTCCATTACTTCAGATTTTAAATATTGTGAAGAATATAAAGAACATTCACACTGATTTTTAAAGTGTTTTGCATTGTGATTTAGTTAAAACCTTTTTTCTTTTCCATTTATCTGTTTTGTGTGTGTGTGGTGCGAAGGCCCGGGGCTAACTCTGGAGGGCTGGTTCTCACCTTTTACCCTTGCGATTGGACTCAGGTTGCTAGGCTTGGTAGAAAGCACTTTTGCTAGTTGAGCTGAGCCATCTCACCAGCCCCCCACTGTGAATGCACAAGCGCTGTGCGCCTGCTCTGATGCTGCCATGATTCACTTTACAGTTAAATTTGATAATTTACCTGTATTACCTAGGGATTGGCAACCTCCTTAGTAGAGGAGTCATAACGAATGTCACATTCTTTCCTGAGAGTACATCTATACATGATTTTTTAGTCTATAAAATTGTCATGGAGATGACCAGATGTCTTATTTAGGGGACTCCATATTTGCTTAAGGGTATTTTTAGGAACCTTAGAGTAGAGAGCAGTGAGGAGCTCTGAGGAGCCGGCTGGAGGGTGGTGGCTGAGGGGCTCCTCATGGCCACTGCTCGGTGGCTCAGCTGCTTACTCAGTCCCCAGGACCTGTAATTTTGGTTACTGAAGGACCAGATGTTTGCTGCTTGTTTCCATGAGTTCCACTGCATTTACACACACAAACCACACATAGACACAGAAATGTACACAAGTAAAAAATGAATCTTCATGCATAGAGTCAGTATGCGCTGAGCTGGGGCTTATTCCTCTTCCAACATTAAGAATCTGACGTCCAGTAGTTCCTCCCCAGGGCACTTGACCAGCTTCCACCTGAGATGGACATCCAGACATGGGTTTGTTATTAAGTTTCATTTCACTTTCTAAAATTAAAATTAATTTTTGATCATAAAACCTGAACTATACATTATGAAGCTGATAATGAGCAATGTTGTCTTATTAAGTAATTCCCGATGCTTATGTTTTAGGTGTGAGTACTTGATCAGAATCAAAGGCCAAGAGTTTGTCAGCCAAGTTCAAGCTGGCTACCCTCATCTACTTGAGCAGGTAGGAGGCCTCCCTTTTTTATTTTTAATTATTATTTTTTAAATTATTGGTTTACAAAAAATATTTTTAAAAATTTATTTATAAAAATAAATCAGAATAATATTTCAGTGAAAAGGTGAAAGTTGTTTTAAAACACGCCCTCCTTTCTTCTCACAAACATCAACCTAAGTGTACAAGGCACTTCTCTTTTGAGAAAAATGAGTCTGTACTTATTAGCCACATGAAAGATAGTATTTGTTCTATTTCTTTTTAAGCTGTTGTCTAATCAGCTAACAATAAACTCTGAAATTAATAAAGTAAATAATAAATTTGAGGACAAGTTTACTGTGTAACTTTTTCTTAAGAGGTTTAAGAAAGCATTTCTCCTTGGAAAGCTAATGAGATCTTATTTAATTGTCTGAGGTTCAAAAATGTGTTATGGCCAGCAGAGCTGACTGGCATGGACTCTGTCCCTGCAGATGACTAGGGAACATGAGATTTGCAGATTCAGGACCAACCTGCTGCCTCCCAGGAAACCCAGCCTGTCCTGCCCAGCGAGCACAGACTTAGCTCACTGGAGCACAGTCTCCATTGGAAGCTGTTAGCGCAGAGCCCCATTATTCAGATCGCTGGTGAATGTAAAAGACACATTGCTTCTGACTGAGGAAATGTCCTGTTGATGACAAAGTCAGTTGGTGGTTAAATGGAGCAGGTCTGTAGGTCATTTTCAGTGCAGTGCTAGGATGCAGTTTATATTTTATTTATTTATTTATTTATTTTTAAAGATTTATTTATTTATTATATGTGAGTACACTGTAGCTGTCTTCAGACACTCTGGAAGAGGGCGTTAGATCTTGTTACGGATGGTTGTGAGCCACCATGTGGTTGCTGGGATTTGAACTCAGGACCTTCGGAAGAGCAGTCAGTGCTCTTAACTGCTGAGCCATCTCACCAGCCCCGCAGTTTACATTTTAACATGTGTATTTTTTCCTGTAGCTATTATCTACGTCAGACTCCCCAGAAGATGAGAATGCAGAAGCAGCAAGTACGTATAATAATCATAATTCCTGCATTAAAGTGATCCGTTTTGTATTAAGGTTGAAGGGAAGCTGAGTAGAGTTGCAATCCGGCGTTTGGAAAGCAGAAGTGGAAGGCTTATGTGCTCAAGGCCCTATTGAATTATGTGAGACCCTGTTCTAAAAATAAAAATGATTGAAAGGTTTTCATAGGAAATGAATATTCATGTTGATTTCTGATTTATAATTGAAAATGTGATTTATGTAAAGACACCCCGTTAGTCTATCAAACATCAATATGCAACAAGAGTTGCTTGGAGAAATTTTAAAAACAGCATAAATATCTAGTTTATGCTTCAGGCCACATAGATTCATCAGTGTATGTAAGTGTATATCTTGGGTCTCTATGTATAATTGTTTTTGATGGTCCTGGGGATTGAACCTAGGACCTCAGGCATGCCAATCATAACCTCTTTCCCTAGCTCTACCCCATAGCAGTGGGCATCTACACTTTAAGCAAACGGCATTCATTTAGCCTTGCCCTGTTGTTGGGCAGTTGTGGAAATAAATATACTGTGCCTTCTATTGCTGGCGCACTCTTCCTGTCCGTGAAAGGGTAGAACACAGAGTTCTGTTTTTTTCACTGGGACCCCTAGGCCCAGATTGCCAGTGGAACTTACTTGTTACTTAGACCCGAGAGAATGGGGCAGTCATTTGAATAGGTGCCTTGACCCTGGGTTTTAGTGTTCAGTGCAATACATTTTAATCATTTGTTTACTTTCATGTATGTGCATTGGTGGTTTGCCTGCTAGTATGTTTGTGTGAGGTGTCAGGTCCCCTGGAACTGGAGTTAAAGACAGTTGTGAGCTGTCACTGAATGCTAGGAATTGAACCTGGGTCCTCTGGAAGAGCAGTCAGTGCTCTTAACCACTGAATCATCTCTCCAGCCCCAGTGCAATACATTTTTACTGTTTGTTGTTGTTGATGTTGTTCAAAGGGAAGAATAAAAGACAGGATAAACATGTGACTGTTCTCATGAGCTAATGACATTGGGGACAGATAATAGAATAGCATCTGAAGGAGAAAGCGAAGAGACAAATGTCTAAGTCTGGGGACTACGAAAGGCTTTCTGGAAGCCAAATGTGGCAGCATCGGTCTAGGGCAGGGCCTGCAGTCTAAGCGCTTGGAAGATTAAGGCACAGGGTCATACATTTCGAGCCAGCCTGGGTTATGCAGTGAGTCCCAGGCCAGCCTGGATAACTGACCGAGACCTTGTCTTAAAAGAACAAAATAAGGTTGGCAGATGACTCAGCCCAAGCTGTAGCCCCTGGACTCACACGGTCGAGGGGAAAACTGACTCCTGAAAGCTGTCCTCTGACTTCCCACGTGCCATAGCACACACATCCCTTCTCAGAAAAGAAAGAAAGAAAAAAACATAAAATAAAGCAAACTAAAAAATGAAAGAAAAGGCCCTCTGGAAGAAATACTTACCTTAGTAGAGAGCCCAAGAACAAAAGGAACCAGTTAACTGACAGGGCAGAGCATCTTCTGCGCAAGGCAGCATCAGAGGCTAAGCAGCATGGAATAGGGACATTCAACGAACAGAGCAAAGATTTTGTCCCAGAAGAGGGAGCTGCCGACAGGTCATTCTGAGGCCAGCTTGCTGACTCAAGAGCTCTCGGTTCCTGAGTTCCAGAGCAGAGTGCAAGTGGCAAGTGCGTGAGCTGCTTATGGCCTGGCAGTAGCAAGAGGTGAGGCAGTGTTCGATCAGAATGTAACCACAGTTAGGTTTGAGATTTTTGTGGACGGTAATGGCGTTTGGAGAGTATGACACCAGGTTTGCATTTTATTTTATTTATTTATTTATTTATTTTAAAATTAATTTTTTATTATTATTATTATTTTCTTTATTTACATTTCAAATGCTATCCCGAAAGTTTCCTATACCCTCCCCCCACCTCTGCTCCCCTACCCACCCACTCCCACTACTTGGCCCAGGCCTTGCCTTGTGCTGGGTCATATAAAGTTTGCAAGACCAAGGGGCCTCTCTATCCAATGATGGCTGATTAGGCCATCTTCTGCTACATATGCAGCTAGAGACACAAACTCAGGGGGTACTGGTTAGTTCATATTGTTGTTCCACCTACAGGGTTGCAGCCCCCTTAAGGTCCTTGGGTACTTTCTCTAGCTCCTCCATTGGCAACCCTGTGTTCCATCCAATAGCTGGCTGTGAGCATCCACTTCTGCAGGTTTGCATTTTAAGTGGTTGGGTTGTAGTGTTAAGTAAGCTGGAAGGGGGGTGGGTAGCACTCTGGGACACTGGGGTAGCCAGCCTGAGGCAAGATCCTTGTCTACATGCTGAGCCCTTGTCCCTCACAAACAAACAAAAAGAAAGAAAGAAAGAAAGAAAATTACCAGCCATAAATTAAAGCATGAAACCATGCCATTTGCAGGAAATGGAAAGAACCAGAGATATCAAAGTATGTGCTGCATGAATATGAATATGCAATTAAAACATTGTAGACAACTAATAAATACAAACAAAAGGAAGCAAATATGTAGAAGTATATATTTGCTATAGAAAGCCCATTAGTTTATTGATTATCGAGAATGAAGCCCCTGATTCTGGTGGAGCACCCTGGCACTCTCTGCTTTCTCCTCTTGAGTAGGACTAATCGCAGACTTGAATCTACAGGCAATAGTATTTTATAGTCTTACTTCAATGACTGAATATATCTCATTTTAAAGTTAGCAAAATGTCACTTGGGAGGCAGAGGCAGGTGGATTTCTGAGTTCGAGGCCAGCCTGGTCTACAAAGTGAGTTCCAGGACAGCCAGGGCTACACAGAGAAACCCTGTCTCGAAGAAAACAAAACGAAAAAACCAAAACAAAGTTAGCAAAATGCATATCGTATAGTACCTATTTATTTTTTATATTTAATGGTTTTGATATTGCTGTAACTTCCTATTTGAAAAGTATATGAAGCCAGATATGTTGGTTTGTGCCTAGCACTTTCTGAGGCAGAAGAGCTGGCATGAGTCTGAGATCGGCCTGGGATACATAAGCTTGAGGCTAGACTGGCCTACAAGGATTCCTACAAGAACAACCACAACAAAAAGATGTACGGGCGCTGCTAATATCTGTTAAATCCCCTGTCCATATAGTCATGCATTTTGGCCCTGGAGAAAGTTCGGAAGATGTCGTCATGATGGGCACGCCTGTGGTTAAAGCGGCCTTGGAAATGGGCTTCAGTAGGAGCCTGGTGAGACAGACGGTTCAGCGTCAGATCCTGGCGACTGGCGAGAACTACAGGACTGTCAGTGACCTCGTTGTAGGCTTACTCGATGCAGAAGACGAGATGAGAGAGGAGCGGACAGAGCAGGCGGCCGAGGAGGAGGAGTCAGGTACAGAGGAACAAGGCCTTTCCCCAGATAGACGTTCTGTCGCCCATGCAAATTTGAAAAGGATGCCCATCTACCCACCCTGGCCTTTCTTATTTCATATTCTACATTCAAACTCTGTAAGTAAATTCTTAACAGTAATGTGCATTGTGGAGGACTAGGGAGATGGCTTAGCAGGTAAGGGTGTTTTCTGGTGAACCTGACTGCCATAGCTTGATCCCCAAAACCCATTTGATGGAAGGGGAGAACTGACTTGACTTACACAGGTAGAGACATGCATGCAATAGCACATGTACTCTCTCTCTCTCTCTCTCTCTCTCTCTCTCTCTCTCTCTCTCTCTTAAAAATACATCAGAATTGCTCATTAAATTAAAAAATGTGTATGTTGAGCCTGTTAACATATTTTTTTAGATTTATTTATTTTTATTTTCTGTGTATGGGCATCTTGCCTGCATGTGTCTGTGCAATGTCTGTGAAGGCCAGAAGAGGGCAGTGGATCCCCTGGAACTAATGTTACAGACAGTGAATGGCCAGTTACCAAGTGGGTGCTGGGAATTTAACCCAGATCCTCTGGAAGAACAGTCACTGCTCTTAACACAGAGCCATCTCTCCAGGCCTGCAAACTTTTTTTTAATTTAATTTTTAGGATAAGTTGTTGGCTTTGCCTATAGTTACTCATGGAGCTTAAAAACAAAAACAAAAAACCCAAACTCCAAAATAATCACACTATATGTGTGATTTTTATTTTATGCATGTGCACACAGATCTTCTCAATTAATAAGCCTTTATGTTTTCCTCTTAAAGCACAAACTGTGCACTAAGGAGCTTCATACTACTATTATCAAGTCAGTTCTTACATTTTTTAAATTTTTTTTTGGTTCTTCAAGACAGGGTTTCTCTGTGTAGCCCTGGCTGTCCTGGAACTTACTTTGTAGACCAGGCTGGCCTCGAACTCAGAAATCCACCTGCCTCTGCCTCCCAAGTGCTGGGATTAAAGGCGTGCGCCACCACGTCCGCCTAGAGGACATCTTATTAGAGTTAGAACTCTCCTTCCAAGTACCAGAGTCATGTCATTAGCCTTTAACACTGAGTAGTTTCTGCACTGAGCCAGCTCACTCACCCAAAGCACATTCCCTTTCTTATAAATTGAGATAGATTCTGGAAGAATTATTAATCTGAATATATCTCAATTAATGTTTAATTTATGTGTGTATGTGTGTTACCTGTGTAGTTTTTTAAAAATTTTCTTAAGATTTATTTATTATTTATTTATTATCTGTAAGTACACTGTAGTTGTCTTCAGACACTTCAGAAGAGGGCGTCAGATCTTGTTACAGATGGTTGTAAGCCACCATGTGGTTGCTGGGATTTGAACTCCTGACCTAAGGAAGAGCAGTCGGGTGCTCTTACCCACTGAGCCATCTCACCAGCCCCACCTGTGTAGTTTTATGTCCAGTGCATATGCAGGAGCCCTTGAAGCCTGGAAGAGAGTGTAGCGTTCCTAGCGGAGGATGCGGGCCATCCCTCCAGCCTCCCCTCATCCCACCCCTGTGAGCCAGTGTCTCAGGTAGTTCAGACTGGGCTTGAACTGGCGATGTAGTTGAACTGTGATCTTCTTCCCTCTACATCCCAAGAGCTGTGATGAAAGACATGGGTCACGGTTCTGGATTGATTCACAGGTTCAGGTCGAAGTCCCCTGCCTGCCCACACAAGGGCGATCTTCCCTTTCAGGTTCATGGAGTTCAGGGCAAGTCCTCCATTCTTAGTGTCGTTCGCTAACCTGCTCTTCGGTCTGTGCTCAGAGCCATCTTCCTCTGGGCATGTGCAGCTCTCTTCTTGTTCCGATTGCTATCCTCACTCTGGACCAGAGCCTCAGCAGACCGGAAAGCAGACTTTTGAGACAAGATCTTGCTGTGTAGCTCAGACTGGCCTTCAGTTCATGACCTTACTGCTTTAGCCTCCCGAGTATTCGTCTGCCCAGTGAGCTCCAGACTACTTGGGTTATAGCAGAATGAGACCTCAAAAACACACAGGGCTGTCAGTACAACATAATTGGCAGAGTGCTTGCCAGGCATGTCGGATGCCTGTGTATAATCCCGGGTGTGGGGTACATGCTTATAGTCCTAGCATCTTTACAGTGGAGGCAGAAATTCAAGTCCATCCTCAGCAATGAGGCGAGTATGAGGCTAACCTGGGCTACATTAAAAGATTAAAAACAAACAGAAAACAAAAATGCTCATGTATGACTAATTCTTTTTTTGTCCTTAATGTGGTTCTGTAAAAGTGTCCTCAATCATCTAAAATCTAACTGCTTCTCCTAAAATAATTTTTCAGACTGCCTTTATTAGTATTCATCATTTTATGGATATAGTAGAAAATAGAATATTAAAAATGAAGATATGCCGGGTGGTGGTGGCGCATGCCTTTAATCCCAGCACTTGGGAGGCAGAGGCAGGCAGATTTCTGAGTTCGAGGCCAGCCTGGTCTACAGAGTGAGTTCCAGGACA
>NC_034599.1:4056555-4057504 GCF_900095145.1 Mus pahari | reverse complement strand
TTCCAGGACAGCCAGGGCTATACAGAGAAACCCTGTCTTGAAAAAAAAAAAAAAGAAGAAGAAGAAGAGGCTATCATGGGCTAAGGACATTGCTAGATTTGCAGAGCACCTGCCTAGCAATCACAGAGTCCTGGGTTTGATCCCTAGTGATGTGTAAGTCGGGCCTGGGGCCATCTGTCTGGAAAGCTGGCACTCAGAAGTTTAATGTCGTGGCGAATTGGCAACCAAGCTGAGGTGCATGAGATCTTTAAGCAAACACATATGATCTCATTCATGCATTATGTAGTTATGGAAGGCAGCTGTGAGCAGACTGTGTTTCTCTCTCTTCATAAAGATGGTCTAGCATTAATCCGGAAGAACAAAGTGGTGCTTTACCAACATTTGATGTGTGTGACACCAATGCTGTATTGCCTCCTAAGTGCAAGCACCATCACTGAACACGAGTGCGAGGCTGTGAAACAGAAACCACACACCTTACAAGCAAGCACACTGATTGACACTGTGTTAGCAAAAGGAAACACTGCAGTGACCGCATTCAGAAACTCCCTTCAGGAAATCGACCCTGCGTTATACAGAGATATATTTGGTAAATGCTAGGAAATTATTTGGGGGAGCTTTCTAGCTCAATTGCAAAAAGGCTCTTATTAGTAATTGGAGATTGTTGAAAGGGACTCAGTCCAATGTATACATTTTAATTGCACAAAATTGAGGGCTTTTGTTATGTTTTTTGTCCAAAGTGTAAAGTGTTTAAAATCTGCTGTGTGTTGGAAGGCTCAGCAGGTAAAAATGCTTGCCTCAAAAGTCTACACAAGTCTGATGATCTGAGTCTGATCCCAGAACCGCCCACCCTTTTCATGCTCGCATGTCACGTGCGCGTGCATGCGTGCACGTGCGCGCGCGCACACGCGCTCTCTCTCTATTTCTCTTTTATCTCTCTCATACACACACA
>NC_034599.1:4048309-4055987 GCF_900095145.1 Mus pahari | reverse complement strand
CACACACACACACACACACACACGCACGCACACGCACACGCACACACACACACACACACACACACACTCATGCACATGAAATAAATAAATTTGCTGCTGGGCATGGTAATATATACCTACAATCACAGCATCTAGGAGGCTGAAGCAGGAGGATTTTGAGTTCAGTGCCAGCTTGGGTTACAGAATAATTCTGTGTCTCAAACATTAATACTAGATAAATAAAAATTTAAAATGTAAATACCAGCCTTGATTCCCATACTAATGAGCTCCCCTCTCCTCCCGCAGTGCAACAGAACATTAGGAGCCTTCCCACAGATGACATTGCAGGTAATGGCGCTAAGACTTTAAACCTGCAGAAATCATTATTTTTATCTTCTTGGGATTTCACTAGAGGAAAAGCAAATTGCTCTTTATTGAAAATCCTTTTCTCTCCCCTCACATGGCATCATACGCCCTGTGACCAGTGCTTGGAAACTGGAGGTGGGAGGATCCGAGTTTGAAGTCAGGCTGTGTTTTAAATAAAGCATTTCCCCTCTTCACAGCTCTACCAATGGAAGAACAGTTGCGGAAACTCCAGGAAGAGAGAATGTGTAAAGTGTGTATGGACCGAGAGGTGTCCATCGTGTTCATTCCCTGTGGCCATCTGGTCGTGTGCAAAGACTGCGCTCCCTCTCTGAGGAAGTGTCCCATCTGTAGAGGGACCATCAAGGGCACAGTGCGCACATTTCTCTCCTGAACAAGACTGCAACTCCAGCCAGAAGGAGCAGAAGTTCAGTGTCACTCCCAGCTCCATAAGGAACTTGAGGTCAGCCTGGAGAGCGCGAGACACTACCAAACAAACAAATACAAAAATGAAAAGCGTGGGAAAAAGAAAAACTTGTGTCCGAACTCAAGAATGAATGAATTACTTATATAATAATTTTAATTGGTTTCCTTAAAAGTGCTATTTGTTCCCAACTCAGAAAACTGTTTTCTGTAAACGTATTTACATACTGCCTGCATCTAAAGCATGCCTGTTCATATATTCAGATGTCACGAGAGAGGGTTTTGTTCTTGTTCCTGAAAAGCAGGGATTGCCTGCACTCCTGAAATTCTCAGAGAAGATTTACAGCGTTGGCATTTATGGTTCAGAAACTAGAATCTTCTCCAGTCGCTTTAAGAACTGGGAGCACAGATTTCCATGTGTTTTATGCATAGAAATTCCTGTTATTTATTGGATGATATCTTAGGGATATGAAATTTTTATAAAGAATTTGTGAGAAAAATTAATAAAGCAACATAATTACACTTTTTAAAAAAATTGATGCTGAGCAGGTTTATCACGCGAAGAGTCCTACAATATCTGTTTAAGAATTCTTAAATGATGGGGCTAAGGAGATGGTGTGGTTGGGAAAGTGCTTGACACAAAAGCATGAGGCTCTGAGCTTGAATCTCCCGAAGCCCCATAAAAAGGCCGGAGTTGAGGTGACATTTAATCTATAGGAATTGCTTCAGTGCGTTGGTCTCAGTTAGGGCTTTATCACTTTGAAGAGACACCATGACAGGGCAACTGGTTTTTTGTTTGTTTTGTTTTTTTTGTTTCGTTTTTTCGAGACAGGGTTTCTCTGTATAGCCTTGGCTGTCCTGGAACTCACTCTGTAGACCAGGCTGGCCTGGAACTCAGAAATCCACCTGCCTCTGCCTCCCAAGTGCTGGGATTAAAGGCGTGCCCAGCAAATGCCTTATAGCTAGATTTTTGTTTTTTGAGGGGGCAACTCTTATAAAGGAATTATTTAATTGGGGCTGGCTTACAGTTTCAGAAGTTCAGTCTATTATCATCATGGCAGGAAACATGATGCATTCAGGTAGATGTGGTGCAAGAAAAGGAGCTGAGAATTCTAAATGTTTATCAAAAGGCCTCCAGGAGACTGCTGGGAGCAGGGGGGGGCAGAGCTTGGGCACTAGGAGCCCTCAAAGTCTAAGCCCCACGGTGACACATTTCCTCCCATAAGGCCACACCTCCTAGTAGAGTCACTGAGGACTCTGTGCTCACTGTTACAGCTTCAGTTGCCAAGTTGACACACCTGGGTAGATTGATTCTCAGTGGAAATGTGGCCTCTATCGGATTGGCCTGTGGGCACATCTGTAAAGCATTTTCTTAGTGGCCAATTGATGTAGGAGTGGCCCAGCCCGCAGTGGTGGTGGTATCTCTAGGCAGGTGGTCCTGGATGGTATAAAGAAAGCAGGTTGAGGGCTAGAGAGATGGCTCAGTGGTTAAGAGCACTAATTGCTCTTCCGAAGGTCCTGAGTTCAAATCCCAGCAACCACGTAGTGGCTCACAACCATTCGTAATGACATCTGATGCCCTCTTCTAGTGCATCTGAAGATAACTACCGTGTACTTGGATATAGCAATAAATAAATCATTAAAAAAAAAAAAAAAAAAAGGTCCGGGCGTGGTGGCACATGCCTTTAATCCCAGCACTTGGGAGGCAGAGGCAGGCAGATTTCTGAGTTTGTTAGAGGCCAGCCTGGTCTACAGAGTGAGTTCTGGGACAGCCATGGCTACACAGAGAAACCCTGTCTCAAGAAAAACAAAACAACAACAACAACAACAACAACCCCCCCTCCCAAAAGCAAGCATGTTGAGCAAACCTAGGAAGGAAGCAAGCCAGGTTCCTGTTTTGGCTTCCCTAAATAATAAACTGTAACCTGTATGCAAAATAAATCTTTTCTTCCCTTACTTAGTTTTTGTTACTGTTTTTTTTTTTTTGTTGTTGTTGTTGTTTTTTATAGCAACAGAGAGCAAAGTAGGACCGTGGTAGAGCATGCAAGAAGCCTTATTTGGATATACTGGGCAGATAGCATGCCAAACAGAAAGTCCCTCATAGGAGGTGGCCTGTTAGAAACAGCATGTAAGCACAATTCAGACGAGAAGAAAGTCAGACCCGCGTCTTTCCTGTCTATGTGCATGGCACAACAGCAGGATAGGGAGCCTGTACTGAGGGCTTCAGTGTGGCATTTCTGATCTGGGTTTGGGCTGGGGGTTTGTGGATTTTTGAGAATCTTATTGAGAATGAAATAGATTGCAAAGTATGGAGAATAATTTATTCAAAGTAAAGCAAGAGGGTAGGTCAGAAAGCAATAGTGTCAAGAGTAGCAGTGGACAGTGAGTGTGAACACTCATGGCCTCGTTGTTTGGGGCTTTTGTGGGTTTCAACAGAAGAAGGAATTGGTTGCAAAGGCCATGCTGACAGTTCCCCATTTCGACTGACAGGATTGGATTATGTAAACCTTCGCTCACTGCATGTCCCTTCCCATGATGCATCTGATTTTAATCAAATGAACATTTAACATGAGATAATAAATAGGGGATTTTCCCTAAAAGTTCACTCAAAGGATACAGTGTGCCTTACTGAGCATGAACCCAAAACCAGTCTAGGCCAATTGGCCATTTCGCCTGTTTGGGGATATAGTTGAATAGAAATGGGCATTATCAAGAGGTTGCAAAGAGAAGGAACTCAGTTGTTTTAAGCAGGTATCTGTGTAGCCTGATGCAAGAGGGAACACCTAGTTTGCCTCAGGTTGCTAGACACAGTGTTCCAATAGCAGTATGTGTATCACTCAAGCCAAGTGGAACCCTAAGTTGGTGAGATATCTTTTTGGTTGTCTGCCTCAGGAAGGGCAGCAATGGTCTTTAGAGCCCCAGCAATCACTAGGTGTAGTTGTATTGGGTATTAAACATCAGGAAGGCTCTAAATGGCTAATCTGTTGGAACAAGGCCAAAAGAATGACCCATGGTGAACAATGCCTTGGGCAACTGTGAGAGGGGCTCCAGGAAAAAGGCAGAGGGCCTTCTACTCAGGTGCATTTTGTCCCCCGGATTGCTCTTGGACATGATTTTGTGCCTCCTGTGACAAATATTTATATTCAGTTTATAAGACATGTTTATTCTTGTTGGTTGTTGGATCATAGCTAAACCCAACTGGCCTGTGAGTGTATCATCATTCTGATAAGGTATTCTGCTTTGCTTTCTTTCTTTCCCAGACATAATCTATAGTACATGCCAAACAATCATGCTTAAAGCAGTCAGTCCTGAGAAAGTTCTGAGAAAGGGCTGCTCTGCTAATATTTACTATGTGCTTACTGACGTTTATTTCCATGTTTTCTGATCATCTTTTCCTGAACTCAAACAGCCTTCCTTGGAGCACTGCTTTCTTTGTTACATTCTTTGTTACATTTCTTTGTTACATTAGTGTATAAAAGTACACTGAAGGGCTGGCTGCCCGGTGGTTAAGAGCACTGACTGCTCTTCCAGAGGACCTGAGTTCAATTCCCAGCAACCACATGGTGGAATTCAATGCCCTCTTCTGGTGTGTCTGAAGACAGCTACAGTGTACTCATATAAATAAAATAAATAAATCTTTTTCTAAAAAAAAAAAGTGAAACTGAAGTAAGGTTGTCTAGAGCTCCAGACTGTAGCCTTCCCCATTCCTTCAGATCCTCAGACCTCAGGTCCAGATCAGCTGACAGGATCTATACAGGCAAGCTGAGAAGTTGACAGAAATCTGAGCAGAGCGATGGGGTGTGTAAAAAGTCATGTCGGGGTTAGGTTTGGTTTTAATCTAGTGATCCCAAGCTGGGCTGTACAGAAGAGAACAAATGGGGTCCTACATACAAGGACTCAACTCAATTAGCGACTGGACTTTGAATTCAGTTTTTAAATGAGAGTTGCAGCGGGGCGGTGGTGGCAGATGCTTTTAATCCCAGCACTTGGGAGGCAGAGGCAGGTGGATTTCTGAGTTCGAGACCAGCCTGGTCTACAAAAGTGAGTTCCAGGACAGCCAGGGCTATACAGAGAAACCCTGACTCAAAAACCCAAAATAAATAAAAAATAAAAAAAGAGAGTTGCAGAGATTCTAATGCATAGTAAATGATTAATATTTACTGTTAGCATTCTGTCTAAACTCCACCCCACAGTTACCTGGCAACAGACAAGTAGGCCTGACCTATAAAAGGGGCTTCTTGCCCCCCCCCCCGCCTTTCTCTGCCTCTATTGCCCTCTTAACCCCTGTCCCCATGCCCTGAATAAACTCTGTTCTATACTATACCATCGTGTGGCTGGGCCCTCAGGGGGAAGGGATGCCTTGGCATGCGCCTGCTGAGACATCCCCTTCCCCCATACCTGACTACCCCTCCATAGAATACATTCCCCTCTCTCTTTATCTTTCTATAAACACATCATTTACTATGTAAGCATTTAAATAGTGTGTCTGGAGCTGGATGTGGTGGCTCCTGCTTGTCCTCTCTGCACTCAGGTGGAAGTGGCATAGGTTTGAAGGTAGTATAGGCTTTGTAATGAGTTCTAGAACAGCCTGGGCTAGAGTTTGACACCATGACTCAAAATAACAGAAACAACTAAACAAAACTCTTTCTGAAATTATGCTGGTTAGTCTTGTCAGCTTGACACAGACACTGGGAGGAGAGTCTCCTCCCTTGAACCGCCTCCATCAGATTGGCTCTGGGCATACCTGCGGGCATTTTCTTACAGTGGGTGGTGTCACTCTGGGCTTCTGCTCCTGGACTGTATAAAGAAAGGTAGTTCAGGGCTGGAGAGATGGCTCAGCAGTTAAGAGCACTGACTGCTCTTCTGGAGGTCCAGACTTCAAATCCCAGCAACCACATGGTGGCTCACAAACATCTGTAATGAGATCTGGTGCCCTCTTCTGGTGTGTCTGAAGACAGCTACAGTGTACTTACATATAGTAAATAAATAATAATAATTTTAAAAAGGTAGTTGAGCAAGCCAGTAAGTGACATTCCTTGGTGGTACCTGCTTCAGTTTCTGCCTCAGGGCTCCAGCTTTGATTTCTCTGTGATGAACTGTAACCTGTAAGCCAGCTATCCCCGTCCCAGTGGCTTTAGGTTGTGGTATTTATCTCAGCAACAGGAAATCAACCCCGGAAGGGAGCTGGTGTCAAGTGACACAGGCTGGCCTCACGTTCCCCATGCCGCAGAGGCTGGCCTTGGATGTGTGGTCCTCTTGACTTCACTGTCCCACTTGACTCATGAGTGACAAGCAAACACTCCACTAGAGAGTTCTCTTTGATAGCTTCCTGTTTAGACGGAGGGTGGGGAGGTAGGGGCTGTCACAGAAGCCTTCTTTGTCCCTCTTGCTCAACTGTGCATCTGCTGTCATTGTTATCTTCCTTGCTCTTTACAAGGCAGTGTGGATCCTGGACGCCCACAAGGTTTCTGGCAACAGCATGGACTACTGATACAGCCTCCAGCTGCTACAGGTCCACAGACTCACAGAAGGCTCTTGGAGGTCGCCCCTACCACAGACACCACCATGGCCAGGGCAGGCCACTCAAATCAGTATGGTCCCTGGCAGAAGTACGGCATGGTTTCAGGTGGCAGCATGATCCGCATGGTTTCAGGGGCTACACGGGCCATGGACATCAACGCAGACCCACAGCTGCAGCAGGACCTTCGACCCAGTCATGGCCCTCATTTGAAAGGTTTAATAAACAAACAACTTTATAATATGTGGGTTTTTTCTCCCTTTTCCAGATAATTACTATTATAAGGAAAATAAATGAAAATTGGGGTAAGGGATTCTGATACAGCCACATTTTGCAGATTTATAATGTCTAGGATTCTGTTTGTTTGAATTTCTTTTTAACTTAGAACATTTTTAGATATTCTGGGAAGTGCACATGTTATCTGGGGCATATCCAAGCTCCTTAAATCTCAGGCTTTCCCTGAGTGTTCTTCACGGCGTCTGATCCTCCTTCCCCTCCCCCCACATCTCCCCCTGCCTGGTTTTAGCAGAAGCCTTTGACTTATTTCAGGAAGAGTCTCAACTGCCCGGTGCCCTCCTGACTCCCAAGTCACCTTCTACCCCATGGAGCCAAAGTCTGTCTGCTGCTGTCTGCCTTCCATGGACTCTCTCAGTACTTTTTCATCCTCTAACCTGTGTGAGGTATATAGTCACAATCATCTCTGCTGTCTGGAGTTGAAGCCATGGTCTCTGCCCCCTTTACAGAGCTTTGTTATGTCTTCCCTTTAGTTTGTTAGTGTCTCACGTCTTATGCTGGCTTCAGACGCTGTGTGCCCAAGGCTGATGGCGACCTCCTTATCTCCTGCTTTCAGCTTCAAAGTTCTAGGACCCTGGGCACATACAGTCTCACCTATTTGACAGTGAAGATTCACCATCACAACAGGGTTCACAATTTTACCATGAGAGTTCCTTGGAAGTTTTTGGCAAGACACATAAACCCTTCTCAGTGGAGGTTCTCTTTGTTTTCATCCACATGTTATTCTGCTTTGTTCTGATTCCCTTTCCTCTCCACCACCCTCCCCTGTCTACTCTCTCTAAAGAAGCCACATTCAGGTTTGAGAGACAGCTCAGTGGCTAAGAGGGCTTGTTGTATGAGGACCTGAGTTCAAATCCCTAGGATCCAAGGAAACAGCTGGGCATGGCTACATAAATGCCTACAACTCCAGTGACGTGGGACAGAAGACACCGGTGCTTGCTGGCCAGCAGTCTGGTGGTAGGTTCAGGGACAGACTCTGTCTCAAAGGAATAAGGTGGAAGGTGACAGAGCAGGACATCTGGCTTCCTCCTGTGGCCTTTGTGTAGGCAACACACACACACACACACACACACACACACACACACACACACACACACACAC
>NC_034599.1:4029234-4048242 GCF_900095145.1 Mus pahari | reverse complement strand
ACACACACACACACACACACACACACACACACACACTTATTCCGTAAGCTTATAAACTTCTTTCTAATTTCTTAGTTTGTCTTGTCTATGAATTCTTTTTTTTCCTGCAACAAGAACTTGGAAACACTGGGTGGAGGTCTAATTTGGCTGTCTTTATGACTTACTGGCATTTTCACCAACAACATTACTAGACGACATTCTATTTGTTTTACAAAAAATTTTAAAAGATTTATTTAAGTATATGAATACACTGTCTTATATACACCAGAGGACATCAGATCACATTAGATTGTTGTGAGCCATCATGTCATTGCTGTGAATTGAACTCAGGACCTCTGGAAGAGCAATCAGTGCTCTTAACTGCTGAGCCATCTCTCCAGCCCTGTTTTACATAATTTTAATTTTTTTAAAAATTTGAGACAGATTCATCACCTAGATTTGTCTGGAACTTGCTACAGGGTCCAGGTTAGTCTAAAACTCGAAGTCATCCTGTACCAATCTCTCAGCTGGGGATTATACATGTGTACCATTACACCCAGCCTTATATTTGCTTAATTATTCTTAAAAAACATACAAAACATTACTTATACAGTTGGTGCATAGGAAATATTTATTCTCATTCAGAATAGAACAATCTGTTTAAAACTTCACTGAAATACTCTTTGGTGGGCTCATAAGATGGTTCAGTGGGTAAAGGGATTGGCCACAAGTGTAAGCAACTGAACACAGGTAGCAGAAGAGAGCTGACTCCTCCTGTAAGTTGTCTTTTGAGTTCTACATGGCAGGTACATACACCTATACCTCATAAAATAGAAAAATTAAAAAGTTAAGCTAAAGGGACTGTGGATGTGGCTTGCTTAGTTATAGAATGCTTCCCTAGCACTCAGAAAGCCCTTAGTCCATCCCAAATGCCACCAAAACAAGTGAATATCATACAAATCAATGTTTGGTTTCAGACCTGGGACAAAGGGCTGAGGTGCATATTTTACACATCAAAGCAGACCTGGCCTCCAGGCTCTCCCATCATCCCGGCATACCCTGCTCCTAACATTGAATTTACCAGCCCAGGGGCTGGGCTGCCCTTCTCTCTAGAGGGGGAATGTAATCCAGACATTTTGGCCTCTCGATTTTTCCCTATTTCTTTTCTCTCTCTCACTGTACACGCTCCCCCTCCACCCCTAGACCAGCCTTGATCTCGAAACAGTCCTCTTACCTAAGCCACTATTCCTGCCACTTTATTGCATTTTAAATCAAATATTATGCTGAACCTATGCTGTGTATCACCAATACTACTAAATTTGTGTCTCTGTGTGCTAATTCTGAGCGGACTCTGAGATTTAGCAAACAGAGAAAGGCATATGAACAAGAACGTGCAGACTCATACTTTTTATTCATTTATATATTTTATTGTGTGTTTTGCCCGAATGGGATTGTGCACTGCATTAACTTGCATGCAGTGCCCATGGTGGCCAGAAGAGGGTGCCAAATCCTTTGGAACTCTACAGATGTGAACTAGGATGTGGATTTTAGGAATTGAACCAGGGTCTTGTGTAAGAGCAGCCAGTGCTCTAATTACTATCTCTCCAATCCCTGGTTTTATTATACAATTTATGTTGTAGAAGTCTTTTCAATCGTATTTTTCTTCAAAATTTTCTTGAACTGTATACTTTTTTTTTTTTTTTAATTTGCCTGGTCTACAAAGTGAGTTCCAGGACAGCCAGGGCTATACAGAGAAACCCTGTCTCCAAAAACAAAAACAAACAAACAAAATTATTTATTTTATGTATATGAGTACACCTTACTTTCTTCAGACACACCAGAGGAGTGCATCAGACCCCACTGCAGATGGTTGTGAGCACCATATGGTTGCTGGGAATTGAACTCAGAACCTCTGCAAGAGCAGTCAGTGCTCTTAACCACTGAGCCATCTCTCCACTCTGAACTGTATATTTTTTTGTATATAAAGATGAAAGATGCCGGGCGTGGTGGCGCACGCCTTTAATCCCAGCACTCGGGAGGCAGAGGCAGGCGGATTTCTGAGTTCGAGGCCAGCCTGGTCTACAAAGTGAGTTCCAGGACAGCCAGGGCTACACAGAGAAACCCTGTCTCGAAAAACCTAAAAAAAAAAAAAAAAAAAAAAAAAGATGAAAGATGTCATGATAACCACATCAACATATATATATATATATATATATATATATATATATATATTTTTTTTTTTTTTTTTTTTTTTTTTTTTTTTCCAAAATTACCAAACTCTACATGGGCAACAGGGAAAGCCTTAGTTGAATAAATGGTCAACAAAATAAACAACTGGACTCCCAAGATTATACAATATTATAAAAGAAGTAATAAGTTCTAAAATGTCTGAGTTTTGGGCATTGAAAATTTCCTAAATACTGAAGTAGATTCACTATTGGTCAGGACAAGAACTGAAAGAGACATATTCTTGAATTCAGTGTGCACAGGCCTTGCTAGATTCCCACACATATTAGGAATGTTTTCTGTAACTTTCCAAGAAGTAATGACTTAAACAAGGCATTGGTACATGTGTACCGTTGGAAGTTTAGTCACCGGCACCTTGGCACGTCTTTTCGTCTTTTCTGTGTATCAGAAACTGTCATGAATACTTTCTTTTTATTATCAACATTTAGACCAGAAGACTGCCAGTTCTGTGACTGACCGACTTGCAGGTAGAAATGACGGGGAAAGAAAATGGGAAACGGTTCAGGGTCCTGGAATCCCCCTGGCAGCCTAATTGAGTGGTCTGTTACTTCTAAGTTTTGAAAATGTTTGCCCCTGGAGTTCCCCTGAGAGAAGATCTGATTTCAAGCCTAAAGTAAATTAAACTGTAGAAACCTCACAGGTAGTGGCCTACATTTCTAATCAGCACACTGGAGGCTGAGGTAGGACGCTAAATCCTAGGCTAGCCTGGGCCCTACAATAAAATCTTTTCTTAAACAAACAAAAAATCTGCAAAAACTATAACAAAGCACCCAAGCCAGGCAGGGCCACGGGGGTGAGTTGGGGACACCAGAAAGTCCTACCCTGAATGCTAATGATTTTGCAGCACTTTCTGTGCGGGAAAGGCAGCAGAGGGTGGGGGTGGGGTAGGGAGACAATGCTAGTGAACAATGAAGTCAAGGTTATATTTTTCCAGTTTTAAACGTATTCTTCTACAATCTCATCACAGATATATAGTGCGCTTTAATCATACTCTCCCCCCATTATACTGTTAACCTTCCTATGCCTTCCTCCAAACTAGTCCCCAGCTTTTTCCTCATTTTTTTGTTTATGGCCTGCTGCGCTTAATTTGGGTCGCCTGCAAAAGCACTTTTTAATAATAATAATAATAATTTAAAAATGCGTAACTACCTCCCCGCCCCAGAGGGTCTCAAGTAGCCTTGCTGTGTTAGCCACGACTGGGGTTGAATTCCTAGGATTGGAGGTGAGCGCCACCATGCCGGCCTGCCAGAGCCCACTTGTCAAAATGTTAAAGCCCATCTTACAAAAAGCCAGGTTATATTTACTGTGCACGCACACGCGTGCATCCCGCCTTACTCAGGCGTTTCGAGGCCAGCTCACGAGCCTGCGCCGCCTTAGCTACGACGCCACGTTTGCCTTAGTGCCCGTCTAGGACCCCGGCAGGGTGAGGCCAGAAAATACAGGGTTTCCGGAGCTAGGAGCCGCCATTAAAGGTGCAGGGCAGGTTAAAACACGCGGCCACAAAGTCCGGACCAGCCAGCGGAGGCGGTGGGGGAAAGGACGGACGCTCGGGAAGGCCCAGCCTTCCTCGTCCGGGTCCCAGGGGCCCGAACGTTTAGCTTCCAAATCCTGAGCACGCAGGCGCGAGCGCAGGCGCACTCGCGCGCGACTGGCCCACAGCCCCGCCCCTCCTCCCGCGCGTTCCAGCTTGCGGTGCGCGCCTGCTGACGTCACCGCAACGTCCCGCTGGCCGCAGGTGCTTTTGGGAAGGCTGCGGGTCCACCGTCGGGCGCCTCCGGTTCCAGGGCGCCGGAGGCCGGGCTCGGTGGTGAGTGCGGCCGCCTTCGGCAGGCAGGACGGGCGAGCGTGGCCCTCGGCGGCTGGGCGGGTGGGCGGGCGGGCGGGCGGGCGGGCCTCCTCCTTCGGCCCCGAAGGCAGTTCAGCTGGCGTTGTGCTCAGGGCCGCCCTTGGGCTTGGACTTGTATTACCGTTCTGCTTTCTTTTCCTTTCGGTTTATTCTTTTCAGTCAACCCAGGCGAGGCTGGAATTTGCGGCAATCCTCCTGCCTCCAGTCCCCCTAGGTGCTGGGATTACTGGTGTGCACCGCCTCGACTGTCTCTTCAGATTTTCTGCAGGTTTTAAAGCTTTAAGCCCGCGGCATTTATTTAGTGCCTTTAAACCAAGTTGTGCGGCAGGGGGATGACGGTGGTCATTCAGTGACTACTTGCGCCCAGTAGTCGTGTGAGAGGTTTGGTTTAATTGGGAAAGGTGTTCTCCGTTTCTTGTCTTTCCAAGCTGTGTGTCGCCCCTGCAGTGGGCATAGAGCAGTGTGGGTTGGTGCTTGCTGGAGGTGTAACAGCTAGTGTAGTTAAGCCACACGGTCGTGGTGGCCTGGTGCAGGCCACTGCTTTACCGGCACTTGCACTTTTTTGGTTTTGAGATGCTACCTGTGGTGGTGGTTAGGGAGTGGTTGTCCTTCACCGATTGCGTTTATGAGAGCTTCCCGGTGCCTTTGTCTTGGCTAATTTAGCCCTGGCTAGTTCAACTGTTCTGTCTGGCAGGAGCATTTCATTCCGCCTCGATCTTCCAAGTGTTGAGATTGAAATTGCAGGTATGCCTCGGGAATCCTCAGGAAATATTTATATTTTAATATAATAGAAAATATCTTACATATTATTTATTTTATATTGTATTATTTATTTTATATTATAACTTTACATGGATTTATGTGTATAAATATATTCTATATGTACTTATATTTGTATTATATATTTTAATTTAATGTTTTTTAATGTAATGTTTTAATAGAATATAAAAAATATTTAATTTTTAAAAAATATTTATTTATTATTATACATAAGTACACTGTAGCTGACGTCAGACACACCAGAAGAGGGTGTCAGATCTCATCACGGGTGGTTGTGAGCCACCATGTGGTTGCTGGGATTTGAACTCAGGACCTTTGGAAGAGCAGTGAATGCTCTTACCCGCTGAGCCATCTCACCAGCCCCTTAATTTTTTTCTTGTGATTAAACTTAGGGTCCTTCACCTGCAAGGCAAGTGCTCTAACATGGAGCTATATCAGCAGCCCTACAGACCATCTTTCCACTATTTATGGTGACTTTTGTCTCCAGTCAAGTGCCATATCAAAATATCTTTAAATCAGAAAACGAAAAGAGCCTGGTGGTAATGTGGTCCTAGCACTTGGGAGGTTGAGGCAAGAGATTCCAAAAAGTTTTAAAACCAGCTTGGGTTACATTGACTTTCTAGCCAGTTTAGGCTACAGAATAAGACCCTGTCCCTTTAAAAAAAAAGTTCATGAAATATAGTACATTTTTTTCTAATATTAAATAAACAATATATAAAATGAACAAATTTGAAAATTGGGGACCAGTTTTTGACAAATGGAAATGTCCATTTGTTTTCAAAGTTTTAATTTTTTTTTTCTTTTTTGTTTTTTAGAGACAGGGTTTCTCTGTGTAGCCCTGGCTGTCCTGGAACTCACTTTGTAGACCAGGCTGGCCTCGAACTCAGAAATCCGCCTGCCTCTGCCTCCCGAATGCTGGGATTAAAGGTGTGCGCCACCACGCCCGGCCTCAAAGTTTTAATTTTTAAACTATACAAAGCTATACACTTGCCTTGCAGGTAAAGGACCCTAAGTTTAATCACAAGAAAAAAAAAATATTTTTTTATATTCTATTAAAACATTAAATTAAAATATATAATACAAATATAAGTACATATAAAATATATTTATACACATAAATCTATGTAAAGTTATAATACAATATTAATTTTAAAGACAAGCATAGCTAGTACTTTGAGAATGCTTTTGCAGTGGTGTGTTTTGATTTAGACCCTTTATAAGTAGACTGGTTGGGTGAGGAACTGTTGTAATCAAGATGTGTTATCTAGAGTGTGTCATTTTTAGACATAACTGAATAAATTGAAGATGACAATTCTGTGCAATTAGTTTTGTAAAATATTATTTTTTTCTTTCAGATTTATAGTCCTCAAGAGTCTTTATGTTCTCTCAGGAAATCTGGAGTCATGGAAATCAGTCATGGAAATCTGGAAATGTTTATAAGAAGATGCACTTTGCTTTGAAATGTGCTTTTGTGTATTAGTTATATAAAATGATGAGTTTTCAAAAAGAAGACAAGTGCAACAGAAAAGCTTTGGTAAAACAGATTCTTAGGTATTTGGGGTAACAAAAGAAAGCCATGTCTCGAATTGAGTCATTCTTAATTATAATAGACTTATAGTGGAATAGGTCTTAAACACAGGTGGACTTTATAAAATGCAGTCTTAAGTTTATGTACAAAATACTGTTTGTTGACCAGATATATTAAAATGATAGACACAAAAAGAATCAAGGTGGTGATATATAAGATTTAACAATGAGAGAGTAACAGTTTATGCTTTAAGCACAGTTCCTTTACAATGAATACTGTAATCTTAATAGAGCTGTGTTGACTTCCTCAGAAGTTAATTGCAGTTGTTATAACCCACTTTAAAGAATACTGTATGACATTTTCTCTAAGGAAATACCAGATGCAGACTTCAGTTCCTTTCATTTGATAGGAAAAGGAGTAGTTCAGATGTAATGTTTAAGTCCTTATAAGGGAAAAGAGTCTGAATATATGCCCTAGTATCTAGGCTTCATAACTAGTAATAAGAAGTTAGTTATGGGTAAACAGCCCTCAGGTTATCCAGAAGAGTTCATGTGACCCCAAAGAGTCCTAAATAGTGTCTTGGCATGCGAGACAGATCTGTCCTGTGTGAGTGTCAATTCACCAGTCCAATCTGAATAGACCAATGACTCTCTCCAGTTGGTGTCTGCTGTTTTATTCCTGTCTGTGGTGGAGATCTAGTGTAAAGTGGTGAGAAGCTTCATATGGAAGTTTGAGCTGTCAGAGATACTATTACTACTCGTGGACAGAACTGTCCCCCAGAGGCTTGTCCAAGGTGCCTTCCACCCAAACCCTAAACGTATAATGGAGAGTAGCTCAATCTTGTCAAATTGGACAAAAGAGAGCAAAGAAAAAATGAAGTTTGACTTTTCGTGTGAACTCTACAGAATGTCCACATATTCAGCTTTTCCCAGGGGAGTTCCTGTCTCGGAGNGGAGTCTGGCTCGTGCTGGCTTTTATTATACAGGTGTGAATGACAAAGTCAAGTGCTTCTGCTGCGGCCTGATGTTGGATAACTGGAAACAAGGGGACAGTCCTGTTGAAAAGCACAGACAGTTCTATCCCAGCTGCAGCTTTGTACAGACCCTGCTTTCAGCCAGTCTGCACTCTCNGTCTATGTCTCCTGTGAAAAGTCGATTTGCACATTCGTCACCTCTGGAACAAGGTGGCATTCACTCCAACCTGTGCTCTAACCCTCTTAATTCTAGAGCAGTGGAAGACTTCTCATCGAGGATGAATCCCTGCAGCTATGCCATGAGTACAGAGGAGGCCAGATTTCATACTTACAGTATGTGGCCTTTAAGTTTCCTGTCACCAGCAGAGCTGGCCAGAGCTGGCTTCTATTACATAGGGCCTGGAGACAGGGTGGCCTGTTTTGCCTGTGGTGGAAAACTGAGCAACTGGGAACCGAAGGATGATGCTATGTCAGAGCATCGCAGACATTTTCCCCACTGTCCATTTCTGGAAAATACTTCAGAAACACAGAGGTTTAGTATATCAAATCTAAGTATGCAGACACACTCTGCTCGAATGAGGACATTTCTATACTGGCCACTTAGTGTTCCTGTTCAGCCCGAGCAGCTTGCAAGTGCTGGATTCTATTATGTGGATCGCAATGATGATGTCAAATGCTTTTGTTGTGATGGTGGCTTGAGATGTTGGGAACCCGGAGATGACCCCTGGATAGAACACGCCAAATGGTTTCCAAGGTAATCGGTTCTTTTTGTTTGTTTTCAAGACTGGGTTTCTTGGCGTAGTCTTGGCTGTCGTGGAACTCACTCTGTAGACAAGTCTGGACTTGAACTCAGAGAGATCTACCTGCTTCTGCCTCCTGAGTGCTAGGATTAAAGGGCTGTACCACCACTGCCAGGTAATTGGTTCTTAAAAATGTTTATTGTGGTATGGAGGATTGAACCCAGGGCCTCATATCTGGTTGACAAGTTCTCTTGCCTACATCCCTAACCTCTTAATTTTTATTGTTTAGAATAAATTTAAGAGCACAGTTTTTAGTGTAATACAATTAAAAATTTTGTATTTGAAACTGATCAGCTATGTGAACTTGGATTCATTTCTAAAATGAATGGGCTGTGTTAGGTGTTTTTATTGTGTTACAATACACATAAAAAATACTAATTTAGCCATCTAAAATGTATTCTTCTGTAGTATAAAGTATTTGTGTACTGTCTTTTAGTCATCTCCAGAGCCTTTTTATCCTCTCAGACTGAAACTGTATCCCATACACTTGTAAGCACACCCCTGGCACCCACCCTTCTGCCTACCATATCTGAGTCTATGTTAGTTACCACAGCCACAACACATATAAGTGGAGCCATACAGTAAAGAGACCTTGACATGTGCATGCCTTCCATGGTAATGACTCCTTGAGGGAATTACAGGGACCCTTTAGTCATTTTTTTGTATGATACAAGATGGACAGGAATTTTGATGTAACTATTTACATTGTTAAAATATAAGTAGTTTAAAATTACATGATGGGACAGATAGTGCCCCCATGTCAGCTTGCCTTTAATCTCACCGCTGGGAGCAGAAGCATGTATTCTTTGTGAACAAAGAAAGGCCAGCCTGCTCTACATAGCAAGTTCAGGTCAGCTAGGATTGCATAGGGAGACCCTGTCTCAAAAAAAATTATGAAGAATCATCAAAATTTTTATGTTAGGTCCAGTGTAATGTTAACATTCAGGAGTATGACATCACTTTGAAACTAACCTGGGTTACTTAGAACTGTCTCAAAAACCAGAGCAAAAAGATAGATTTTTGACTTTTTTGTTGTTGTTCTTCTTGTCCTGAAAACTGATATATTTAATTTACTTAAAAGTGTTCATTTTGGCCAGTTGTGGTGGTACACTCTATAATTTGGAGGCTGAAGCAGGAGTGTTCCAAGGTTGACGATAGCTTGGGCCACATTGTGAACCCCAGACCAACTGAGCTAGGTGGCAAGACCCCATCTGAAAAAACAATAAGCAAAAAAAATTATTGGTCAGGGAAAAAAACATGTATAAATCAGTAGTGGAGGGAGGTCAAAGAACAGCTCTCCTTCTACTATGTGAGTTTTGGGATGGAATGCAGGTCATTAGGATTGTGGCAGGAACTTTTACATGCTGAGCTATCTTGAAAGCCCATAGAGTTTAAGCCTTCTGTTAATGCAACAAATTTGGCAAGTCGTTTCAGAATCACTTGGAGTTTGGTTTTTAAGAACATGTTTGGAAAACAAACCAACATGTTCTCCATAATATCATGCTAGTATGAATTTAGTCTTCATTGTTGAAAGAAAAACCAAAAAAACCAAACAGTATAGGAAAGCATGTTGCCTCCAGTCTGCCTTGTAGCATCCAAGAATTCTCAGACTAAAATGTCACAGACATTGGTACCCTGGGAAGAACTTAGGGTTGCTAATGTCTCGAGTTTGGATTGAAATGTCAGTTTTAAATGATTTAATCATTTAATTGGCCTTACATGTTATAATTTGAAGTTTAACTGTTCTATCTAAAATACAAAAACATTTTAAATTCTATTTAAATTGTTACAATTTGTAAAACAAAAATTCTTCACAGTTTTAAATAATTAAGGGAACCAATGTTTTGTGTCAGTGCAGCTCTGAACAGGCTTTAGCTGTAACTATCTTTGATCTCAATAAAGACAAACTATAACAGATGATCACTAGATTTTAGTATATACAGTTCACTTATTTATCAAATATTTAGGTGCCTGCTAAGTAATATTTTAGGTGCCAAGGATTATAATCTGTTGTGAAGGCATAGTGGAGAAGGAGCAAGTGTGCAGTAGTCAGGACTTACTGTACTATGTCTTTATTATTTTGCTGGATTAGTTTTTTGTTAACTTGGCACAAACTGGGGGTCACTTGGGAAGAGGGAACCTCGGTTGAAGAATTGCTTCAATCAGATCTTAAAGTAGTCTGTTTTGTAAACTAGTAACTTAATTTCATTTGTATATGAAAACGCTGCCTCTGTCCTTTCCAACAGTTCATGGCTTTAATGTATCTTTTAAAGTTACATCCATGGTTTATTTTTCATATGATAACTGTAGCTGCATACTATCTTTATAGGACAATTGTAACTATAGTTACAGCTACAGTTACTTTCAGCACTGTGTGGGGTAGTACTAAAGACTGAATCTGGGCCCCAGTGTTTTACTGTTACTGTCTGCAGTAGTATGAAGGTGATTACTATTTGTCTTCACCTGTAGATTTTTTACTTTCTTATGCTCGCGAGAGTTACTTATTGTGTTCTTTCTTTATAAGCTTGCATTATCTGTTTTGTTTTCTTGAAACTCACCAAGCTCCCTGAAGATGAGTATTAATTGCTTATCTGGCAACATCTAAGTCCCTTTCTCTTTCTTCTTTTGAGTTGGATCTTGGAAAATTATTTTGTTCCTTTATTGTTTTGTTTTTTAAGTTTCTTCTAACTCTGCTTCTTAGATTTTGTGACTGTGTTGAGCAAAGACTATGGATGGGTGTTGGGGTGTGGTCGTGGGCTTGGGCTGGGGCTTGTCAAAGGATATGGCAGACTCCTTGGGAAGTCCAGAACTGCAGCAGCTCTGTTATCTGAAGTCATTGTCTGTGAAGATTCTCAGTGTTCAGGGAAGCATCAAAGCTTTTGGTGGCAAGGCTGAAAGACTCTTATCAGCAGTCTAGGAGACACCACCAAAGCAGGCTCTAAGGGCCTTTTTGTTGTGGAAAACATCCTGTCCAGGAACCTATGTTGATTTCTATTCTGGCTCATGAGTGCTCTCACGATGATGGGGGCAGTAGCACTGGTGACTTGATGTTTTAGAACCTGAAGAGAAGCCACAGAGCCCTGTGTGTGTGTGGGGGGGGGGGGAGTGAGCAAGAGAGAGCGCATTGACTACTGTTCTGTGCTGCTGCCAGTGTCTAAGATAAGGACACATTGAGCAGCTGGAGTAGATCCTGGGCTCTGGTGTGTGTAGAGCAGTTGTAGGGCTGGGGCTTAAAGAGCACAGGAGCAGAGTGGATATAGGGTGAGCTCTGGGGTACAGAGGATGGTTAGGGAGGAAAGTGGTGCCTTTCTAAAGGAGAGGCGTAGCAGCATCTGTCTCCAGGGTTCCTCAGCAATAGTAGTGGTGGGAACTGGCTGCTCTGTGGCAGAGGAGGTTCTGAGCTCAGTGTCAGTGCACACTAGAGAGACCTCATGGAATCTATGATTATCTCAAGGCTGGTGACAAGTTCAGTGACCAAAGCAGGCCCTTAGAGCCTGCTTTGGTGGTGTCTCCTAGATTGCCGATAGAAATACTCTGTCCTCCTTTGAGCCCATCTGTTTCCAGCTTTCTCTGTAAACTTATCCTTCCCAGTGGGCCTCCTGTGGCTCTTCTTTCCCCCTTCCTTCTTTTTCTTTTTCTTTTCTTGTGTGTGATGCCCACATTTTTTTCTTCATTTTATGTGAATTGGATTACTGAGTCCTCCCTTGGCTGTTTGTCTTGGTTTGTTACAGAGATTAGAAGACTAGTACCTTTCAGTTTGCCCTATTGCTGATAGTTTCTTACAGACTCTCCTTTATCATTGCTTTATATTTGTTAATCCCACCAAATGACAGTGAAGACCATTATCCACATTCTTTAGTCAAATTAAGGAAGCTTTATTTTCTTAGGGTTATCTCTCTAAAGTGGGATTTGAAAAAGCTCTCTAGCTAGGTGGTGGTGGCGCATGCCTTTAATCCCAGCACTCAGGAGGCAGAGGCAGGCTGATTTCTGAGTTCAAGGCCAGCCTGGTCTACAGAGTGAGTTCCAGGACAGCCAGGGCTACACAGAGAAACCCTGTCTCGAAAAGCAAAAAAACAAACAAAACGAAACAAAACAAAAAAGCTCTCTAAAGTAGGATTTGAAAAACTATCATTGAACACAAGAGAAGGGTTTATATAGTTAAAACAAAACAAAACAAAAAACCCTGCAGAACTAGGAAGTTTTCAAGAGTTGGGGAATTTCCAGAGGAATTTTGGTTATGTAGGAACTTGGCTGAACATTTTAAAATTATTTGGAAGAACATCTTATCGGTATATTCAACGTGTGACTCAAACTCCATAACGTGGGGAACATGTTAAATTCCAGAAACAGGTTAAAGCAGGTCAATTTGAAATTTTCAACAAAAGAAAATGAACTTGTTCTGACCATATAACAAAATGACTCCCATTCTTAAGATGGAGTCAGGTTGGTCTGTCAGTATTATTACTTCTTTAGGTTTTTAATTTTTACTTAGGTGTGTCTGTCTGAATGTATTCCATGTGAGTATAGGTACCAGAGGAAGGCATAAAAATTCCTAGAGCTGGGATTACAAGCAGTTGAGAACCACTTCACATAGGTGTTGGAAACAACTCGGGTAGAGCTGGAGGGGCAGCACATGCTCTTAACCACTGAGCCATCTCCACAGTGCATCTTTTTCATTTCTTTAACAGAGTCTTTTGAAGAGCAGATGTCTATAATTTTGATGATGACATCTTAACTGTTTTATCTTTTATGAATTATGGTTTTGGTTCTTATATAAAAATTCTGTCTTTGAATATTAAATCTTGTGCTTCAGAATGCTAAGCCTAGGCTCTACTACGTATCTGAGCTCTACTACCAGGCTCCTTTGCTTTGTTTTAGATTTATTTTTTTACCTTATTTAATTATGTGCATGTCTGAGTTATTGCTGTGATGAAACACATGGCCAAAGCAACTTAGGCCTAAGCAAATAAATAAGGATTTATTTGGCTTATGCTTCTACTTCACAGTTCATCATAAAAATCCAGGTAGGAACTCAGGCAGGCTGGGACATGGAAGCAAGAGCTGATGCAGAAGCCACGAGGATAATGAGAAGCCATTACTGGCTTGCTCCCATGGCTTGCTTAACCTGCTTTCTTATAGAACTTAGGCCCAGGCGTCTCCCCACTCATATGGGCTGGGGCTTCCTTCATCAGTCTCTGATTATAAAAAATGCTTTACAACTGGATCTTACGGAGGCATTTTTCAATTGAGGTTCCCTCCTCTCAGATGATTTTAGCTTATGTCAAGTTGACATAAAACTCCATCACAGTATGTGACTGTATGCAGGAATCTGCACAGGAGTTAGGTGCCCAAGAAGGCCAGAAGCATGAGCTTGTGGGCTCATGAACATGTGAGCTTCTGACTTGGGTGCTGGGAACTGACCTCTGGTTCTTGAGCACTGAGCTTTCTCTCCAGCCTTCTTGTCTAGATAGAACATTCTGACATAAGGAAGGACAAAAGGACTTTACTTGCATTTAAGGATATGGGTCATCCTTAGTTTATTTTTTGTATGTAGCATAGGTCAAGGTTTTGTGCTTTAAAAAGGATTTGCATGTTGAATCCAGTTGTTTAGTGTTTTTTCAAAAGGGAGTAGAATGGGAATGGGTGCTCTGTGAATTCCTCCAAGAAGTTTCAGTAGGTTAAGTATTTGAGAAACATTGCTGCAAAAGGTGGGGGGAGTGTGGTGTGGATAGGAGAGTGAACTCTGGGGCAGGATTGCAAATTACTGTGTTACGGAATGTCAGTAGATAAGGACTAATAGGATTTGAAATTGCCTTAAGCATGAAAAAGACAACGTCTATAGCATTGTGTTTCACATGCCGACTTTTACCCCTTTTTAAGTGCAGACTTTTTCCCTTTTTGCTATATAAGTGGAATGAAACAGAAAAAAAAAATAATAGAATGCACCAACACAATGAGAATGTGGTGGGTGACAGTTGATTTCTGTTATACTAAATGTCTACAGGGTTGTGATATAACAGGGTTTTGTGGGGTATAATGAAGACGATTTGAAAGTCACTCCTGTAGAATAATCAGTTTATTTTTGATATGAAGTACTTAAAAATAGTTCTTGTTTCACATTTTAGGTGTGAGTTCTTGATACGGATGAAGGGTCAGGAGTTTGTTGATGAGATTCAAGCTAGGTACCCTCATCTTCTTGAGCAGGTAAACTGATTTTAAAATTTACATGAAAGCTGGGGAGATGGCTCATTTGGTAAAGTTCTTACTATGCAGTATGATGCCCTGAACGAGATCCCAGCACCACATACAAAGCTGGGTGTGGGAGCATGCATTGGTAACCCCGGGATGTTGGAAGCAGGTGAACCCCTGGAGGTCACTGGCCAGATAATTCAGTGAGTTCCAGGTTAAATGAGGCAGAGACCTTGTCTTAAAAACACACCTGTGTTTAGCTTTGTCCTCCACCTGTGTGCACACATAGATGCATACACCTATATGGCCAGGTTCATATAATCTCTACATAAACAGACAAAAATACAGCATTGAACTATACTATGAAATAATAATTACAGAAATCTTAGAAGTGATATTTATTTTTATTTTATTTACATAATTTTAAGGCAAAATTGAAGTTTATTACATTTTTATAGCATTTTAAGCACTGTAGTTAAGAACAAAAGTGCTTAGGAAGAAAAATCCGCCTAGGTTGGGCGTGTGCTTAGAAGAGTTGGTGTTCAAGTTACATGGCCTGTAGCCACAGTAACGGCGTCCTTGACAGTTTGGTTGATAGCTTGCTGTTCAGGGTTCTTTATAAATGTTGTTTTTTACTTTTGCTTTTTTGAAAAATCTTATATCCTGCTACTGTAGAGAGGTTTTTGTTTGTTTGCTTTGTTTTTAAATGGGGTTAAAGAGGTATCATCAATGTCTCTTTAGTCTCTTCTAGAAAAAAGCCAAAAACTTTTTAAGAGTTAAAACCTTTGAAGAGTTACGCAAATATCACTTTCCAAATGGAATGAGGTGGCACTAGTGTATCTCCCTGTTCTCTAAAATAGAAGCTGCACTGGGGTTTTACCTCGGATGTAGATAAAAGTGTAAGCATAACTGTATTATAGTTACAATGAAGCAAAGCAAAGTATGTGTGTGTTTATTTTAGAGTTTTGGGACAGGGTTTCTTGTATCTGAGGCTTGCCTTGAACTCCTGATCTTCTTGTCTCAGACTCTTAAGTGTTGAAATTACAGGAGTGTGCTAGCATACCTGGAGTTTCCCAAAGGATGCGTCCCTTTACTTAAATGTCAGTTTGCTTGGCTGTGGTGGCTCACTCCAGGAATCCTGGTACTTGGAAAGATGAGGCAGGAAGATTTTCATGAGTGCTAGGCCAGTCTCAGCAACAGAGTGAGATCTCCGACTGTGCTGTTTAGACTGTTAGAGATTTCTGATTTAGCTGTCAAGTGTTCTCTTATTTCATAGCTGTTGTCCACTTCAGACACCCCAGAAGAAGAAAATGCTGACCCTACAGGTAAGTAGGAATAGTTCAAATACAACTATGAATTTTTGTAAGAATGTTAAGAGTAAAAAGTATATTAGAGAAAAGGGTGGTAGTACTTTTGAAGTCATAGGGGCAACTTTGGGATATTGACTAGAAAATTTATGCTTTTAGTGAGATTCATGACATTTATTATATTATTATTATATAAAGAGCTGACATATGAGCATATGAAACGACGAGACACATGCAGAAAACAAATAGCTTGAAGCGTACCAAATGAAAGCTTTACCTCCAGTGAGGAGACGGCACTGTGCCTAGAATATGTTAGAAGAGGCCAGTCTGCAGGTGATTGATGGTGGAGCTGGAGATAAAATAGTGATTCAGTGCAGGGGGCTCTGCACGAGAGCTGAATTTAGCCAGATCTCAGTAGTTACATCTGTGTGATTTACATGTGTTGTGGTTAAATAACTGTCACTTTATGTGCTGGTCATATCAGAAGGCGAGTGCTGGTTCTGGTTCACCATTTGAAGAGAGGCATCGGCAGCTTTGCAGCTGGTACAGAGAAAGATGACCAAGATATATAAGAGTCATAGAAACCTTGGCTCTAGAGTAGATAGGGGCTTAGTCATGGAAACTATGCTCCAGGGGGTAAGGACTGCGGTCATGTATGAGAGGAAGGAGTAACTCAGTATGTGGTAACTGCCTGTGTAAGGAACTGGACAGGGTGAAGTAGTAGATAGCTGCCCTTATTCAGTGTTTATGTAGGCTAGAACCCAGGGCCTGTGCACACTCTGCACTCTGTGCCACACTGCACCATGCTATACACCTTGCTTTTGTTTCCCTTATAAAATCACTTTGCCATCTTCATATTGATTGTTGCACATTTTCTTTCTTTATAGATTGCTGCTTTTAATTTATAAAATTATTATTAAAAGAATATATGAGAGATTGTATACATGTATGTATGGTATATATCTAGACCTGTGCCACAGAACATATGTAGAGATCAGAAGACAACTTCAGGAATCAGTTTTCTCTTAGTTTTATGTGGGTTCTTGGGATAAATTCTGGCTTGCCTGGGAAGTGCTTTCGCACTTCTTTCCCCATTCCTATGACAGCACAGAGAAAGTAGGGAGTGAAGAGAACTTCTTTCTCTTAGAACCACTCGTCTCTGTTCCTTTTTCTTCTCTTCTTCTCAGTTTCCCCCCTCCTTTCTTTTCTTCATTCATTTTTGATACAGGGTCTTATAATATGCCCCTGGCTGGCTTTGAACTTTGGATCTTCTGGCCTAAGGCTCTGAGCACTGTATTACAGGTATATGCCACCTCACCTGGCTTTGTCCACTGGATTATGTCGCCTCCTGCTAATGTGTAAATGTTGCTTTGACAATGACAAGAGTCACTGGAAACTGCTGGAGTAAATCCTTCTGGGCACATCCTTAGCTGGCCCTGAACTTGGGATGCCCCTGCTCCACTGCCGCAGGGCAGGGGTGATAGACGCACACTGCTGCACACTGAGCTTCTGTCCTCTACACCCGCTTTGGGTGGCTTCCCTGACACCACTCTCTTAGGTTTTTTCCAGTTTGTTAGGATGATTTTGAACAGTTTCTGCTGCTAGTTCCTTTCTCATATTTCTAACTGGTAGACTACTAAACAAAGTGTTCTTTATTATGCTCAGGTCAGATGCAGTCCAAGCTGGAACGTTCAATTACCTGCGTAAATCTTAGAGGTGCTTCCATTTTTGGCTACAATAGCTGCTTCAGTAAATATGTCAAAGCACTGGGTTTCCTCTGATTCATTCTTCACATGTTCTTCTCTGACCTTCCCCATGTCAGTTCATAACACCCAGTTACAGAACCAACTGGGCTATCTCCTGAGAAAGCTCTGCCTTCACAGCATGCCCTGATACTGTCTCTTAGTCCATGCTACCCTGGTTTATCTTGTAGACCAGTTGTTCCCGATCCCAGGTTCCTGATCCCAAATCCATCTCGGCAGCATCACCAGTTACCTTTGGAATAACTCTCTGCTTAAGTTCCTCCTACAGTATTCTGGCAAACTTAGGGTGATGTGGGCACTCCTTACAAAGCTATATATACCATGACTACTGTGCCTGCTGTCTGCCACCGCTCCCTCTTTATTTCTTGACTGTTAAGCTGTGTGCTGGCGAAGGCTAGTCTTGCTGTTCTCTTTCACATGTTCCTGTTGCTTACTTTGTCATTTCAGTTTTAGGGTTTTATTTATTTTTAAATGTTACTTTCTGGATGAGGTATTGAGGATTAACATATTTTTGACCACAGTTGCGCTCTACATACTTTTGTGTGCTTATTGTATCAGTTTCCAGTAGATGGCAGTAAAGTATCTTGGAAAAGTACAGCTGTAATGTCACAGAAGCACAGTATGAGCTTGCACTGACCCTGTTAGCAGAAAATGCTTCCCTATGTGTCCCTATGGCCTCCCATTTCCTACATTTGTCACCTCATATTTTCATCTTTATAACCTCCATTCAGAATAACAGTAGTTTTGCTTATTTGTGTTTTTATTACTACATCTTTATGCTGCCCATCATTGTTTTCTCTGCCTCACTTATATATACCTGTTTAGACATTATTCATCATTCAAGTCTGACACATATCCATTGGTGTAACTCCAACCCAAGTGCTTCATGTATGCTAGGCCCCACACCCACACCTCATCTCTTTATAGGGGGTGGGGAGTGATGTATGCATGCTTGCTAGAGTGGAAGACAAGCCTTCCACCCAGGCCACACCCCCATTTTTAAATTCAATGTATTCTAAGCATTCTGCCAGGGTTGTACCCCCATCTTAACCTTATTTCCTACTGTTTGTTTGTTTTTGAGGTGGTAGCTTGTTCAAATCTTGCTTATGAGTGTCAGGAAGGGACCTAAGGCTTAGTCTGTGCTGTCACATGTCCAGTTCCTACTGAGCTTCACATTTGTCCTCCTTTCCTGCTGGAAGGTAATTTCTCATAGCTAGATTTTTGTGGTACATTGGTTTTTAAAAATGAATGTATATTAAACTCTTTTGGGGAGATACTTTAAAATTGTTTTCATGTTTGTGTGTATATGTATGTACATGGGAGAGAAACACACACACACACACAGATACAAAGACATGGAGACACAATTATTTTAGGAGTCAGTCCTTTCCTGTGGGTTTCAGGAGTTAAACTTGGGTGGGCTTGTGCAGCAAACACTTAGCCATGAGCCATCTTGACTCCCTGATTTTTGAGGAAAAAACTATAGTGTATGTGTGGGCGTACATGCTATAATGTGTGGATAGAGGTTAGTGTGGGCGCACATGCTATAATGTGTGGATAGAGGTTAGTGTGGGCGCACATGCTATAATGTGTGGA
>NC_034599.1:4027039-4028384 GCF_900095145.1 Mus pahari | reverse complement strand
CAGGACTGTCAGTGATATTGTCTCAGCACTTCTGAATGCTGAAGATGAGAGAAGAGAAGAGGAGAAGGAAAGACAGACTGAAGAGATGGCATCAGGTATCCTTGTTGGTGGCCACAGGTTTTCAGTTACGTGTTACATGCAGCATCACTCACACTCGTAAATGGCTGCTAACACCCTCTGCCCCTGGGCATTTCTAAACTATCTCTTTTTGCCAAGCTCAGGCTAACTTCAAATTCACTCTGTATACTATACTGTACTTGAACTATAAGTGCTATACTTGAACTCCCCTTAGGTTCCTGCCCCCACCTCCAAAGTGCTGGGGTTACACATATATGCCACCATACACAGATTTACAATAAACTATTTTTGAGCTATATTTCATTTCTTTATACATAGCTAAAACGGAAAAAAAGCATGACTTAAGGGGCTTGAGGTCATCTCAGTGGTTAAGAGCTTGGGCTGCTCTTGTAAAGGACCTGAGTTTGGTTCCTATTGCCTAAGTAGAGTCCAGTGCCTCACAACCAGGAGGCATTTTGTTTAACTCTTTGAGGAAGATGCTATTATTCATATTTCAGATCAGGAAACCGAGGTGTACATAGCAGGGGACACATGGCTATTAAGTGGCTAGACTTGCCAGGGAGCCAGGCAGAGTCCATCGTGACATGTAGCTTACACTCTTGAGTGCTGTAGTTCTGTAGAATGCGTGGAGTCTCAGAAGGAACACTGCTGTAGGCTGAAGATGTAGCTTGATTGATGGGTCCTTGGTTAGCATTTGCAAACCCTGAGCTCCATCATCAGCACTATGTAAACTGGGCATAGTGGTTTATGTCTGTAATCCCAGCACTTGGAATGGAGGTAGAATCAGGGTCAGGGCTATCCCTGTGGATACATGAGGTCCTGTCTCAATAAATAACAAACAAAAAAAACTCAACGAGTTTAGGATTCTGGGGACAGAGAGAAAAAGAGGACACACGTTTTACTACTCTCTAAGGTTTTCTGCTTGTTCTCAACAATTTGAAGGCAAGTGTCTGAGTCTTATCGTTGTGTAGACTTGAGAATGTTTACATTTGCTGTGTGATACATCTGAATTTAATCTGGAAGATTAACCTGACAGCATTGATGTGCAACCAAGTCATTTCAAAGAAGTCCTTCAAGCTCAGCTTAAGCTAATTTGTGTGTAGGGCTGGTTGGGTCTAAGTTGGGGACATTTGAAATTTAATGGAACTTTTTTCTTGCTTGTTTTTAAATGAAGATGACTTGTCACTGATTCGGAAGAATAGAATGGCCCTCTTTCAACAGTTGACACATGTCCTTCCTATCCTGGATAATCTTCTTGAGGCCAGTG
>NC_034599.1:4021695-4026494 GCF_900095145.1 Mus pahari | reverse complement strand
TCAGGCTTGTCATTGGAAGAACAGTTGCGGAGATTACAAGAAGAACGAACTTGTAAAGTGTGTATGGACAGAGAGGTTTCTATTGTGTTCATTCCTTGTGGTCATCTAGTAGTCTGCCAGGCGTGTGCCCCTTCTCTAAGGAAGTGCCCCATCTGCAGGGGGACAATCAAGGGGACTGTGCGCACATTTCTCTCATGAGTGAAGAATGATCTGAAAGTATTGTTGGACATCAGAAGCTGTCTGAACAATGAATGAGCAAAGATTGAGCTCTTNAGCAGGACATTCTACTCTCTTTCACGATTAGTAATCTTGCTTTATGAAGGGTAGTATTGTATATTTAATCTTAGTCTGTTGCAAAGGAAGGTCTATGCTGTTGAGCTACAGGGGTGTGTCTGTTCCAGAGCAGGAGTCAGGATGCTTGCTGTGTGTCCTTCAGGACTTGTTGGATTTGGAGTTTGTGAAAGCTTTGGATTCAGGTGATGTGGAGCTCAGAAATCCTGAAACCAGTGGCTCTGGCACTCAGCAGTTAGGGTGCCCTGTGCTTCTTGGTGCTTTTCCTTTCTGGAAAATAAGGATTTTTTTCTGTTACTGGTAAATATTTTCTGTTTGTGAGAAACATATTAAAGAGTTTTTTTTAAAGGCTTGCATCATTGTAGTGTGTGCAGGGATGTATACAGGCAGAACACTGTGTATATAATAAATGAATCTTTTAAAAGTATGTTTCTGATGTGATTCCTGAGAATTCCTTTAGATAACAAGCTGTGTATGCTTTGTAAATAAAGTATTGGGTGAAGACTTTGTCAGTATCAAAAAATTAAGATAAATCTACATGAGAATTTACAAGAAATAGTTTACTTGCCTGGTGTGTAGGTGTTTGTTAGGATTGGAGGTTAGGAACCAGACCGTGATAAGTACCTTCTTTGTGGACCAAAGTATGTATGACCTGTCCCGGATGTAGGTCTGCTAGACTTGTGAAGATTTGAAGTGTATTTTTATTATTATTGTTTTTAAAAAAGCAGTGCTGATGTTACATGCACACCTTCAATCTCAGCAGAGAAAAGTGGGCCTCTTTTGCTGGTTGGTTTTTGACAACACCAATTTAAACATGTCTTAGAAGACGGGATCGAGAAAGTATGTAAGATGGCTTGTAGGCATGTCTGGGAGCATTGTTTTAATGATTGATGTGGGAGGAAGGGCCTAGCCCATTGAAGGTGGTGCTACCCCTGGACAGGTGGTCCTAGATGGTACAAGAAAAGAGGCCATCGGGAGGCAGAGGCAGGCAGATTTTTGAGTTCGAGGCCAACCTGCTCTACAAAGTGAGTTCCAGGACAGCCAGGGATACACCGAGAAACCCTGTCTCCAAAAACAAAAACAAAAAAAAGAAAAGAGGCCAAATAAGCCATGGGAACAAGTCAGTAAACACAACTCCATGACTTCTACCTCTTTTTATTTTTATTTTATTTTTATTTTTTGGTTTTTTTAGAGACAGGGTTTCTCTGTATAGCCCTAGCTGTCCTGGAACTCATTTTGTAAACCAGGCTGGCCTCGAACTCAGAAATCCACCTGCCTTTGCCTCCTGAGGCATGCACTACCACTGCCCAGCAGCCTCTACCTCTTGCCTGCAGGTCCTGCACTGACTTCCTTCAGTGATGGAGAATGATCTAAGAGTTGTAAGCTGAAACTAACCCTTTCCTCCCCAAGTTGCATTTGATTACGGCATTTTATCATAGCAATAGAAACCAAGACAGCAAAGATGGCCTGTTCTGCATAGTGAGTTCCAGAGCAGCCAGGGATAGATAAGGAGACTAAATAAGTAAATAAATAGAACAAACCCCTTAGTATTAATGTTCTCAAGTAATAGAACTTATAGAATGAGACTCTGTGTGTCTAGAAAAGGGACTTATTAGAATGACTTACAGGCTGTGGTCCAGCTAATCCAACAATGGCTGGCTGTGAATGGAAATTCTAAGAATCCAGTAGGCACTCAGTTCATGAGGCTGGATGTCTTGTCTGGTCTTCAGTAGATGCGGGAATCCTGAAGAAGTAGGCTCTAATGCCAGTGAAGGAATGGACTTGTTAGCAAGGGAAGAACAAGCAGGCGAAGAACAAAAGCTTCCTCCTTTCATGTCCTTATGTAGGCTTCCAGCAGAAGGTGCACCTCCCATTAGAGGTAGGTTTTCCCAGCTCAAAGGATCTGGATTAAAGATGTGCTTTCCTGCCTGAAAGATGGGAGATTAGAAGTAGATCTTCCCAGTTCAAACTAAGCAGAGATCCTTCACACATGTGTCCTCTGATTTGGAGTTTTAGTTAAATCTGGATGTAGTCAAGTTGACACAAGGTTGAGATTTTTTTTTTTTAAAGATTTTTCTATTTATGTGCTTCTGTCTGTATACATATGTGCAATGTCCAGACAGTGTTGAAACCCTTGGCCCTTGGTGCTGTTGTGAATGAACGCTGGTCCTCTTTAAAAATAGCAAATTCTCATTCATTCATTCATTCATTCATTTCATGTATGTGAGTACACTGTCACTGTCTTCAGACACACCAGAAGATGGCATCAGATCCTCATTACAGATGGTTGTGAGCCATCATGTGGTTACTAGGAATTGAACTCAGGACCTTTGGAAGTACAGACAACAAACTCAATCCCTGAGCTGTCTCTCCGCTGTCTCTCCAGCTCTGTGAGGATATACCTTTGTGACCAGTCTGTGGAGCTCTGCTGTGCCTGTTGATGTGCTTCAGCACCCAACAGTTCTAGTCACTCATCAACTGCACAGTAAGAACTGACCATGGTTTTAAAACATAACCTGCTTAAAAAAGCAGGATCCCCAGAACAAAGAACCTTGGTGTGTGTGTGTGTGTGTGTGTGTGTGTGTGTGTGTGTGTGTGTCATACTTTATGTTTTAGCAATGCTTATTTTAGTCTTGCTTAAAATACAGCTGTATTCTTACCTGCTTGTCCATGATTGCTTATGATATGTTTAGTGGCACATATTTGGAAAAAGAAGACTGTTACATAATTGGTGGGATTCTTTATGTTCTGACAAGTGGCAGGGGTTTTTTGGTTTTTTGTTTGGTTTGGTTTGGTTTTGGGTTTGTTTTGTTTGGCTTTGTTTTTAAACAGGATCTCTCTGTGTAACAAGCCCTGTTTGTCCTTTGTAGACAAGGCTGCTTCTGCCTCCTGAGTCTTGGGATTAAAGGCATGTGCCACCATGCCACCATGCCTGGCCAAGTGGCAGTTTCTTAAGAGTAGTTGTGTATATGTATGTGTGTGTGTGTGTGTGTGTGTGTGTGTACATCTGAACACCTCTGGGAAGGGGAAATATAATAGACATCAGGGGTGAAGGAGGAGAGGGTAGGGGATGGGAACAGGAGGGATCAGGTGTGAGGAGGATGGAGAGAGTAGTGGGAGAGACAACTGAAATTGGGGGTATCTTAGGAAAGAGAAACCTAGTACAATGGGAATTCAGGGATCGATGAGAGTGACCCTAGTTAAGATCCTTAGCAATGGGGGATATGGAGCCAGAACTAACCATCTCCTTGTAACTGAACAATACATCCGTGGAAGGATTGCAATAATGACACAGCCATAAAAGCTTTGACCTACGATTTGTCATTCCTACAAGATGAGCAGGGGTAAAGATGGAGTAGAGATTGTGGGAGTGGCCAACCAATAATTGATCCAACCTGAAACCCATGCCACAAGAAGTATGTGACCTTTCACACTACCTGAATAGCCAGAACCCAGAGGCCGATAGCCCAGAGGCCGGGGATAGAGCCAAACACAACTGCTCCCCGACCGAAGTCAATGAAGTGATATGCAATGATATCCTACTGTACTCATAGAGTGATGCCTGGCCAAGGCAGCAGGCTTTGCCCAGCAACTGACGGAGACAGATGCAGACCCCTACAGCCGAGTATGAGACAGAGCTCAGGGAATCCTGCAGAAAGGAGGGAAAAGATTGTAGGAACCAGAGGGGTAAGGACACCACGAGAAAATCTGGAGTCATGGGGGCTCAGAGACTAAAACCAGCAACCTGGGAGCCTCCACAGGGCTGACTTAAGCCCACTGTATCTATAGCTTGGTCCTCTTGTGACCCCTAACATGGGAGCAGGGCCTGTCCCTGCCTGTATGGCCTCCTCTTGGGACCCTTTTCCTCCTACTGGGCTGTCTCATCCAGTCTTAATACGAGGGGAGGCGCCTTGTCATACGGCAAGTTGATAGGATGTATTTGGAAGGCCTGCCTTTTTTTTTTAATGTTAATTTTTATTATATATTTTCTTTATTTACACTTCAAATGTTATCCCCTTTCCTAGTTTTCTCTCTGAAAGTCCCCTATACCCTCACCCCGCCCTGCTCCCCAGCCCACCCACTAATGCTTCCTGGCCCTGGCATTCCCCTTTACTGGGGCATATGATCTTCGCAAGACCAAGGGCCTCTCCTCCCATTGATGGCCTACTAGGCCAACCTCTGCTACATATGCAACTAGAGACACAAGTCCTGGGGGGGGGGGTACTGGTTAGTTCATATTGTTGTTCCTCCTATACGGTTGCAGACCCTTTAGCTCCTTGGGTACTTTCTCTAGTTCCTTCTTTGGGGGACCTGTGTTCAATCCAATAGATGACTGTGGGCATCTAATTCTGTATTTGCCAGGCACTGGCATAGCCTCACAAGAGACAGCTATATCAGGGTTCTNNCAGCAAAATCTTGTTGGCATATGCAATAGTGTCTGGGTTTGATGGTAGTTTATGGGATGGATCCCCAGGTGGGCAGTCTCTGGATGGTCCTTCCTTCCATCT
>NC_034599.1:4020633-4021684 GCF_900095145.1 Mus pahari | reverse complement strand
AGAGGCCCCTTGTGGGTGGGACCATCTCTGGGCTGGTAGTCTTGGATTCTATAAGAGAGCAGTCTGAGTAAGCCCGGGGAAGCAAGCCAGTAAGTAACACCTCTTCATGGCCTCTGCATCAGCTCCTGCTTCCTGACCTGCTTGAGTTCCAGTCCTGACTTCCTTGGTGATGAACAACAATGTGGAAGTGTAAGCCGAATAAGCCCTTTCCTCCCCAACTTGCTTCTTGGTCATGATGTTTGTGCAGGAATAGAAACCCTGACTAAGACAGTGGGTTTCCTGTATGCAGCAAAATGTTGGGTCCTATTTGTGTAGCCAGTCTATTAGTCTATGTCTTTTTATTGGTGAATTGAATCCATTGATATTAAGAGATTTTAAAGAAAAGTAATTGTTGCTTCCTGTTATTTTTGTTGTTAGAGTTGGGATTCTGTTCTTGTGGTTATCTTCTCTTAGGTTTCTTTAAGGATTACTTTCTTGCTTTTTCTAGGGCATCGTTTCCCTCCTTGTGTTGGAGTTTTCCCTTTATTATCCTTTGAGGGGCTGGATTCATGGAAAGATATTGTGTGAATTTGGTTATGTCATGGAATACTTTGGTTTCTCCATGTATGGTAATTGAGAGGTTTTTTTTTTTTTTTTTTTTTTTTGTTTTGTTTTTTGAGACAGGGTTTCTCTGTGTTTCCCTGGCTGTCTTGGAACTTACGTTGTAGACTGGGCTGGCCTTGAACCAGAAATCTGCCTGCCTCTGCCTTCCGAGTGCTGGGATATTAAAGGCATGTGCCACCACGTCCGGCGGTAACTGAGAGTTTTGCTGAGTATAGTAGCCTAGGTTGGCATTTGTGTTCTATTAGGGTTTGTATAACATCTTTCCAGGATCTTCTGGCTTTCATAGTCTCTGATGAGAAGTCTGTTGTAATTCTAATAGGTTTGTCTTTATATGTTACTTGACCTTTTTCCCTTACTGCTTTTAATATTCTATCTTCATTTAGTGCATTTGTTGTTCTGATTATTATGTGTCAGGAGGAATTTCTCTTCTGGTCCAGTCTATTTGGAG
>NC_034599.1:3980215-4020402 GCF_900095145.1 Mus pahari | reverse complement strand
TGGATGTTTTGAGTTAGGATCTTTTTGTACTTTGCATTTTCTTTGATTGTTGTGTCCATGTTTTCTATGGAATCTTCTACACCTGAGATTCTTTCTTCCATCTCTTGTACTCTGTTGCTGATGCTCACATGTATGGTTCCTGATTTCTTTCCTAGGATTTCTATCTCCAGAGTTGTCTCCCTTTGGGTTTTCTTTATTATTTTTACTTCCATTTTTAGATCTTGGATGGTTTTGTTCAATTCCATCACCTGTTTGGCTTTGTTTTCCTGTAATTCTTTAAGGAATTTTTGTGCTTCCTCTTTAAGTAATTCTACCTGTTTAGCAGTGTTCTCCTGTATTTAAGTGAGTTATTAATGCCCTTTTAAAAATCCTCTACCAGTATCATGAGATATGATTTTAAATCTGAATCTTGCCTTTTGGGTGTGTTGGGGTATCGAGGATTCACTGTGGTGGGAGTACTGGGTTCTGATGATACCACGTGGTCTTGGTTTCTGTTAGTAAGATTCTTATGTTTGCCTTTCCCCATCTGGTAATCTCTTTTGTTAGATGTTCTGTCTCTGGCTGGAGCTTGTACCTCCTGTGATTCTGTTAGCCTCTGTCAGCACTCTTGGGGGTCCAACTCTCTCCTGAGGCCCAGTGGTCAGAGCACTCTTTGCAGGCAAGCTCTGCTCTGGCAGGGAAGTTGCACAGAGGTCTGGAGTTCAGCTCTGCCTCCTGGCTGAAGATGAAGGCCTTAAGGGACCCTGTCCAGGAAGCTCTGTTGCTTCTGTGGCCCACGTGCTTTCCTATGTGGACTGGTCTCTGAGAGACCCAGGATACAAGATCCTGCCTTTTTTTTTTTTTTTTTAAATAGAAAAAGAGGATGAGTGGATGGTGGAGGGGCAGAGGTGGGAGTGGAAACTGATCAGAATATAAGAAGTAATAAAAGTAAAAAAATGTGTTATTTATAGAGTGTGCTTAGGTGTATGAGTGGAGGTCAGAAGGCATTGTGCAGTTGGCCTCTTCTTTCACTTTCACTAAGTTTCCAGGGATCAAACTCCCATCAGGCTGTGTGTGGCACATGCCTTTGCCTGATGAACCATCTGCATGACCCCTCAACTGGCCCTAGACTGGGTGTGTCAGGTTTCTAGACAGGGTCCCAAGGGGGAGGATGAAAATAAAGACATCTGAAAGGAAAGAGTCAAGGGTGGGGCTGGGAGGGCTGCACAGGTTGGTGACAGCCCTCAAACAGGGAAGCAGAAGACAGGTTAGAATCACAGGGAGCTCAGAATATCTCAAGTTCCCCTCTAGGTGCATTCTGGGATGGCAAACAAAGCATTTTATATCTCAGTGTCTGGAACATTTAACCACATACATGTAGGAGCAATGTTAAGTGTTCCCAGACTTCCCTGGCATGACCCTGGCTAGGTGAAGGGTAAAATGCTACATCCCATCATCATAGCTCCAGGTAATCTCTACTGTGGTCTGTCTGTCTAAAATGGATTTTCTTTGTCCGTTTGTGTCTTATGTGTGTGTTTCTGCAGGAGTGCTCAAAGGGGCCCAAGGCATTGGACCTTCTGGAGCTGGGTTACAGGAAGTTGTGATCCCACTATTGTGGCTGAGAACTCAACTTGTTCTTAACCACTGACCAGTCTCTTTAGTGCCCCTCAGTGACCTTTTCAAAGAGATACAATAAACCTTATAGAGCTGTAATAGCTAATCTTGGTTGTCCACTTGACAAGTAAGACACTAACTACTGGGCACTTCTGAGCCGGATTTTCTTGGTCAGATTATCTGGAGCAGAAACGTCCACTCCAAATGTGAGCTGTCCCTTCTGGTGGCAGAAGGCTCACCTGTCCTGTTGTGGAGGCATTCTATCACTGATATTAGAAGCAACTTTTTCAAAATTCCACTGCCCAGTGAAAACCAGTAGCTCCCCAGTAATCCTCTAGTCCTGCAGCACCACACTGGGACTTCCAGCCTTGTGGACTGAGCAACTACTGGTGTGAGGAAACTATATTTGGACTCCGTGTTGTAGCCTCCAAATTACTGATGCTAAATCTCTGAGGCTCATTGCCCTGTTTCTTGGAAGCCTCACCAAAGAGATTCCAGTGTTATGTGCAGATGGTTTGCCTCTGCGTTTTTTCCCCTGCAAAAGCTCCCGTCTTCCCTCCCTCCCTTCCTTCCGAGGCAAGTGCAGTATGCAGGCAGCTGGTTTCTGCGGTGAGACCCCCCCCAGAAAGCTCAGGGCTCCCCCCCCCCCCGCTGCTCCTAGGGAACCCAGCCTGGCGTTAGAATGGCACTGCCCATAAAACCCCGCTTAATGAAAACACATTCAAGGAGCCGTATATATATTTATATATTATATATATAATACACGTGTGTGTGTGTGTGTGTGTGTGTGTGTGTACTATCTTAGGGCTTTACTGCTGGGAAGAGACATCGTGACCATGGCAACTCTTACAAAGGCAAACATTTAATTAGGGCTGGGTTACAGTTCGAGGTGTAGTCTATCACCACCATGGCAAGAAGCATGGCAGCATGCAGGCAGACATGGAGAAGGAGCTGGAAGCAGCTGGATGGGCAGGCAGCAAGAAGCGATCTGCCTTGAGCTTCTGAGACCTCAAAGTCCACCCCTGGTCATGCATCTCCAACAAAGCCGCCTACTCCAAGACCTCACCAAGACTTTTAGGACTGCCTTTTTACTATAATTTAGGCCTTTTGGTCTACTATGTGTTAGGTTTGTTTCAAACATGGGACAAATGGTTAAGGTGCTTATTTAACACATCAAAATGGACACTGGTCCCCAAGTTCTCCCAGCATCCCTCAGTCCCTACCTGTTATAGGATAGGCTGGAATACTCCACCTTCCACCCTGAACTCTCCAACGTAGGGAGCTGGATTGTTCTGTAATCTATTTTGTTTACCTGCTTCCTTCGTACCTTTTGGCCTCCTGGCTGCTGTACCTGGTCTTCCTCTTTCCTCTCTTCCTCCCCCCACACCCCCTTACATGGCACAGCTCAGTCTGGTCATGACCACTCTGGACTCTCCCAGGTATCCCTGCCTGGCTATGTTCTCCCACATATCTACAAGAAACCTCCACCACCACACCATATTTCAGCTTATTTTTTTTTTTTGGTCCCCAACAATGCCTGATGGCCACAGGAACTAGTCACTGACAATTATTCATTATCAACAACAACAACAACAACAAATCAAGAACCCAGGACAAATAGGTGAGGTATATATTTAACATGTGAAAGCAGACCCTGGTCTCCAGGTTCTCCCACAATTCCTTAGTCCCCTATCTGTTAGAGGTTATGACTGGCATTCCCTACCCTCTGCCCTGAAGTTCTCTGGCCCAGGTTCTGGGCTACCTTTGACCAGAGGCTCTTCCCTATATAATCCAGACATTTTGGGTACCCACTTGGTACCTTTAGCTTCCTGGCTGCTATACCTGGTTCTCCTCTCTCCTTTCCCCTCCCCATCACCCCACATGGCCCAGTTCAGTCTAGTCATGTCTACTCTGGACTCTCCCAGATGTCCCTGCCTCTGGCTCTGTTCTACATACCTACAACAAACTTCCTCCTCCACCATACCAGGAACAGTCATGTCCTTTCCTTATTTCTTTTTTCACTCACTACGTAGTCTAAGCACCTGCTGATTTTCTATTTGATACTTGTCATTGTTGAGAAGGCAATAATGAGCATCTCCACCATTGTGAGTGTGTACACATGCAGACTCGTTCTCCCCTTGACAGCTAACCTATCATATACTGACCTTGCTTCTCATGTTTTTAACTTAGTATGATTCATCGAAATGTAGCCATATATATATATATGAATTTTTATTGGGATGACTTAGAGGTTGAAGTTTAGCTAATCCAGTAATTGCTAGCTGTGCATGGAAAGTCCAGGCATCTAGAGATCGTTCTGTCTCATAAGACTGGGTCCTCTCTATGTGGTGGAATCCTGAGGAGCTAGGTAGACTCCAGGAATGGACGCCAGGTGAAGGAAAGCTGGCGAAGAGCAAGAGCTTGCTTCACCCTTGTCCTAATACAGGCTTCTAGCAGAAAGCTGTGACCTCGAGATCCAGATCAAAAGGTGTGTATCTCTTGCCTCAAAATCTGGACCAAAGGCACACACACGTCTTCCCTCCTCAAGCTCTGGATCACAGATATATCTTCCTACCTCAAAGGTCTGGACTAGAAGTGGATTCACCCACTTCAAACAAAGCAGAAAGTCTCTCACAGATGAGCCCCTCCTCTTCTAGATTGTAGATCATTCCAGATGTAGACAAGCTGACAACTAAGCATAGCCGTCACACGTCCACCACTTTCAAACTTTGTCTTTAAAGCCAAAGTGAGTTTTTTACAGGTAGCATGAAACTGAGTCTTGTTTATTAAATCCAATGTTGTGTTCGTGTGTGTGTTCATCTTCCCATGTGTATGAGGTCAGAAGTTGACTTTGATGTACCTTCCTCATTCAACTACTGTCTTTTTCTTTCTATCTATCTATCTATCTATCTATCTATCTATCTATCTATCTATCTATCTATCTATCTATCTATCAATCATCAATCACCATCATCATCATCATGTCTGCCTGTCTATCATCTATGTATTTATTTGAGACAGGATCTCTCACTGAACCTAGAGTTTACATTTTTGGGTAGGTTGGCCAACAAGCCCCAGCATTCTGTGTCTGTCTCTGCTCCCCAGTACTTGGGGTTATGGTCTGCACCGCCACTCCTAGCTCTTATGTGGGTGCTGAGAATCCAAACTCAGGTCCTGGTGCTTGTACAGTGATCACTGGGTTCACTGAGCATCTCTTCAGCCCAGTCAATGATTTTGACTACAGGTTTTAGTTTATATTTATTTACTAAACATAAAGCTAATTATCCCTATTTTTAACACCTGAAAGACTTCAAAAATCTTAAATTCCTGAGTGACATGAGGAAATTTCCATACCTGACCTCACATACACGTTTAGTTAAAATAAAGGCACATTAAAAATATCATAAAAGCTATCTTTCAGCTAGTATTTATCATAAGCATAAATGATTATCCCTAAGAATCCTACAATATCCCTAAAATAATCATTTGCATATGCAAATATTCTAATGTACAGAATTTGAAACATCTCTGTTCTCCAGCATCATGTCAGATGCACAGGCAGGAATTGTGTTATTTAGCTCCTGCAAATCCTTCGTCTCTGGCTGTCTCCCTGGGCCTGCGTAATCTTCTGTACCAGCAGTGGTAATATGCTCTATTATTTATCTTTGTTGCACTCACTGATTGTTTCTTTGTGGTTATTTCTTTTAGGTAATAACTACTTTGGTTGTATAAACTACTCTGTACTTTATAACCATACCCCTCCCCCACTTTTATTGTCATAATTTATCTTCATGTCACATACCTGTTAACAAGTTAGTGCAGCTGTCGTCTTAAACGCTTGGTCTAAGTCCAATCTAAAGACAAATGACTCTCAAGACTACTCTCAAAGCTACATCCTTGACAGTCACCGCCCCTACTTCTGTCTTGGCGAGCCTGTCAGTGTCTGAAGGACAGCTTTGCCATTCAGTTTGGCTTTGTTTTTACCTCAGAACCTCAATTACATCATACCACCCGACTCTTCTAGCATGTCAGCTCCCACTGAACTCACGATGGCAAAATAGGAGCTTTCGTGTGAATTATACACCTCTTTCTTGTTGCATTCAGGTCCTGTCAGTGTTTGGCAATGTGATTGTAATATCATGCTGTCATTCAGTTTGGATCAAGTATGATTTGTGACTTTGGATCTTTCTGTATCTGAGTTTTTTTTTTTTTTTAAAGATTTATTTATTATATGTAAGTACACTGTAGCTGTCTTCAGACAGCACCAGAAGAGGGTGTCAGATCTCATTATGGATGGTTGTGAGCCACCATGTGGTTGCTGGGATTTGAACTCAGGAACTCAGGAAGAGCAGTCAGTGCTCTTAACCTCTGAGCCATCTCTCCAGCCCCTGTATCTGAGTTCTTAAAATGAATTTTTATTTTTAGCTGTTATTTAATTTTTCTCCCTTTAACATTGTCAGTACTTTCGCTTGTGATACTGGCTCATAAACTGCATAAGATTTCATCTCTTAACATCTTTTATCTCTGGTGACTGCACACTTTGTTGTCCAGTTTGCATTGTGCTAGGAATTTTAAGTAATTTAGTCATGATCTTGCTTGGATTTTGGTATCTTGGGGAGTCCTGGATCCAGTGCCCTGCAGGTACCACAGAAACAACTTCCTGTTGTATGTTCCCATGACCCCCTACCCTGCCATAGGCCTAAAAGCAGGCAAGTAGCCAACCAATCATGGATAGAGCCTCCTCCCAACACCCCCCCCCCCACAACTTAGGTAAGAGCAGTCCTTTTTGACTATCAAGTTATTCCACTACAGTATTGAAAAGCTGACATATCATTATATTGCAATTGGCATTTCACCACTTGTTTAATTTTGTTGAACTGCTCATTATCTTCTAACACTCAATCTTCCTTAAAATGACTATCCTGAATATATTATTTTTTTGTATATTAATAGTTTGGAGCTCTCCACCTACTGGGAAGTGGTGGTTGTTTGGTACCAATGTCTCCTCGGTTCACATTTTTAGCTGATTTCTGTGCATTTAGTGGCTCTGACACACTTATAGGACAGCTTTGGGGCAAAGGGTTCACACTTGGTAGATAAATAGGAGTTGGTGAGAAATACAATGGTCTGGTTCTGTACAGAATAAGCTGGGGGAAAGCAGCTTATTCTCTGCAGCTGGCAGCTTGGGTTAGTTTGGCCGACATAGTAGGGGCCCTCAGAGCTCTGTACTGTGAGCCTGCTTTGTGGGTCTTCACATGTGATGTGTGCTGGACCCGCAGAGGTCATAGCTAAGGCTTTTCAAGGCACCAGGTCCAGCTCGTAGGCCCATTGTCACGTCACCTGAAGGGTGGTGCCTGTGGAAAGGCTATAGATCCAGAGATTGGAGCAAGGGTTCTTGAGATCAGTGGATCTGCTGATGAGCTGACAAGTATTTAGGTGCCAGCCAAGAAACTGGGAACAAGGGCATGTTAGCATGCACATGGCTACAGTAGCTACAGGGTGAAGGTGAGGTCTAAGGCTTCTTTAGTGACTGAATGAGCTAGCATTAGTAGCATAGGCACATTAACACAGTGGCCCCAGGGCCACAGGCATGAGGTATTTTTAAGGCAGTAGCATTGTTGGATATCTAGGCCTTGAAGCCAAGGCCTGAAGCAAGTTCTAAGTTAACACTGAACTCTGAGCTGGTACTTTATATTTACACATGGCTCAAGGTCCATGGTGCCAACAACCTTTCTGTGGAGAGTCTCCCATGTCTGAAGCATAGGTAGATAAGAGTGTGGGCATGTAGGTAAAGGCCATAGTTTTGAGTTTACACAGGGTCAAGAGAGATGGCATCTCTGGTTCCTGGCATGAAATAAGTGGCTGTTTTGCAGTACGTGGTGTGTTTGTGGGAGTGGTGGTCTCGGGTATAAATGGATGGCTGCTCAACTGTTGTAAAAGAAACTGAAGAATATTGAAGAAATGAGAGAACACAATGGCAAATTTCCAAAGCCTGTGCCAAGGAATGGACGTTGTTATTGAGACGGAACCATTCAAGGTCTGGCCCATTCTGAAAGCTGTTAGCTACTGTGTATTCAACAGGATTATATACTAGATAAATAAAAGAGGCATATTTTGGGCATATTCAACAAAACACTAAACACTTTGAATGGAGAACAAATTTTATTCTAAAAATAGATCTTAGTAACAATGAAATACCAAAATTGGTCATTACAATAGAAAAAGGGCAATAAGGGTTTGCTTTAGTCTTTCTCCTCAAGATACAAAATTACCACACCATAAAATATGTTGCCAACTGTCATATTTGAGTTAGTCTTTCTCTGGATTTACTCAATGTTTTATCTTTATAAACACATTCTCTAGGAAAGCTAGGAAAGGTAAGCACTTGCTTAAGTCAGACTTGGAGGACGACTTAACGCTTAGCAAACACACTCAAGTTTTATAGATTAAAACGAAGTCTCTTCAACAAAAGCCCTGGCATTTGAAAGTAACAAATTAGTAAGGATATTAAGTAAATTACTTTTAGCCCCCAACTCAGTGGAAATGTAAGAGGCAAATAATGACGGTGCTTTATAAAGTGGTTTATAGCTCCAACCTTTATAAAGTGGTTTATAGCTCCACAGTGCTAGACAAACAAATATTCAAGAGGATCTCCGGCAGGTACTCAAGTACCAAGAATGTAGCAGACAAACCAAGTTAAGCTTTCACCACCCTCATTGCCCCCCAGGCTCTGAACTGTATTTCACACAGAAAGCAGAGCAGTGGCTGCAAGCCAGTGAGAAGTGTGGTTTTCCCACAGCAGCCCTCATCTGAAGCTAGTCTAACTCCATGGTCCATTTCCTAGCATCTCTCTATTAACCTAATCTGAGCAGTCCATGCTGCGCCATGTCAGTTGGACCCGATAGAAAGCAGGTAGAAATGATTCTTATATATAAAAAAATTCTTGGTAGTTTGTGTTGTTTTGAATACCAGAAGCAGATTACAAAAGTTATACTTACATTTATAATTGTAACATAGATGTGTGCTCATTCAGATATTTTTGGCTTATTTCTACACATTTAGAAATTGCTATAATTCACTTTGTCCTTCTACAATAGACATACTATATTAGTATTTTGTAACTAAACACTTTCTTTGTTAAACCCGGCCCTGAGTTTGACCTGAGTATCAACTTTAGAGCTTACACTGCCACAGAGAGCGTGGCTGCTCGAGGCCTGAGGCTGCTTCCCTGGAAATACCAGGATGCAGCTCTCTTTCCAAGGGTAAGGAGTGGGCTTGGGGATAAGGAAACCAGAATTCACCAAAATACACTTTAGTATAAAAAAGTCATTTTCTCAAATCTGACTAAGTTGACAGTGTACAAAAATACAGCATTTGTACCCTGTGGGTTCAAAGGCCTGGGCTTTACAATTCCTGGCTTAACAAGCAGGGTGCTGGTCAATATAGACTTCTAAACACTGGCTGGGACATCATACCATGGAGCTTTTTATAAATGGCATTTCTGCATTCCATTAAAAAATTCTAGCTATGGGAAGCAGTTCCACATTGCCTAAAAGACATTCACTAAAACTCAACTGACAAGTGACTGTGAAAAGCAGCTCCCAATGGTGGGACAGGTTTCCACAGCACCATGACAGCAGTCTTCAAAGGAAGAAAATACCATGATGACCCAAGTCTGAGCTCCCAGTGCTCGGTGGCCATTAGCATAGGAACACGGGTGGTCGTGGGGGCTGTATTTGGAGTGCAAGTTCTACTTCTAGATGAACTCCAATCTAAACCCTAAAATACTGAAACTTCCTTCAACTGTGCTTGAAAGCTGGTTAGCTCAACCATGGAACCTAAGGCAGGATTAGGATCATCTAGCTCTGACTAGCACTCAAATGCTTTATGTGAGCAGTGACGATACTGAGATGGGGAATGCTGTGACAGGCTCCTCAGCTGTATGCCAGATGGGGCCTGCTCCTCAGTGATGCTGGTCCTACATGACCAATCATTGCCATGCACATACTCCAAAAGATAGGACTTGTCTTGCTATGACTTACTGAAGGAAATAGAATCACTGGATAAATTAGCTGTTAGCTCCAAATATTCATTTTACCCAGACTCTACCCTTTAACTATAGTAATGAGAAATTTCCATATATTCATGGAATACACTGTTCATTATATGCATGACTTGTTTATACTACTTCCAAGAAAATAAGTTTAAACTAATATAAACCAAAATAATTGATAAGGCTGCAGTCTTTCTTCTTTCCTTGACCACTGAAGTACTTTAAATGATGGCATCATGTTCGTCACTGAAATATATAAAAAGTTAAAATTACTGTAAAATTGTTATTTGTAAGAAAGGTAACAGAACAATTTTAATTTTCGCAATCTAATTTATCATTGCTCATTAAGTTTTGTGCAAACCCACCATGCTGTAGTGGTTAAGACTGCCAAACAGGTTCACAGTCACATCTCTGTTCTGACTTTCACAGGTACAGGCCGTGTACACATGAGGGGAAAATTAGCTCATAAAGGTTAAAATTAGGAAGGTAGGCCACTATAAAGAGCCAGGAGTACAGTCATGGACCACCACACCTGGCTTGTAAGAGTCTGTACTTACAGTAAGTACTACCACCAGGGAAAGTCAGGCGGTCAGAGGAATTTCTTTTGTGTCTGTGTCTTTGTCATTAAAAGTAAAAAAACCAAAGCAAAACATGTTTTTAACGAAAATACTCTTTGGTTCTGATGACATGTCCAGGGCACACGTACTAAGCTGCGACACTGATGAGACCTGACATGTCAGTTCTTATGAGAGTGGTAAAAGCCAACAAGGAGCTTGCTAAACTCTGGTAAAACAGTGTTTGATAACAGGTGAAGTACAAGCATGCTCACCAGTGCGTAGCCACAGTCCCTAGCTGTACTCAAGTACAGCATACGTCTGTCTTGGAGGTGAGCACTGGCCTAACTCTGTATTGGTCATGATAAAGTATGCAGAATGGCCCAACTTACATGCTTCGGTACCGAATGCCTCTTCTTGAATAATACATTTTGCATCCAATGTAGAGGACAGATAAAACTCCCAGTGTTAACACTATACCACCAACAAAGCTGCCAGTGTCAAACTTTGGTCCTTTGTTTTTCGTGGGATGAGTAGTTGCTGAAACTAAGAAGATAACAACAGATATCTGTGTTTTATTTGAAATATTCTGATAGTCAAATTTCTAGGTAAGAACATTGAAGTATGGGTGAGAAAAAATTTAGGCACATAAAGTTTATATTTTTGTAGAATGGAATGATGGCTCTCATGTGGCATTTAATAGCTAATTCACTGTATAGGAAAAAATAAAGTGATTTTAATACGTACCCGTTACAGTTGTCAATAAACTACTGTGGGCTGTGGTTGTCATGGATGCTGACGTCTGGGTAGAGTTTGGAGAAGCACTCGCTTTGGGTGTAGACTTTGAGGCGGTAGGAGTCACATGCGGTGAGACTCCTGGGGTTGATATTTTAACAATAGTTGCAGGTTTCACAGTGGTAACTGTGGTCGTTTTTGGCAGTATTGAAGGCTTCACGGTGCTCTGCATTTCACTGGTTTGGTTGGAAACCATACGCATGGTCTGGTTGGTATTCTCTGAAAAAATGCCAAGAATAAGAACTGTTGTTAGGATCTATGGTAAAAGATGCCACACACAGCTAGTTGTCTTGGTGCCACACAGAACGGGTCTCATCAGGGAGATAGCAGGAAAGCCGTGCTGACAATAACATTGCTGTACCACACCCAAACTACCAGCAAAGCCAGGCCCATAGCCAGGACGCACAGTAAGGAGATAAAGCAGACAACCCTCTAAGACGAACCCTCTCTGATCATGAAACTGCACCTGCTTCCTTTCACATTTTAGACTTTTAAAAGATAGTTTTGTTTTGTTTTGTGTTATTGAGTCAGGGCCTTGCTATGTAGCCCCGGCTGGCCTCAGAGTTGTGGCAATCCCATTGCAGCCTGCCTGAGTGCTGAGAACACAGGCCACCATAACCTGCAGCAAATTATTTCATGTCTAGAAGGATAAACTGTGAGTATGAAAAGGTTTTCAGGTTCTGTGCCGCACTCTCTCAAGAACTTTGAGGCCATCTGGTGGGTGCAGTAGGACAGGAGCAGGTGGAACTATCCTAAAGTGAAACAGTGGCTATGGGCTAACTGCCACAGTTAAGTGCTCATTGCGTGATGGTGACAGCTGCCCACAGATGGAGGATGTCTTTCTGAAAGCCTCCCGTCTCAAAGCCAGTTCTACAGAGCTGCTTGACAGGTGCCAATACCTCAGCTTATGCCCAGTAAATAATTTTTGGCATGAAATATTATGTGCATGAAAAGTGGAGAGAGAGGTCAGTCCTTAAATAAAACCCCAACTATAGAAATATGTCTTCTTCATGTCTTACTTGGTAGGCATTTCCCTCAGGGGAGTATAAAATACTCCATGTGACCAAAGGCAGATCCTTGTACATTAACAGCCCAAACAGTATCCACTTTGAAGTTATGCAGCTGCTTACGGCACAAATGTGTGGGGAGGCGACTTGAACTGTGCCTCTGACTCTCTAAGATTGTGTGGTTTATTTCTGTGTTAGCTTTCTACCACTCAGAAACAGAAAAGCTTATTAGTTTCCCGTGTTGACCATTTTTATTCTCATACAGAGTAAGATGCAAAAAATGAATAACACAGACTTCTTGCCCCATTAGCACCACAGTCCTTATTTTTCCAAACGATGACTCTGAATGTCACCATCTACAACTGTCTTTCAAGCTCAGGTGTACGGGCTGGTTTTCAGGGGCTCTGCCCCAGCTCTTAATATTTACATTTCAGCTGCCCCTGTCTGCTTTTAACCCAGCCTTTCTACTCAGCCCTCCCACTCACTATCAGCTTTTTTTTTTAAGCTCAAGAGAACATTTATCATTATTCTAGAAGGTACCATACTTGAACTAGCCTTTTATTACTCAATCTTGAATACTATAACATCTAATCACACTCTAAAACCGCTGTATGGATTCTACTATGAAGAAGCCACAGTGAAAAGCTGCCTTCCTATCTTGTTGCTCACCAGAGTGGCCTCTGCAGGAGACACCAACTCTGCTTTCCATTCAACTGCACACTAAGACAGCCTTCAGACCCCATAAAGTGACACTGGTAAAACATTCGTTCCCTACTTGGGAAATCAAACGTGCTAGAAAAACAAAACAACTAGCTGGAAATGCCTATCCATTGGTAAAATACTCCAAAGGGGAAACTGCTGTTAAGAGCGTGACATGAGCACTGAATGTAAGGACACTGTAAGGTCAGTGTTCAGACTTGTTCACTTAACTCCTTTAGTCGGAAGTATAATTAAACATCAGTGGTTTCCTTCTGTGAATTACTACTAATCTGGGCAATCAGGCACACAACTGGAGAGGCAACACTCAGGAGGCTGAAGCAGGGGATCACACGTTTGGGGCTAGCCAGAGTTAAAATGCAAGATCCTGCTTCAAACAACAAAAACGGTAACGGGTGGGGAGGTGGCTCAGGGTGAAGGCATTAGCTGTCAGGCCTGAGGAGCAGAGTTTGTTTCCCAGGACCCTCACGGTAAAAGGAGAGAACTCACATAAGCCATTCCCAATCTCCACCATGTGCTACGTCACACACACATGCAGACTCATGTACTCCCAATAAATAAATGGAATAAAGCGTAAACGATAAATGTAAAGTATGGACAACAGCACGGTAAGCCTGGTGTCCCCTCTCCTCACTGCTCGGGGGCTGATGAGTATCCACAGGCTGTCACCTGCTAAGGTATCACTAGGACAGGCAGGCCAGGCCAGCTGCCATCACTCAGCTGAGCTCCTCAGTCTCCTAGTCTTGAAGGCAGTGGTTCTCAAGCTTCCTAATGCTGCAACCCTTTAATACAGTTTCTCAGGCTACCTGACCTCCAACCATAAAATTATTTCCATGACTACTTTGTAACTAATTTTGCTACTGTTACGAATTGTAAATATCTGATATGCAGGATATCTGATATACAACCCCTATCAAAGGGTCACTGGGCGGGTTGTGTCACCTAAAAGGGTCACGACCCACAGGGTGAGAACCACTACTCTATGCTGAGGTTGAAAAGGCGGGTGAGGGAACAGTGTTGTGCTCTGCCCTTGGCTCACGGAGAGAAAGTAACAGGAAGCTCACGGAGACACGAAGGCCTAAAGGCAACTCTCTAAAGAGCCAGACAGCTTTCTGCTCAGACAGGGCCAAGGACTGACGTCAAGTCCAAAGGGAGGCTGGCTCGGGTATGGTTTATATTTATTGGTGCTGATTTGTTTTTTGTTTGTTTGTTTTCTTGTTTTAAATCTATGCATCAACAAAATTTATGATGCTTCCTTTACTGAAGTTTTTTCTTCTTTTTCAGTAACAGCCTCATATACCTACAGCAGATATAATGCAAAAAGGGCCAGATACACATGCACTTGCTCATGTTTGGGCCCTCCAGCAGTCTGATCAGACTTCAATCCTCTGGCCCAATTAGTTATGTCTGTTGAGAAATTCTGCAGGAGAGCTGTTCCCTGCACAGCAGGATGCAAAGTGCAGGGTATATGACCTGGCTGCTCAGGGCAGTGTGGTTGCCCAGAAGATTCAATGAGCTAGGATCCTTAGGGCCTGCTCATTACATTCCACAACCACATCCTACACTCACAAGAAGTCTAGCTAGCTCTAGAAGGCCCAAGACAGTGAGAAGGAATCGAGACGGCCAGTGCTGCACGGTGTCCCTGCTCCAGACCCTCCAAGCCTCTCAGCAACTCCCCCTTACATTTTTCGAGACTCTGTATATAGCTCTGTCTGTCCTAGAACTCACTACGTAGACCAGGCTTGGCCTGAAGCTCTGAGATCTGCCTGCTTCTGCCTCTGTCCCCACCCCCGCCTCTGCTGGGCCTGGAAGTGTGCACCACAACTACAGACCTATCCTGCTGTTAGCACGCCAGCTGCACAGCAGATGAGGCCTCAGTTGCTTCTTTCTATACATGTGCTCAAGTGCTACCTCTATACCAAACACGATGTTTAGACGCCCACTGACATAGATGGCCTTACTGTCAGGGGTTCATAGTGGAGTTGACAGACAGGGAACAGTGCAGTTACAAGCCAGGCTAGAGGTGAGGGCAGCCTTTCTCCCCTTCCAAAGCATCTCCATCTCCCTTTCAATCAATTACATGGGTTTTATTCAGAGTTCTTAATTGTATTTTTATTATTATTACCTTAGAATTTAATGTTTCTTGGGACCATCATGATGACACCCCCCCATACACACACACCATAACTAAAAAATTTTCTCCCACACTGTCAATGGCTTTTCTAGATCAAGCAGGAAGCAGCTGGTTTCTTCCCTTTTCAGGTGTTGGTACCCTAATATGGAAATATTTTAGGCAATTTTTACTTTCCACTTTACAAGCTGAATGCAACTTCTTCCTGTAGACAATTAGAAAGCATACTACAAGGCTACAGAAGAAGATTCATACGTAGAAACTGGCACAAGTGGGACCCAAGGCCCGCCCTGGCCAGGCTGCTCTGGGTCCTGTGGAGTGGTACTTGGAGCAGCCTGAATGTGTCTGTAAGCCTTTTTTTTTTTTTTTTTTTTAATTATTTTAATTATTTTATTAGATATTTTCTTCATTTACATTTCAAATGCTATCCCGAATATCCCCTATACTGCCCCCCCAGCCCTGCTCACCTACCCGCCCATTCCCACTTCTTGGCCCTAGCATTCCCCTGTATGGGGCATATAAAGTTTGCAAGACCAAGGGGCATCTCTTCCCAATGATGGCCGACTAGGCCATCTTCTGCTACATATGCAGCTAGAGACATGAACTCAGGGGGTACTGGTTAGTTCATATTGTTGTTCCACCTATAGGGTTGCAGACCCTTTCAGTTCCTTGGGTACTTTCTCTAGCTCCTCCATTGGGGGTCCTGTGTTCCATCCAATAGATGACTGTGAGCATCCACTTCTGTGTTTGCCAGGCACTGGCATAGCCTCACAAGAGACAGCTATATCAGTGTCCTTTCATCAAAACCTTGCTGGCATATGCAATAGTGTCTGGGTTTGGTGGCTGATTATGGGATGGACCCCCAGGTGGGGCAGTCTCTGGATGGTCCATCCTTTCATCTTAGTTCCAAACTTTGTCTCTGCAACTTCTTCCATGGGTATTTTATTCCCTACTTTAGGGAGGAATGGGTATTTTATTTCCTATTTTAGTGTTGGTCTGTAGTCTGTAAGCCTTGTGAATCCATTTGACAACAGGGAAGGTATCTCATCGTCAGCATTTTCCATCCCTCCTGTACAGGCACATGGAGTTACCATAACTGAAGTGGGACCTGGAGTGTGCGGCAAAGCTGACCCCATGCCCTCTGTTACAGCTGCCAGTGTTCCCTAGTGAACACTGTGCCTAAGACTCTCATATATTTTATAAACATTTGCAATTTTCATAGGTTTCTGAGGCAGATGCTGTTACTCCCACTTACAGGCAAGATGAAGGCATACAGAAGGTAACTTGTCCAGTTAAAGTTAGGCAATTTGATTGAAAAGCCCTTAAATTGTATCACCAACTGGCTATGTTACAAGAGGCAGCAGCACCATGAAGTCAGGAAGCCTTGGCTGGAAAGGGCGAGGAGTTATACCACTGCCCAGGGCTAACCTTTATCATGCTCCTGGCTGGAAAATTGTGAATAGACTTTAGGTTAAAAAATTACATTGCTCAGAATTACTTAAAACATTCTTTCAGCTAGGTGTGCACCAAACAGGTTAATGTTCCTTGAATCTGCATAGAAGAAACACACCAGCTCATCTCCATCAGGGAGCTAAACTGCATTGACAGCAGCCTCCCTCATACCAGTCTGTCTTTGAAGGGCTAATTATGCCTGAGATAACACTATTAAAGCTGTACTAGCAATTTCATAGGCTATGCAGATGGTCCTGTCACTCGGTTACAAAAGATTTAGGCCTAAACACTGAACAGGCATGTGCAACCCTGCAGCTGCCACAAAAGAATGTGGTCATTCACAAGCTTAAAGCAAGCCCACAACAAAGAGAGTTGGTCAGCAAAACACTCTGCTCAAATGTCAGCAATGAAGCCCCTGGAGGCAACAACTGCACCCAACCAAACCTGCAGATGGCTTCAGTTCACTGTGGAAAGGTACCACATTTTTTGTTTTTGTTTTTTGAGTCAGTGTCTTGTTACATCGTTAAGGCTGACTTGGAGCTTGCTGTGTAGCTCAGACTGACCTTAAACTCAGAATCCACTTGCTTCAGCCTCCTGAATACTGAGATTACAGGGAAAGGTCTCTATATCCAGCCAGGTTAGACGGCTTATGCCTGTAACCCAGCCTTCACAAGGCTGAGGCAGGAGGATTGCCAATAGTCTGAGCCTACCCTTTACATGGTATAGTGTGTTTCAGGTCACTGTGCCATGTAAAGGGCAGCCTCAGACTACTGCATAAGCCATCTGGCCTGGCTCTGGCACTAGAAAATTTAATACTTAATGTCCAACATTTTCCTTGAAAGACAAATGGAAAATGAAACCTTGCAACAATGAAATACACACTGCTTAATGTTCTCCAGGAATACTCCATTTTAGACAGCAGCAACTACTGTGAGCCAGAGGCCATGCCAGGTGTTCATGTTTTCATTGTGTGATTCCTGTCATAGCCTCAGAGGATTGACAGGCGAGAGAACTGAGCTAACCAAGTCCCATGGTTCCTCCAACCTTGGTGCGCCTGCAGCAGCTGCTTTGTGTGTTCAGCAGCAAAAGCCCAGAGGACTCCACTTTGTCATGTGAAGTGCTTACCCAGACACTGACTTTCCACTGACAATGTTCAAGACACCACAGGCAGCATGGAAAAATATGTGTGCACACTTAATCACAAATACCTGAAGTAGAAGAGCACAGGCTTAAAATCAGTGCCTCACAACTTTGACTGCTGTTGTTTTTCTGGTGGAGGTTGAACCTGCCAGCTGGCTGTACCCACAGCCCCTTCCCACCTACCCATACTGACACATACAAAGAGGTGCCAGCAACAGAAACAGCTGTGTTCTCCTAACAGCTGTGCGTTAGTTTTATGTCAGCTTGACACAAGCTAAAATGTCATCTGTGAGGAGGGAACCTTAATTGAGAAAACGCCTCCATAAGACCAGGCTCTTGGTAAGCTTGTAGGGCATTTTCTTACTTAGTGACTGATGGGGAGAACCCAGCCCATTGCTGGTAGTTGAGCAAGCCAGGAGGAGCATCCTTCTGTGCGCCTGCATCAGCTCCTGCTTCTAGGTCCTGTCCTGTCTGAGTTCCTGTCCTGACTTCCAAGGATGAACTGCAGTGTGGAAGTGTAAGCCAAGTAGGTCCTTCCTTCCCCAAGTTACTTTGTTCATGGTGTTTATCACAGAGATATCAACCCTAACTAAGTGCTGCCAGTAACCCACCTCCACCCCCACAAGCATGAGCTTATTCTCACAACTGCTTCCATCTCAGAAGCCACTTCCTAAACTGAGGCCTTCATTACACTATTTCACGTGATAATGTTTCCATGACACATAATACTACTCTCCGTGGCTTAAATTTAATGTACCTACTCCATGACAGTATGTTTTCTGACATCTGCTCTTTGCACTAAACACAACTGGTTTCTTAAAGTATTCAAACCTTTTGTTTCCTAAGAGCTGTACTGTTACATAGGTTTGTTATATATCAGGTTTTTTCTTATCCCCCAAGGTCCTTAGAATCTAACAACTACTGACTCCAAAATCCCACATCTAGGAGTCTAGTCAATTATAGCTCCAGCTGCTAATGATGTATATGTAAGATCACCGCAGAGTACCTAGAAGAATATAATACGTGCTATGGGGTTTGGCTAAGGAACTATCTGGATTTATACCACCTATATATAATGAAATAGTACAAAACAGGAAACATTTAAAATTATGTCCTCAGAGCCAGCAATATGGCTCAATGGACATAGGTGCTTGCTGTCAAGTTTGATGACCTGGGTTTAATCTTGAAACTCACATGGTCTAAGGAGAGAACTGAGCCCTGCAGTTTGTTCTCTGAACTCCACACATGCACAGTGTGTGATATATCCCTATCCCCACTGTATGCCTACAAATTCTTTGCTATGTTTCCTTCCAAAAGGTGAGGGGTTTTTGTTGTTGTTTTGTTTTAAACATCCCTTGTCTCGAGATTATCTTCTAAGAAAGAGAATCTGGGACGAGTGATGCCTCTGAGGCTAGCTAGCTTCCACAGCTCCCTTCAGGAGCAGGCTGGTGGGGCTACTTACTACTTGCCTGTCCCTTATAAGCTGGCCATGTCAGTCACCTGAGAGGGGACTCCGACTTGGCCACACCTACATAATCACTGCCAACATCAAACTGGCCTTACTGGAGTTACTAATTCCTGATACATATGGATGCCACATAATGGGATAGTCTTAAACGACCACGCTCAGAGCTCTGAATTTGCAGTTATACTAGAGACAGAGCCAATAACACGGATGTCTCTCCATATTCACTCCAGTGAACACTGGCTGTATCTAGGAGTTACTGGAAGGAATGGGAGGAGGCCAAGATCCTTTGAGTTTTTACTTTAGATGCTAAGCATCACTTCAGAGACTAAATGCATACATTTCTAGTGTCCACAATTGTCCAAAGGCCTAGAAAGATTTTAAACAAGACACACTCTGCAGGGAGCAGGGGAGCCCTGTCTGAATGGCACAGCCAAGTCTAAGACTTTATAGCCTCAGAGTTAGAGGGCTGGCAAAACCTTTCTTGGACCCAAGTGTAAGTCTAAGACTTTATAGCCTCAGAGTTAGAGGGCTGGCAAAGCCTTTCTTGGACCCAAGTGTTTGCAGTGTGTGCAGAAAATGTCCACCAGAGCTCCCACCCTTCCCTCCATATTTACAACCCAAGGGTATTCCCTACAGAGACTCCCGCTACTGAGATTGTCCAGCGGTATGCAATGACCCATCCCTCTATTTGATAGCTCTATAGAATAAACACACAGAGCCTCCAGGGCTGCAGTGTCTCCACTGAGGGCCCAGACCACCTGACCCCAGTTTTCTCCCCTACTGGCTTACATATTCCTAAAACAACTGAATCTCTACTCTTGTGAAAGAAAAGTACAAAATAATTTTAACTTTAGACACGTTGTGAGCAAGCTCTATTATGTGGTTTCCTGGCTGAGTGCTGATTGTAAGAGGCAAATCGAGGGTAGAGTGGGCAATTAGAGGAGGTATAATCCTGGTCCGAAAGACAGATGACTAACAGACAGACAGCTAACTTAAGATATCTGAAGCTACTAGACAAAGAGAACAGAGACCCCTACAGATGCCTGTGACTCTGAGGGGATGTCTAAGGGCACAGCCACCTTAGGAAGCACTGTACATGCAGAGCTCACCTTCTGTGACCCTGGGCAGGGGTTTTACTGTCATCCTAGAGATGGAAATCAAGGTGGAACAGGGCACAGAAGACTCTGGATTCCTTTCCTGAGAGTTCAATTTTCATTTTTGGAAACACTACTGCTTTGCAGACGTTGTAAAGAGGCAAAGCGAAGTTTGGTACCAGTCAGATGAGGTTCACCTGGACACCCTAATACCAGGCAGCCTGCTTAGAAACACAGTATTCTAAGGCGCTGAACACGTGCATCATCAGTGTTGAGAAACACTGAGAAGGCAGAACATTCATCTTTGTAAAACTCTACAAGAGGAAATGAAGTCCTGGTGTATATCAATTTCATGGTCGAGAACGGCAGGGCATATCACGTCCTTATCCATCAGTCAGAAAGCCTCCAAGGGCCAGGCGCATTAGAAATAGACTGAGCTCGGTCCTGGCACGGATTCTGTGTATCTTTTCCTTCCATCTAGAGCAACCTCCGTGGTTACCGAGTTGGATGCAAGACTACTTGTGCCAAGCCTGGCAGCACCATGCAGTGCGGGCTCTACCACTCACACTGCGTAGGGAACACAGGAAGATCAGCTTGGCCCTGGCGAGCACTCAGGCTTGCTTCCCCTCAGCTGAGCGCTAATCTTCAAAAGACTTGGGTCACTTCCCTCCAACCTTGCCACACCTCCTGTCAGGCCTGTTCAAGGACATTTCCTCTAAGATTTTCTTCAAAGAATTTGAAGATGTATTTTATATGAATATGTGGTTTGTATTTTTTGTTTTGTCTTGTTTTTGAGACTGGCCGGCGGTTTGTAGCTTTAAGACTCTAAGTAACCATGGTGCCCTAACTCTAACCTTGACTTCTCCACTCCTGTATGCTGGACTCCATCCTAACAAGGACGCTAACAGGTACAGAGCACCTGCACGTGTCAGCTGCTGCTCCGGGCATTTGCCTGTACTAATTCTAATCCTTGTAACCCCAAGAAGCAGTACTAGAAGGAAACCGAGGCACAGACCCTGAAGCTGTACAGTAACTTCCCTCTTCCTAAGTACACAGTAAAGTGCCACGCCCAGGTGGAGGACTTGCTTAGCAGTGTGAGGCTTGGCTTCCATCTTCATCATGTGTGGGAGGCAAGGGGGCAAAGCCAGGAACAGACAGTAAAAGTCTAAGAGCTACAGGATCCAAAGGGAATTTATTAATCCCAAACACTGTCTGCACCTTACAGTCAGGTCAGGTGCTCTGCCTCCGTGAACTTTAGGCGCTCCCTGTGGTCAGAACCTCCTCTCATGCATATGGGTGCCCATTACTCAGAGGAACAGGTTTCCAACACCTACACTTGTAGTGACCTGAATGAGAAATGTTCCCCACAGGCCTTTCTTCTGGAACACTTGGTCCCCAGCTGGTAGCACTTCAGGACAGAGCCTCGATACAGGAAGTATGTCACTAGGCCAGGCTGTGTCCCATTTCTTGTCCCCTCTATTTCCTATGTGCAGATGAAATAGGACCCGCCTGTTCCCTGACTGCTGGGCCAGCTCCATGCTCCTGCAGCTCTGCACCCTTTAACCTTCAAGCCAGAATAAACCCTTTCTCCCTTAGCTGCACTTGCTGAGACACTGTATCACAGTAACTGACAGGAACTGATACAACCCTCTGGGAGCAACTTCAACATCAAGTGTCAAAGTCCAGCAAAGCTTTCAGGTCCACAGACATTGGCTGAGCCCAGGTCTCTCCTTGCCTCAGGCTAACTAGCAGACTTCCAAAGCATAAATGGTTAAGATATTTTAAAAACAAGATGTCTGGGGACAAAGGTTAGGGGCAGAACACCAGGGCTGGATCCCTGACCCCCTGTGGTGGTTTGAATAAAAATGGCCCCTTATGTTACAGGGCAGTGGTGGCACACACCTTTAATCCCAGCACTTGGGAGGCAGAGGCAGGCGAATTTCTGAGTTCAAGGCCAGCCTGGTCTACAAAGTGAGTTCCAGGACAGCCAGGGCTACACAGAGAAACCCTGTCTCGAAAAATACAAAACAAAAAAAAAAAAAAAAAAAAAGAAAGAAAAAAAGAAAAAAGAGTTAGAAAACCCTCTCAAAAAAAAAAAAAAAAAAAAAAAAAAAAACAAAAACAGGGTATTCGATCATACCGTGGAACCTGAGATTGTGTTATTTACTGGAAAAAAAATCTGTTTCTAGTTGTGGTGTGGCTCAGCCTTAGCACAGACCTTTAATCTAAGAGTTTTCTGCTTGACTACTGTCAACAGGATTAAATAAAGTCAACGGTCAAGAGGCAGAGCAAGCAACTAGTTGACAAGAAGTGAAGATGCTATTATTAAAGCCAGAGAGTGGGGATGTGGGTGATGGAGAGACACACAGGAAGTGGAAGGGAGACATTCAGTTTGCAGGAGGTTTTCTGAGACAGCAAGAGAGAGGGACGTTGCTCCTGGGAAGCTCCTGGGTCCAGACCTGAGGAGGAAGGTCAGCGGGGTGCTTTCGCTCTGACATCTGGCTCCTGAGTCTTCATTGGTAAAATTGAACCACTGAGATTTTGTTGAAAAACAACACCCACAGCCCATAGGGAGTGGCACTACTATGAGATGAGGCTTTGTTGCAGCAAGTAAGCCACTGGGGGTGGGCTCTGAGATTTCAGAAGCTCAAGCTAGCCCCAGTGGCTTCCCAGTCTCTTCCTGCTGCCTGCAGATCCAGATGTAAAACTCTTAGCTACCGCTCCAGGAACATGTCTGGCACTCTGCCACCACGTTTCCCAACTTGACAATAATGGGCCTCTGAACTGTAAGCCAGCCCAGTGAAATGCTTTCCTTTATAGAGTTGCTGTGGCCATGGTGTCTCTTGACAGCACTAGAACACTAAGACGGAAGTTGGTACCAGGGACTGGGGTATTGCTGGAACAGGGCAGACCATACTTTTTGTTGCTGGAATGTGGACTTTGGATTAGAAAAGCAACGGAATGCTTTTAAGTGGGTCTTAATGGGTCATAGTAATAGAAGCATGAAGGACAGTGGTGCTAAAATGTGAGGACCTGGCTCAAGAGGTTTCAGAAGGGGATTTTAGGATGTGAACCACAGACTATTTTTGTTATATTTGGTGAAAAATATGGCTGCTTGCTGGCCTTCTCCAAAAAATCTGCCTGAGGCCAAAACATGAAAAGGTGAAAACATGGATTAACAACTTTAGTAGAAGTGATTTCAAAACAGCCTATGTGGCATAGTTATTAGTTGCCAATCTTACGCATATCTATAATGAAAATGAGCAAGCTCAGCAAGGAAAAATATAAAACATAGATGAAAAGTTTAAAGAAAAGCCTGATGCTAAAGGGAATAAAGGGAGCTGTGACCTCAGGACAAGACCCACCCAGCTAAACTTCCAACCTGTGAAAAGGATTTAAAGGGAACTTTAGGAGTGGGAGTGGTGGCGCACACCATTAGTTCTAGCACTGGGGAGTCAGGAGGTGTATTTCAGAGTTCAGGGGCAGCAAGAGCAAGTTCCAGGAGAGCCAAGCTTAGGCAATGAAAGAAACCATTGAAAACAGAGAGCAGAAGGTCTATTTTTAAAGGAAGGGACCATGCTCCAGCCATCAGCAGAACTTAGCAGCTTTGGCCACATAGTTCTGCTTTAGAGTCAGGATAAAAGAAAGGGGTTATAGAATCTCCTGATGTGAGTAAAGAAAATGGCTGAGGCTAGGCGTGTCCTTGCATGGAGGCCTAGCCATTGTGTCAAGCTGGAAAGGTGAAGCCTGGATTGCCTTAGAGCCCTCAAGGTGCTTGATGTGCCGGATCTGTGGGGACCTGTGGGGACCTGCTAGTAATATCTGCGGGGACCTGTGGGAAGGCTGCTAGTAAGTGGGAACAGCCGAGAGAAAGAAGTGAGTTGCAGTCCACAAAGTAAAAGGGGTTGGAGATCTGAAGACCGCATGGAGATCAGACACAGTGAGGAAGAATGTGTCCAGCTGGTTTCCAGTGTGTCTTCACTCTGCTCTCTGTCCTCCTTTTTGGAGTGGCAATGTATACCCTGTGCCAGCATATGTTGGAAGTATCTGATCTGCTTCTTGATTTTGATTTTATAGGGGTTACAGTTAGGTCGTTGCTGTGAGGCTTCAAAGAGATTTTGGACTTGTAAATAGGGTTGAGGCTGATAGATAATGGAAACTTTTGAAATTGGACTAAATGCATTTCTCCATTATAATGTGGTTACAAGTCTATGGGGCCAGGGAGTGGAATGTGGTGGTCTGAATGAAAATGGTCCCCATAGCCCACAGGTAGCAGCACTATTAGGGGATGTGGCCGTAGTGGAGTAGGTGTGGCCTCGGAGGAAGTGTCTCTGGGGTTTGAGGTTTCAGAAGCTCAAGCCAGCTCACTAACTGTCTCCTCCCGTTGCCTGCAGATCCAGTGGTAGCACCCTGTTCCCCCAGCACCGTGTCCCCTGCATGCCACCATGCCCCCACTACGATAACAATGAACTAAACCTTTGAACTGTAAGCCAGCTCCAATGAAATATTTTTCTTTATAAGAATTGCTGAGGTTGTGCCGTCTCTTCACAGTAATAAAACCCTAAGTAAGACAACCCCTAATATCAAAGGCCTCCTGTCTTGAAAAACTGATCCTTTACAGGATCAGTGAGGTGCTGGAGGCAAAGGCCTGTAACCCCATCACTGGGGAAGATGAGCAGAAGGGAACCCAAGTAAAACAAGAATTCTCACAAGTAAGGGATTTAACCCAAACCCCAGTAGAAATGAATCTAGAATCAATTTCTTTACTGGAACTATTCCACACTAGAGTTCATTATGATATACATAACTGTTTTATTTATTTATTCATCTATGTATCTGTTTTATTTTATTTGCAGTGCCAGATATAGAACTCGGGGTCTCCTTCCTCTACACTAAGCAAGTGCTCTACAATGGTGCTAAATAACCTACAACCTTAAGTTTCCACTCTGTTAAGGAATTACAAGATCCACCTTGACTCTATAATATGAAGAAGGATGTTTACAATCACCACATTGTTCTGTGTTTTTTTTGTCGCTGTGTAACATTGATAGCCTTTCTTCTTTAAACTAGAAAGGGATGATAAAGAGAGCACATGGCATGTTTAAGAAAATGATCTTCCCAGCAGGATGGTAGCTGAGTAAGATCGTTGGTGACAGTCTCCCACTGGCACAGCAGTGAACAGCTAGCGACTCCTGTCCCTAAGTGCTAAGGAAATCAGTGGATTCATTTTGAAACGGCTAATTATAATCAAGGTTTATTTCTTCCAAGCTTCGTGGAAAAAAAGGAATACAAATCAAGAGTAGTAGTTAAAACCTAAACGTAGTAAACCAGGAACCAAAGCATACTATGAGTCACTTAGCCACAAGGATGTGCAAGGGGAGATGTAGCAAAACTAGAGAGCTGGTTGTAAAATAGCTAGACTCGGATTCATCCTAGCAACAGTAACCTTGTATGTGAGTGCATTAAATCCTCCAATTAAAAGGAAATCACTAAATTTGGGGGTTCCTATATGGTCTTTATAATAAATATAAATATAATAAAGTTCAACTGTTTGGGCACATGAAAACTGGAAGTAACAAGATGGAAGACAACATCCCATGAACATGGGACCTAAAAGACCTCACAGATAAAATACATGTTAAAACAAAAGCAGTCCAAATAAATATTCACACAATGCTGGGAGGTTCAGTCCAGCAAGAGGAAGTGACAACTCTGAATACATGTACTCAACACTGGAGCTCCCAGACACCAAAGGCAAACATCAGTAGGTCTTGTGGAGATGAAATTTCAACATCAGTTGACCACTTTAGCATTTCCCGGTCAGCATTGGGCAGCTCACAAGCGCCTGGGTTTCAATGCAGGGGAGAGGAAGTGAGCATGCTGATGAGTATCTGCATGCCCACTTACTGCAGCTATTCACAATGACCACAAAATGCAAACAGCCTCGCTGTCCACCCACTGATGGACAAAGACACTGCAGTGCAGACAAAGGAGAATGATACTGACCATGTGACACAAATGGGCTGGGGAATCATCATAATGTGACATAAGGTAGAAACTGAGCAAAGCAGCGCCTGCGCAGCTCGCTCGCTCTCTCTCTCTCTCTCTCTCTCTCTCTCTCTCTCTCTCTCTCTCTCNCNCACACACACACACACACACACACACACACACACACACACACGAGAACTGTAGTTTGCTGTCAACGCCATGTGTGGTGGTGAGCACCTGCAGCTACTGCAGCCTACAGTAAGGTAGACCACGAGAAACCACAATCATGAAAGATGGACAGACCTTGTAAGAACAAAGAAAAAAAGAAAGAAAGAAAAAAAAAAAAAAAAAACCCAAGCAAACCCCAAACAATGGTTACTGCTCCTGCAGAAGACTGTCAAGGGAGAAAGGGAGCAGTGTCCGGGGAAGTAAAACTTGGCTGAAGTTTCCGAACTGAACCATGAGTCGTTACAGAGAATAGCAGAGGGGTCCCCATCGTGACCTCCAGGGCAACCCACATGTCTTAGTGCCCACCCACTTCCCTTCCACTCTCATCTCAACAGCCATAGTATCAACATCTAAAACATTATTTTGTTTTTAATTGTGTTTACATTCAAGTGCAATGCCCACGGAGGGCAGAAGAAGCATTGGGTCCCCTCACACTGGAGTTGTAGGTGCTTGTGAGCCACCCCAGTAGGTGCTCTGAACTGAAGTTGCATGGCTAATCCAGGAACAGGTTCTGAGAACACGTGTATTAAGCTGACCTAAATGGACTTAGTCACGATGGGGACCCCTCTGCTATTCTCTGTAACGTCTCATGGTTGAGCTCGGAAACTTCAGCCAAGTTTTACTTCCCTGGACACTGCTCCCTTTCTCTCTTGATAGCTAATGGCCAGACTATTAAATGAAACAAGGTTAACCAGTAAAGTACAACACCCATCATAGCAATGGCATAGCTGCTGTTACTGCTACCAGTCTCTGTGGCGGGGTGTCTGCTGTTGTAAGCAGTCTTCTATGCAGTGGCCATCACCATGTAACATGTTCTAAAACCCAGCAAGGAAACATAACTCATTTGCCAAATACCAGCAACTGTACTTTCTTCACATCTCTATCAGTTAATACTGCCATGCTGGTTCTGAGCAGATACTAAAGGCTCCTGAGAGGAAATGGCCCCTCAGACACTGCTGGGGTCGGGAGAGTGGTGGGGACACGGGACATAAGACATGAAGACGGTAACACAATATAGGCTGGAGAGAAGGCTCCAGAGTCAAGAGTGCTCTGGGGTTTGAATAGAAATAATCCCTATTCTCATATATTTGAATGCTTGGTCATCAGAGAGTGGCACTATTTAAGGAGAACTAGGAGGCATGGCTTTGTTGGAGGAAGCATGTTACTGGGGTGGGCCGGGAGGTTTCAAAAAGCTTACACCTGGCTCAGCATGGATCTCTGCTTTTGGATCAGTGTGTAGCTCTCAGCCACTTCTCCAGCACACCTGCTTACTGCCACGCCCTTTGCTGTGAGAAGAATGGATAAACAAGCCTCCAATTAAAAAATTTCTTTTATAAGAGTTGCCTTGGTCATGGAGTCTCTTCACAGCAATAGAACAGTGACTAAGACAAGTGCTTACTGCTCTTTTAGAGAAATCAAGTTCCTAAATCTCACAGAATGGCTCACAACCACCTGTACCTCTTCTGTATTCTATTGTAATTGTATTCATGTGTTAAGACACATAGACACACAAACACCAGCAGACACTGACCCACACCCACAGACAAATTCACATGTAAATAAATAAGTAAAAGACTGCAGCAAGCTGTAAAGTTTATGTCAGAAGTTAAAAAGTGATAGATAAGCCAACTGCCAGATACTTTCCAGGATTCGGGGAGCCTTGATCCACGTGGACCCTTTTCAATGGAAAAGTCTAAACTGCCCATCTTCAACATGTGACCACCCCTGTCACTTCTGCCTCTCACAGACAAGGAGGCACAGCAAGAGGGAGTCTCTCTTTTCTGTAGGCCAATTCTTTTTCCTTTTTCACACAGTTCTGCCTGCTGGGCCTGTCTGGTTGGTTGTGACCTGCCAGTGTTCCATCTTAACTTCTCCCTCTGAAATAGTCTCCAAATATGTGTGTGAGTGGAGGTTAAGTGTCTGATCACTGACCCGAATAACAAAGCATCTGAGCTCAAAACACCAGCTTGAAGCCCCTGCTCCCAGCTGCTCTACCCAATCCATCAGCACAGCACCTGTATAAGGCTCCCCACCACTGGGAGGGAGGGGCTCAGAGCCATTTGTACTCAGTAGATAGGTTCCTAATCACGAACCTTGCTCTTTGAAGTGTTAATCAGATCATGGGATTGCCCACCTCTGTCTCTCTGTGGCTTCTGTTGAATTATAATCAACACAATCAACTTCAAATGCCAGGGGAGACTTCCCCAAACTCTGTCCACTTAGGAAGCCTTAGGACCAGCCTTTTCTATGCTCTCACAGAAAAACAGAGAGCAGACCCAGAAGCTGCTGGGTGCCAGCATCCCTCGTGGAGTCCTTACCCAGAATACAGCAGGATAGAGCCTGATCTGGCAAGAGTCAAGAGTCAAGGTTGCTTCTACAGAGAATCTAATTATGGCAAATCCATGACCACAAGAGCCCTGTGCTCTTATGCTGGCTACCCCTTGGTGACTGGGGGCACCCCGGGCTGGAGCAGCCTGCACACTACTGCCTTCTTCCATGCAGAGCACTTGCTTATTGCTTACTCTTCCAACAGTAATGTTTGCCAGGTCCTGCTCTGGGCCCTGGTAAAAGATGGTGACTGAAATCAGCACTGCTCCTTCAGGCACTCTTTATGGCTAGACTAGCGAGCTACTAGGTCACACACACCCCAGGGATCAAGGACTGTTCACCAAGAACTGAGCATTCAGAGTTCAGCACTCTGTGTGACAAGTGAACAGCAGGCAGGCAGAGGCAGAGACAGGAGAGGACAGTACCTTAGGTGTCAAGAACAGTCCTGGTAAAGGCCCTGAGGCAGGGGAGCAGGGGGAGTCTAGAGGAGGAGGAGGAGGAACAGAACCACTTGAGTCCCAGGTTTTTTGGTGCTGTGTGCCGGGGGCTTTATATACCAGCCCATCTACCCTGTGCTGCCCAGCTGAGAGGAAAGACTCAGAGAGCCTGCATATCACCCATAGCCAACCAACAACATGAAGTACATACTATGGGTGGACACAAAAAGCTAGTGGAGTCAGCAAGCAGCCAAGCCAGTCCCCAGAGCCCTTAGGCCAGTCTCAGAGCAGAAGCACACCTTATTAGTTGGGTTTTGTTTTTTTTTCATTCTCTTTTTTTCCCCTTTCCTTCCTCCCCTCTTTTACCTTCTTGGCAAAGTAGAAAGGAAACTCTATTCAAAGCAAAAATCATAAATCATTATCTGGTGAGAGTTAGACATGGGGAACCTGTGATGAGAATATGTTGTATGAAAAAAAATTTAAACAACAACAAAGAAAAACAAAACAAAATAAAAAATAAAAAACACTGAACAGTGTCCACGCTTATTCCCCAGTGAGCAATCTCTGCCTCTTGAACTCCAGAAAAGAGGCTTAACACAGTGATTGTTTTCTTGTTCACGTGGCCGGCTACTGTTCATCTTGACTATACTTGACTATACAGCCCACTCTGAACTGTACTATTGTTTTTCTCTAGATAACGAAATTTTGCTTCTGTTGTTTAAAAAAAAAAATAGAAAGAAAGAAAGAAAGAAAGAAAGAAAGAAAGAAAGAAAGAAAAGGAAGGAATTAGGAAGGAAGGAAGAAGGAAGGAGGGGAGGACAATGGGTCACATACAGAAGTGCATTGTAAGTTCAGGGTCGTGAAGTTCTGTAGTCCCCTTGTTTCAAATACTGTGCTCATGAATTTCAGCTGGGAAAAACAAGAAAAACCCAAACACACAAAACAACAACAAAAAACCCCAAAGAAACCCAAAACTAACCAAAATAGAGTAAAATTGTGTATACATTTACTATGTATAACACGTTTTCACCCACTGGAAATGGTTAAGTCATGTCCTATCTCACACATTTATTTTTTTATGGTAAGACCTCACAATCTATTCTTTTAGCAATTTTCAAGTGTAAAGCACTCTGGTGGATAGAGAACATAGTCCTGACCTCCACACAACATGTGCACATGCACACAAAATAAATAAAATACCTCAAGTAATGATGTTAGCTATTTACTATATGTTACAAAATTTCCACATGAACCCAGAATTACCTTTATAACCATAAAGGGGGGAAAGGCACAGATAAGCCAGCAACAGCAACAAAAAGAACCCCAGTTACAAAAGCTGAAAGTGTTAGTGTGCACTCCACAGAACAGTACAGCAGCCAACCCTGGCTGAGTCATAAGCAGGTAAGGCTCCTGATTACAACTCCAGTGTATTATAGACACATGGAAACAAAAGCCAGGCTGCTTACATCATTTTAGCTGTCGAAAATCAGAGTGCAGTAGGTTAGACTCACTGAAAGATATTATACAAAAAAGAGCTCTCACTTGTCTGAAGAGCTGAGTGGCCAGGACCTCTGCTTCTGGTCATCTAAGTTTTTGACAGCTAATATGTAATTGTTTGGTTTCCCTGGCTCCTGTACATGATACCATAACTGAGGAGCAGACAGCCTCCACGTGCCAGGTGGCTCACTGGTCTCAAGAGCACCAGCAACAAGGTGTCTATGCTAGTGACTTCTCCTGCGAGCAACAAGGTGTCTACACTAGTGACTTCTCCTGCCAGCAACAAGGTGTCTACGCTAGTGACTTCTCCTGCCTGGAACATTCTTTCCTCTGGGATGGGTAGGGCTGGCTCTCTCCAGCCTTATACAGGTCAACCCACACAGGAGAACCTGAAGAAGACCTTGCTGTAGGTCTCTACTGCATAACTCATGTGTGTGTGTGTGTGTGTGTGTGTGTGTGTGTGTGTGTGTATGTATGCTTGCGCTCGTGTGCGCACATGCATGCATTTTAATCTGCTTACTTGTTAGCATCATCCAAAGTCATCTGTAATCCTTACTTCCTTATACTCCCTTCCCATCCCTTAATGGAACATTCATGACTGCAAACACAGATATATTTGTGTCTGAAATAGCACCAAGTCAAGTGGGTTATCTAAAAATACATCTGCTCAGTATGTAGACATAACAGTGTGTGATTATTTCACTCTACAATCCACGAGGAGAAATCTATGGACATCACACATTACCAGCAATCTTCAGATGCCAGTATATGAACGCACACACACAAATGTGAATGTCAATAACAGCATGAAGAACTGAACAGGTTGAATGTGAACTGTCTTTTCATGGAAGTTTGGGAATGCCCAAATCAAGCCCCACCCCCACCTCTCTGTAACTCCCCCACACCTTTTTTTTTTGTTTTTTGTTTTTTGTTTTTTTTCAAGACAGGGTTTCTCTGTGTAGCCCTGGCTGTCCTGGAACTCACTTTGAAGACCAGGCTGGCCTCGAATTCAGAAATCAGCCTGCCTCTGCCTCCCGAGTGCTGGGATTAAAGGCGTGTGCCACCACTGCCCGGCTCCCCCACACCTTTTAAAGCTCTGCTGTTTTATGTTTTTAAAGAGATCATTTTAGTTATAATTATGTGCATGTGTGCCTGTGTGTGCATGAGTGCAGGTGCCTGCTGAGGCCAAAGCCATTGTATTCCCTGGGCTTAGTGGTCTGGGTGTGAGTCCTCTGATGTGGGGGCTGGGGACTGAGCTCAGGTTATCTGCTGATAAGAATAATGTAAGCTCCTGTCTGATGCGTCATCTCCTACAATACACACACACACACACACATACACACACGTTTTCCTTCCCTCTAAAATAGGTCAACAGGAAGACACCCTCCTAACAGTCAAATAATATATATACATATATGTAAAGCAGTCTTAACTACTCAGTGATAAATACTATTCTTGGGGGCATCTTCCTAGTCCTTTTCTCCCCAATGAAAAGTCTTCTGTATTTAGTAATATTTCTGCATATACAGGAACTCGGCACAGCCGTTACTATGGTTAAAACAGGAGCACAGCTATGTCTCCCCAGGCGCCAGCAGGAAAGGTGGAGCTGAGGAGAACAAAGCACGAAGTTGTGAGGGAGAAACATAGGGGACCCCAGGGGACCCACTGGGACAGAAGCTCATGACCAGGGAGGTGCCTAGATTTCTAATCCTAGTACCCACAAGGCTGAGCCAGGAGGACTGCAAGTTCAAAACCAGCTTGCATCACACAGTGAACTTGAGGCAAGCCTAAGCTGTGTTGATTGGCATGGTTAAGGAAGAAATTAACAATGACAACTCCATAACGTTGCACGATGTGAATGAATGCACATAATGGCAGGAACTGTAAACTTAAGTGGTAAAAGTCAGTAATTTTATCTCATCTGTGTTTTGCCATGAGAATATTAAACACAAGCGCTTGAGGGAGGTCAAGGTGTAGCCCACTTTGTGCCCCAAGCCTCCAGGCTGGGATGATGTATCGCAGACATGCAGTTAAGTACTGAGGAAGACCAGAATACATGTAACCTTTGCCAGTTTCTGACTCAGCACTGAAAACAAGGCCCTTGAGAAGGTGCCCTGTTATGCAATATGATAACACTCGCAAGCTAGTGAGTGCACAGCCCCAAGAAGGGGCTCATCTGTCCCAAACTAAGTGTGAGCTGAGGGCCTGTTTCACTAAAGATGGCAGGTTGGAATCTGATGGGAAAGAGCTGCATTTAGAGACAGCCAGGATGGTGCAGAGGGGTTCTGCTCGTTAGAGGGACTGTAGACTCACACACTCATCAGCCACATGCAGAATATAAAATCCTTTCCTGCAATATTAAAAAAAGCAGTATTTTTCTATTTGTTTGAGACTTGGCTTGTGCTGGTTACTGTTTTCTGTCAATTTGACACAAGCTTCAGTCATCTGGGAGGAGGGGACCTCAGCTAAAGCTGAGGTTGTATCGGCTTAAGTACACTTCCCAGGCCAGTATGGCTATAGCTAGATGGAAGGAAACCTTAGATCTTTCAAATTTACCTGTTATGTTAACATTGGAGGTCAGCACAGAGTGGTTTCCACTTGGAGAGCCTACAAAAATAAAGACATCCATTATTAAAGCATACTAAAGATTTAACTTGGAACATAGCAGGAGCCCTCTGACCTTCAATCAAAGGTTTGGGGCTCCAAGGGGTGTACACATTGAAGCCAACTGTCTGACTGTCTTTGTGAGAGATCTGAAGAGTTGCTGCTACACCATGGAAAGACAGTGTGATGGGGGTCCTGAGGAAGAGTTCAGGCCCATGTGGCAGTCACCAGGTTGATGAGCAGTCCACTGGAGCTGCTTAGATAGAGTCAGGCTGTCTCTGCTTCCTGGGCTGCACTGGGAAGGACCGGGGCTTTGCATTTTGAAGAAGGAACTGTGAGCTTGAAGTAAATAAGAGACCCATTTAGTTTATGTGAATCCATCATGCATACATCCCATTCCCCTAATCCCAGATACTGTGAGTCTCTGGTGCTTGTATGCAGATGAGGGGGAGGGGAACTTGCAGCTTCAGATGGGCATGGCCTAAGGATGGCAGTGGTATGGGGGAGGGGAGATAATACCACAGGAGTTCTGCTTGTACCATTGTTGCTAAGAAACATCCTGGAGCTGTCAGTGAGCTTGAGGCTGCATTGTTAGATCTTTCACACAGAACACAGCAAACTTCCGTAGCAACTTAGCAACTGGCATGTGCCACCTTTTGGTGACAACAAGTGCCTGCAGAAATGATGTCAGCTGTTCTGGGTGGTATGGACCACTCTGGAAAGGCCCTCCTTAAGGGTTCATGGGTGCCTCCTGGTCTTAACACCACCAGCAACCCCAGTGCAGATCAGTGCAAAGAGATCTGTAGGCCTCTCATTTTTCAGGGAAAATCTCAGTACGGCTTCTAATTTTTAAGCTAGTGTCTTAAGACTCCAGCAGGTTAAGCGGATTAACTTTTCAGGTAAGCAACTTTTCAGAGGTTTATTTTGGAATCTGTATAAAGACTACAACCCACACAGGAAGGGAGCTCAAGTAATCCTATTATTGTTCCTTGTCAGAGAGACCAACCCTGTTGATATCAGGCTGAGCCCTACTCTGAGTAAAGAGGCACAAAGTGTAAAGAGGCACAAAGGTGTTGTTTCTGACATAACTCACTCCCTACAATCCCCTTCACTCAAAACAAACTGAAGAAACCTTTAAAATGCAAAGAAAAGCCAGCAATAATAACTGTGAAATCTTTAGCAACTGTTAAATCTATTTCTCATGTATCTTCCTCTGGATGGGATAATCACTCAGTGTGAGACGGAACTCAGAAAGGTCCGATCAATGCAGCCGTGTCTGGCTGGTATCAAGTTGGGGCCAACAATATAAAGTGCTTATAGAGAGAAGTTTCCTTCATCTTAGCCTGGTAACTTTATGACAGGAGCATTGTTTTTCAGTGACAGGAATTGAGGCCCAGAAAAAAACTACTCAACTCTTTAGTGAGTCTGGATGTGGATCGGGTGGATCATCTGCAAAGCCAGCATAGACCTATGTTCTTCCTTCCGTATCTTCCTGGTGTTGCATCATCAGCTGTTCCTTCCTCAACCAAGTCATCCTGAGTCCTCCCTCTTCTGGCATCAAGGTGAACCTATTAGCAAGCAATGTGTCCCACTGCTACAACACTCAGCACATCTCTATATCATGGTCACCCTGTGTCTGGACTCAGTTACTGTCACTCCCAAGACAGCATTTCTGGGCAAAATATTTGAATATTTGAACAGACATTTCCACACTTTTAGTTACAAGTTAAAGTTTTGTAACTTTAGTTACAAGTTAATGAAAAATTATTTCATTCTCCTAAGGTTGTTGAAAGTGAATGTGTTATTTGCCATCAAAAAATACTAACAGCCTCCCAAATGCTAGGACTAATGGTCTGTGCCACCACACCTGGAACCATTGTTATTAATAATGTACTTATTTTATTATTTTGGTGTTTTGAGACAGAGGCCCTTTATACAGCCCCAGCTGTCCTGGTACTATGTAGACCAAGCTGTCCTGAAACTCACAGAGACCAACATGCATTGTCTCTGGAATGCTGGTATTAAGGGTGTATGCCACCATGCCAAGCAGAATAGTATTTTAAAAAGCCAAAAGTTCAATGGCATTATTTCCTCTTTTCTACAATACCCTGGACAGCAGATGTGGCATGATGATGAAATGGTTGAGCCTGGATTCTGCTCTGGAGTCAAAGGTGTAACACTTGTTTTACTTTAAATAAGTTAGCCTACTGTGTGAAGTCTAGGATTTCTCCTATGAAATGGAGATGGCTGGTAAGGTTCCTAAGGGTGATTTACAAACTTCAATTTAGCATAGTGGTGGTGATGGGGAACAATAGCAGGAAACGAACCTGGAATATTAGCTATGTTTCAGAACACTGTTAAAAACCACCATGTACTGTAATGCTAATTGTACTAATTACATGCTGTACATAAAGACTACAACAGTTCTTTGATTTTTTTGGCTTGCTGTTAACAATCTTTAGAGATACTGTCTCCTTTATGCAGCCCTGGCTGGCCTTAAGAAGTGCCTTGGATTAGCCAGAGGCCTGGTCCTGACACTCCCTTAACAACACCTTTTTTAAAGCACAGTTTGAAGGTATCGATATAGAACTGAATTGGCATCAGAGCATTTCAGGTTTTCCAAATAGCACTAACCTCTCTAGTGAGACACTCATAAACAGAGCATAGTGAGAAAGTCCAACAGCAACAACAGCAACAGCAACAAAAATGTGTTTTGAGGGCAAAAGATAGAAAAGGGCACTCCAATTCGTGAGAGGAAAAAATCAGATGTATACACAAGTTAAGCAGCTGGGTAGGATAAAGGCCTCCTCCCATAACAGTCTAATATTTGCTCTAAGACAGAGTCTCTACATAATTATACTGTCCATTCTTTCCTTAACTGATCTCAGAAGTAGGCCTGCAATTCCAGTTTGTCACTGGTACAAGTCAAAAGAGCAAACATAAAACACAACCAATTGAAGTCGAGAAGTCCTGTAATTCCCGAAGTAGTTAGGAATATCAGAAGTTCAAGGTTATCTTCAGCCACATAGGGAGTTCAAAGCCAGCTAAGGCTGCAGGGATACAAGAGATCCTGACTCTACAAAACAAACAGTGAAATTCAGCACAACAAACAGAAATAGGGTTGTTTAATTCACCCGGATTATTCCAGCAAAAGTGGGTGTTGAGCCTAAATCACCTGCTTAAGTAAACTGACTGGTTATCTCTCCATAGATGAGACTGAAAAACACAACAGATGACTGAGCTGAAAATCACAAAGACCTTGGTCATTTAAAGTTTCTTATCCCAGTTTACTATTTCCCTAGCGACTGGACTCTAGTAGGTGACAAGGGACAATAGAATTTTCACAAACTCAGAGTTCTGCTCAGTGTCCAAAACGTCAAGGTTTCGAAGAGAAACAAAATCCCCAACACAGAAGGCTGTCAGCATCATCTTGTTATGACCTTAATGATGACGTCGTAGGCTCTGGACCACAGGGACCTCAAGGCTGCTGCGTAGGCAGCAGTAGTGACTCCAGTCCGAGCACAAGCATCACCTGCTCAAGGGAACAAGGCGCGTACACCCAAGGTTCCCACTCAGCCGAACGGGCCTTGGAATCCAACTTGAATTCTGGGAGTACCTTCAACAGGAAGCTGTGTGGGTAGACAATCAGACCTGTTTTTGCGGCAGTTAGCGGACATATTTCAATCTACAGGTCTTGCCACCGGCCACAGAACTCCAGGGAAAGGCTGAGGACCAACTTGAGTTTTCGGCTGAAGGGCCAACCCAGGGAAACTCGGCAAGTTCTGCACACCTCGCCGGCCTGCCGCCCCCAAGCAGGGGAGAGACGGAGTCTCGCTCCGCAGGTGGCCCGCGGGCGAGTGGGACACCCACCCCAACCTCAGTTCCCTCTTCGCCCGCGGGGTCTACCGCGGACGCGTGGAACTTTCCACGCGGACGCCGGACGTGGAGAGGCAGGCCGCCGCAGTGCGCTTCCTCTGCGCCTGCCAACTTACCCTGAGCGTCGGTCGGATCCATCGCGGCCCCTAGCAGCGCCAGCACCTGCAGCACGCCCAGCAGCAGCGCGGCCCGCGCGCACAGCGCCATTGTTTCCAGGGCCCCTGAGCGCCCGCCGCAACCGCCCGGCGCCCAGAGCAGCCCTCCGCGCACGCGACCGCTCCGCGTCCCCTTCCGCCCTTACCGCTCCCCTGCAGACGCCGCCGCCAGTTCCCCCAGTGACCAAATAGGGATAGGCCAGGCGGCCTGGGGCGGGGCCAGGGCGTGGTCCGCAAACTCGGGAGGGGCGTGGCCTACAGGAGGCGGGGCAGGGAAGAGCTGCGGGGCCAAGAGGGGGCGTAGCTCTGAGAAAAGAGGAGAGCCGGGAGAGGGCGTGGCTTACAGAGACCAGGCAAGGGGGACAGGCCTCAGACGGGAGGGGCGTGGCTCTCTGAACAGTGCGGACCAGCGGATAAGGGGCGGGGCTCTCGGAGGCGGATGAGGGCGTGGCTTTGGGTGTGGCGTGGTCCGGACTAAGTGTTGCGACAGCTGTGGCTCTCTGACTTTTGAGGGATAGTCGTCTATCAGGACTTCCTGAAGACAAGGCTTTATTTAGAAGTTTTCGGGTGGGATTGGCATGCTTGCGGCGTGGAGTAAGAGAGGGAGTCACAGGCTGGATGATTGCAGCCTCTCAGAGGAGTGTAGGAAAGTCAGACTCAAAAAAGTTTCAAAGTAACCATCATGATCTTGGTACTCCACTTGTGTCTCCTTTTTTCTACAGGTGTGGAAAAACATGTAGAGTGGGCTGTGCAGTTTGCAGACCAGTTGGAAACTTAGCACCTATAACCCTGTCTTCTAGAGTTCGCTGTCCCGACTCAAAAACAGCCTGTTGTAGTCTAGTTTTTTGGCAAAATCCCTCGTAAGCCCTAGAGCCAATGCTGCATTTTGATTCCACTCAGAATTCTAAAATTATGTGGCTAGTACACATCACTCAACTAATGTGGAAGATGGACACAGCTTCCACCGGGTACTGCAGCTCTCTAACACCTGATCCAGGGCACTTCAAAGATAAGCCTAAAACTTTGTTATGTACTTTTTGACTTCCACAAAGCTTGTTATAGATGTGTGATGATCATGGATTAATTAGGCCCATTTGCTCTACATTTATAAGACATATGAGACTGCAATCAGCCAACCTGAATATACCAGCATCTACCACAGTCTTTAAAAAAACAGCTGTGTGTTTAGGATTTGGTGATTCTATTTCTGATGAATCTAGCCAAGTGCTTCCAGGCATGGACTAGGAAAGATCATTCTGTATTGAAAATGAATGTTTGCCCTGACTCCAGTTGTTGAAACCCAGTGCTCAGTGTGATGATTTAAAGAGGTGGGGTGTTGGAGAAGTGACTGAGCTAGAAGAGCAGAACTCTCAACAGTGAAATTAGTGCCTCATGAAAGCAGCCTGAGAAAATTTTTTACCCCCTCTGCCATGAAGAAACAGTAAAAACAAAAAACAACAACAAAAAAACTCGGTCTGTGAGATTAGGGGCCTTCAACAGACACCAAGTCAGTTGCTGGCATTACCTTTGACTTCCCAGGCCAAGAGGAAAGTTTCAAGATTACTGATGTAATCTAACTTAATATGTTTACACAGTTCCCTAGCTAGTGTAAGTATCGCACAACTGTAATTCCAGTACTTAGGAGACAGAGGCAGGAGGATTGCTGAAAATTCAAGGCTAATCTGAGCTATATAGTGAGTTCCAAGATGAGCTGATCTATAGTGAGACCCTGTCTCAACCAAACCAGTCAGGAATGGAGGCATAGTTCTGTAACTCCGTCACTTGGGAGACTGAAGGAGGATTGGGAATTCGTGGTCATCTTCAGCTTAATAGCAAGTTTGAGGCCAGCCTGAACTATATCAGACCCGAACTCAATAAACCAAGCAAAATTGTCCAAAATGAACAAAATAAAACATGTGCAATGACACACACATTCCCATTGCAATGCTGTTCTCAAATACCATTCTTTTAAACAGGCTGACACTTGCATCTACTGAGAGGTTGATGTTTGCACGGTGTCTACTGATCTTTCCTTCTGTGCAGCTTTCACTGGTCTTTCCGGACTCCCTTTACATTTAATCTTCAACCATCTGGGCAGGTCTTTATGTCCTGATCCTCCTCCTCCCAGCTGACTACAGATGCTGTGAGTCTTTTGCTTACAAGATGGCTTACAAACTACTTATTGAATGTTTAGTATATGATGGGCCATAACCTTATGGTGTTTATAGTTGTTTAGTGGCTAGACAGATATTGATGGACCCCAATGAAGGGGGTTAGAGTTTGTTGGGTTTAGGGAGATGGCTTGATCAGTGAAATGTCTACTGTGCAAACATGAGGACCCAAATCCAAACCTCCAACATTCATGTAAAAATGTGTCAGATGCCTATAATCCCATTGTTAGGAGCAGAGACAGGTGGTCCCTACAGCTTGCTGGCTAGCCAGTTGGTATGTTTCTGGTTCAGTGGGACACTGTCTCAAAATAACTATATAGTGGAGATAGATAGGGGAAGCTACCCAACACCTACCTCTGGCCTCCACACACATGCACACAGACTTCCACATGCATACAAACACACATATGCTATATAAACAGAGATTTAGTTTCTATTCTAAAGAAGATAGAAAGGAAACGTGGTTTAAATAGTTATGGCCCCTATAGACTCATATGTTTGAACGCTTGGCCATAGGGAGTAGCACTATTAAGAGATGTGCCTTGGTGGAGTAGGTATGGCCTTGTTGGAGGCAAGCTTTGAGGTCAAATATGCTTAAACTATGCCCAGTGTGGCTCATAGTCTCCTGCTGCCTGTGGATCAAGATGTAGATCTCTCAGTTCCTCTAGCACCAAATCGGCCTGCACACTGCCATGCTTCCCACCATGATGATAATGGACTGAACCTCTGAGACTGTAAGCCAGCCCCAATTAAATATTTTCCTTTATAAGAGTTACTGTGCAAGGGGATAAAAATGGATCAATTTGCATTCTTCTACATGATAACCACCAGGTGTGCCAGCACCATTGGTTGAAAAAGCTGTCTTTTTTCCACTGGATGGTTTTAGCTCCCTTGTCAAA
>NC_034599.1:3976626-3978715 GCF_900095145.1 Mus pahari | reverse complement strand
GGATGGAACACAGGGCTCCCAATGGAGGAGCTAGAGAAAGAACCCAAGGTGCTGAAGAGGTCTGCAACCCTATAGGTGGAACAACAATATGAACTAACCAGTACCCCCAGAGCTTGTGTCTCCAGATGCATATGTAGCAGAAGATGGCCTATTCGGTCATCATTGGGAAGAGAGGCCCCTAGTCTTGCAAACTCTATATACCCCAATACAGAGGAATGCCAGGGCCAAGAAGTGGGAGTGGGTAGGTAGGGGAGCAGGGTGGGGGGAGGGTATAGGGAACTTTCCGGGTAGCATTTGAAATGTAAATAAAATATCTAATAAAAAAATGTTGAAAAAAAAAGTTACTGTGGTCATGGTGTGTCTTCACAGCAATGAAACTCTAACCAAGACAGTAACCTAGCAAATACATCTCCATTATCTACATTATAATTTACTTTTATAACCATTAAAGCCTAGTATTTAATCATTAATAAATGCAGAGATGGGATATTTTTATGAGAGAATCTCAAATATGATTCTATATACTTTTTTCTTGATATAGTTTAAATAAATGAAATATTTCATTACTTTCAATAAGCATGCTACTGGGTGTAAGTTTTATTTAAAAATAAAAAAGAGGCTATTTTATTTTCAAATTATATATTAGGCACAGTAATGAATCTTTGTTTTCTGAAATTCCTAATTCTAATACATTTTTGTATAAAGTATACAAGATTATGAATAACAACATCCCTCATAAAAATGTGGAAGGCGAGGACCCAGTCTCCAAAGTTGTCCTCTGACCCGCATATGCACACCCACCCCATCATAAATAAGAATTTTAAAATAACAATAAACAATAAAATAGTCATGAAGGACCGATGTGGGTTGCTTTCCGTGTAGGGACAGCAGAGGCTGCCTTATAATTCGATAAAGGTTACAAAGATTTCATGTTTTCTCATCAAAACTTTCTGCTTTGCTTGTCTTATCATCATGACAAAGTACTGAATGAAAGCAACTTACAGAAAGCTGTACTTTGGCTCACAGTTTGAGAGGTATGGTCTGTCATGGGATAGGGCTGGGGGATGGCAGGACGCAGCAGGAACACGAGGCAGCTGGTCACGACATGTCCTCAGGAAGGAGGCAGGGAGAGGAAGGTTGCACCCATGTTTTCTCCCCGTTTAACTTTGATTCAGTGCAAGATCTCAGTCCACAGAATGGTGCCAGTCCCTTTCAGGATGATTTTCCCTCTGCACTTAAACCTCTCAGGACACACCCTCAGTAGAAGCCTAGAGGTGTACCTGCTAAGTGATTGTAAGTCCAGTTGACAATGTAGACAGACTATCCTACTTGATTAAAAATTCACCACAGTAAATTTTTAGTTAAAAGGGAACAGGTGCCGGCTTTGTGACTACATGCCTGCAATCTCAGTACTCAGGAGGTGTAGACATGGAAGGCTATCTTTGGCTACATAGTTTGAGGCTAGTCAGCTCACACAAGAAACAGGCAAAGAATGGAGCAGATGCTAGAGCTGGGCCCATCTACTCTGCATGCTATGGATAATCACTTATAGTGTGGGCCAATAAGACATTTTGGTAAATTAATATTTGCATGAGAAAAGAATCAGAATCTGACTTTGAGATTGTGATAGCTAAAGATTAGGTAAAGCTGTGCAAAATGCTGTAAATTGGCCTCTGTCCATTTCCATATCTGTGCCTGTACCTTCCATTTTAGCAGACTGACAGCTAAGACATTGACATAATTTACATTGAAAGTGTACTTCCCCATTTCTTTGCCCTGACCACCTCTTCCTCTCACCTTTTAGTTCAGTCTTCCTCAGAGTACATTTGTAGCCAGTGTGTATAGAATGAATCAAGAAGAATTGAGTATCTTTTGTGTACGACTTCGTATAAAATTCTAGAGGTACATGAGTGGAGCACTGCTCAGTGGTGCTGACTGGAGCACTGCTCAGTGGTGCTGACTGGAGCACTGCTCAGTGGTGCTGACAGTGAAGCAGTGCTGCTCAGTGGTGCTGACAGTGGAGCACTGCTCAGTGGTGCTGACAGTGGAGCACTGCTCAGAGGTGCTGACAGTGGAGCACTGCTCAGTG
>NC_034599.1:3963756-3975900 GCF_900095145.1 Mus pahari | reverse complement strand
TGGTGCTGACAGTGGAGCACTGCTCAGTGGTGCTGACAGTGGAGCACTGCTCAGTGGTGCTGATAGTGGAGCACTGTTCAGTGGTGCTGTTATAGAGATCTTAGATCCCAAACCCCACCATCTTAAAGGAAGCTAAGATGCAAATGGATTAAAAATGGAAAGACTCTCGAGAGGCTCAGTGGTTAAGAGTACTTGCTGAACAATCCTGAAGACGCTGACAGTTACATTGATAGGTGCAAATTTCCTGAGTGAAGCATGCATATGCACGCATGCACGCACGCGCATGCACACACACACACACACTCTCACACACACACACACACTTTTAAATTTTTTTTAAAGGGAAACAGATTTACTTACACTTTGGTCAAATCAGAGCAAAGGAGAGTCCTGGTGTCTTTCTGGAGTTTTTGTAATATTACTGTTTTCTAGAAAAAAAATGAAATGTGAGCCAGGAAAAAGACATGCTCACTTAACTAGAACTGTGTGAAATCCCCTCCTGGGAGACAAGTTTCTCCTTTGCATTCACCAAGACCTTTCCCTTGGCCCAGCATGGGGCTCTGGAGGGTGTTCTCAGTTGGGAGTCCAGCCTGACAGACAATGAGAGGGGCATGTGTGCGTTTCTGTCCCTTATTGGTTGCTATGATTAGCCACAGGACAAAGGCATCTTCACAGAGCCGGTTCCCCAGTGTGCTCATGGTTTCAGGTTACAACCCATGCTGGCAGAGGAAGTCACAACAGCAGGAGTGTGAGGCAGCTGGTCGCACTGCATCTGTGGGCCAAGCAGAGTCAAAAGTAGAGAATGTTTGCTGTCAGTCACAGCTCCATGTCTTAGGATTATAAGACCCAGCATCCCCACCCAGGGAATTAAGATGAGTGATCCCTGGGCTGGAGAGATTGTTCAGGGGTTAAGGGCACTGGCTGCCTTTCAAAAGGTCCTGGGTTCCACTTCCATCACCCATGTGATGGAACAACTGTCAACAACTTCAGGTATGGGAGATCTGATGCCTCAAGGGACAATGGGCCTGCAGGTGGTGCCCAGGCATATATGTAGACAAATTACCCATACACATAAAAGATGACTAAAATAATGTGTCTTCCCACCAAAGTTCAGAATCTCCCACAGGCATGTCCATAGGTCATCTCCTAGGCGATTCTAGATTCTGTTGTGTTGACATGATACTAACCATCATATTTAGACACTAGATTTGGTCTGTGGCATTGGAACAGAAAAATGTGGGAAACTGTGTCTGAATGCAGAGGTATTTGTTGCCTGGAAAGGTCACCTTGGGATGTTTTTGGGATGTGTTCAGAAGGAAGTTGTCTCAGCAGGATGCAGAGGCTTCCAAGTTTTGGGTGCTGCAGGAAAGCCCCAGGGCCTTTCTACTGTTAAGTCCCCGTTGCTTATCATACCTTACGGTCTTCTTTGTGGGTTTTTTTTTTATCTTGCTATCTGTCCTTAGGGATTCTTGTTTCTTCAGCCCTACATGTAGAGTCAATCAGAAGCCCTCACATCACCCTGTCAGGGACAGAGCCTGCTTCCCAGCAGCCTGTGGAGTTACCTTACTTCAGACCAAGGGTTTGTGGCTTTCATATAGAAAATAATTTCAGATCTAGTCAGTGAGAGAAAGCCAAGTTAGAGGTTTTTATGAGAGTTAGGAGGAGAGGCACTCAGAAGAAGAGTAACATGTAGCCAGCTGTGGGTACAAGCTCCTTAAAGGAGAGTCTCAACGACTTTTCTCAGCATTATCCATTTTAGTGGCTCCTGTGCTACATCTCAAAAGGTTGTTAAGAAACCCTCAGCCCATTTGTCCTTTCTTTAAAACATTTTTGATAAGTTATTTCTGCTCGCTGACTAAATGAGCCAATTCAAGCCAAATTAAAGTATAAAGGAAGGTTTATAGAGGGCCACTCTGGGGGGGGGGGGGGCTGTTCACCACATGGTGGGGGCGGGTCAGTGAAGTTGCCAAGCAGAAAGAGACAGAGGGGAGAAGGATGAGAAAGAGAAAGTGCAGGTGCAGAGAGAGAAGAGAGATGCAGGGGGAGAGGGAACCAAAATATCTGGACTATATACTGGAGAGCTGCTGGCCGAGCAGAAGCCTGGCCGCTAGGTTGGAAAGTTCAGCATAGAGGAAGAGTATGACAGCCACGCCCTGTAACAGGTAGGGACTGAGGCATGCTCGGAGAAGCTGGAGGCCAGGTCCACTTTGGTATATTAAATATGCACCTCAGCCACTTGTCCTGGATCTGAAACCCAACACATCTTATTATGTTTTCTTTACACACACACACACACACACACACACCACACAGAGACACAGAGACACAGAGACACACACACAGACACACACACACACACACACACACAGTGTATACATTTTTGTATGTGGACACAAGTGCTGAGGGCCATGCAGGAGGAATGACAAATTGCTTTAGAGCCCATAGAATGCAGCCCACGGGTTACTGCAGCCACATAAATGAGCCTTGGTGTGGCATGGCCTGGAGGACTATGTGTCCTGAGGTCTTTACTCTGTTATGGAGTTCTGCTCTGCTTGCTGCCCTCACGTGCCTCTTCATCTAAGAATTATGAAACTTTAAGGGGGCTTCCAGCATCTCTGGCACTCACAGGACCAATGCTTTATCTCTTTTAGGCATGGCTGTTGGAGCAGGTTAATGATTTAATCACCATCCCAGAGAAGATGTAGATTGTCAGCAATGGCCACCACCCTTAGAAAACATTTGGAAAAATAAAGTTGCTAGTGAAGGTAGATTGAGATGTTTTTACTACTGGCTCTGATGCAAAAAATATTATGGAATAATTTGAAGTTCAGAAAGGCACATCTTATTAGTTAAGCTAGGGACCTCTTATGTTCAGGGAACAAGAACAATGGCAGCCCTGGCTGACGTGACTTCACTGAGGCTGGATTGCTGATGGCTGGTTTCTTATCCCAGTTCCCCCCTCGGCTTCCTGAGAGGATTTATTAAGAATTGCTGGTGAGTAGATGTGTATTTTGAGGGTTTAAGGTAGATACGACTGAATTTTATATAAAAGTTTAGATTTGTGATTCTTTTATGGTTCTTATGAGATTACTTTTAAAGATAGATAATGAAATAATTATTAATTTCTTTGTAACCACAAATTGCTACCTGCCAGTAAGAGAAACTTGCTAGCTTACAGTACGTGGGTTGAGAATAATTTGTTTTCTTTACCTGTACTATGTAGTGTTATATCTTGTAAAGGTATTGAAAAACACATTGTAAAAACATTAATAATCATTCAGTAGAAGAAAATTAAAATGTAATCACATTGTAATTATACACTGCTTGAAAGATTTTGCTGGAATATATAAGCAATGGAGGAAATCTGGATTACAGTCTGACAGATGAAGCTAGGGTCCACTCATGTTGTAAAAAGGTTCCGAACGTATCTGTCGTTTCTTCACAAATGGTAGGGTGTCCACCAGAGAAGACTGTGTGGACACAGGTTTAATGCAATAGAAAGTCTTTGCTAACTGGCTGACAACTACCTAGGGTATTGGGGATACCAGTGTAGCCCTAAGCCTTTCTCAGAGTGAGCTTTTAAGCACAAACATCATGTCCTACATTAACATACTTCATTTAATAAGAACAGTTAGCCAGAAGTTGAATTGCAGAAGTCAAAAGGCGAGGTTAGAGGCTTTCCCAGACTTTGATAGATTAGGGCTTTGTTTTTGATTTGGCAGGTATTGTCCACATGCTGCGCTTACGGCCTGAGTGGTACTTCCCTCATGAAGTCAGTTCTGCTAAGGTCTGGTCCATTACAGGAATTTGGAGCGATTCCTAGGGAGCAGCAGTGGGTTAACCTGAGGGTGGAGAGGGGCCTCTGGCAGTTGGACTGGAGTTCCTGCTTCTCTGCTCCGAAGAGGCCTTACTGGTTTCCTTGTAGGGCGAGGGTGGAGGTGAGGGGACTCTTCTTTACACAAACACTTTTCACAGGCAGGGTTTCAGAGACAAAGGTTTCAGAACAACGGCAGATAAGCCAGCTATCTGGGAAATTTTAAAAAAGGATGTCAAGTTGCTAGAGACTTGGTTCCTGTTCAGTGCCACAGTCTCTCTTCTGGGACATAGTAATTATGCTCACTGTTCACTCAGCCAAAGACTGAGCAACTGAAAACAACCACACACACACACACACACACACACACACACACACACACACACACCAACAACTGTGATGTGTTGGGGAAGAATTAGTTGGGCACTTTATGATAAATAGGGACTACTGTTCTGGTAGAACTCTGAGGGCTTGAAAGAAGCCTGGCTCACTACATTGCACCAACTCTGAGAGGGGGAACAGAGCGAAAGTCTGCATGCCTGGGGCTTACTGCATATGGGCAGCGAGGGCCTTGATGATGTCTTGAGAATTTCCACATGAGGAACTGGAACATTTAGAAGAAAAAAACAAAAACAAAAACAAAAAACCCAGGGGCACGGAATATGAGTTAATGGTCGGTGCCCAGTCAGCCCTGGGGAAGCTCGCGGACCCAAGCCTAGCATGGCAAACATTTAAAAAGAAGCATGCGAAGTGTTCAAGGGGTGGCAAGCAAGGCCATGGTTTATTATTAGCTGGTTTTATTTTATTTTGCTTAAAACAAAACAATAGGGTCTTGCTCTATAATCTAGGTAGTTTGGTATTCTCTGTGTATCCCAGGCTGGCTTCAGACCCAGAGCAACCCTGCTGCTCTCCTCCTAAGATTACAGCATGCACCACTACGCCCAGCCTGTGGAGTGACTAAGAGGCAGCACTGCCACCCCCAGCCCGGGGAGTGACAGAGGCAGAGTACTTAACTTCCTCACCGTCATGAAAGATATCTGAAGAAAGCAATTACACAAAGACAGGGTGACAGTGTGAGTACACAGTCCTCACAGTAGGAAAGTCATAGTCACCGGTGTACGAGCCAGCTGGTCACATGGCATCACAGACAGGAAGCGGAGGTAGATGAGTGCAGGGGTACAGCTTGTCTCCTCATTTTTTATTCAGTCTGGTACCCAAACTCCACTTACCACCCACTTCCAGGGTCTTCAATTAAACGTCTTTGGAAACACTCATGCACAAGCCAAGCAGAGTGTTTCCATGGTGACCAGCCAATTGGACAGTGAAAATGAACCTTCATAGGAGAATGTGTAGGGTTGGAATTAGAATGGCAGGAGTGTATTTAGGGTATGCATTGAACGTAAATTCAATTTTGGATGTGGTAGCTGAGGGAGAGAAATTAAGGAGGCTTCTTTGTGCTTGGGCATTCCAATGTTAGCTCCAGACACCATATTCGAAAATAGTCTCACTTTTGAAATTCTATCTTATAGTCCTTCTGTCATTTCTGGATGTTATAAAGCCCCCATTAAGAATGCACATGCAGAGGGCTGGAGAGATGGCTCAGCAGTTCAGAGCACTGACTGTCCTGAGTTCAATTCCCAGCAACCACATGGTGGCTCACAACCATCTGTAATGGTTCACACCTTTCCGGTGTGTTTGAAGACAGCCACACTGTATTCACATAATTAAAATAAAAATAAATTTAAAAAATTAAAAAAGAATGTGCTGTGGGAAGAGGGAAAGATGCCCTCCTCCCTCCCTTCATCCCTTGCTACTTATGGCAGGCTGGAGAGCTGGCCCCTGGGTCATGAGAGTGGGAGAACTGGCCCTGCCCCAGTAGAGCTGGCCCTGATGGCATGGGCTCAGGTTGAACCAGCCCCAAGGGCATGAGAGTGGAAGAACTGGCTCTGCCCACTGCTGCCAGTGGCATTGGATAGGCCAGCTGGGGCAGGGCAGGGCAGGAGAGTTCACCCCGATACTGTGGGTGTGGGAGAACCTGCAGAGCTGACCAGCCCAGATAACCTCTCAGGCCCAGACTCAGGGCTTTGAACTGATAGAGTGCGTAAAGGGACCAGTCCTACAAACTCAAAGCTACAGGGTCTCCAGGACACAGGACAACACGGGATATTCAAGAGGAGTCCCAGTAAGGTTTGTAAGGTATCGATAAGGTACCAGAAGCCAGAGGGCTCAGACCAGACAAACCACTCATCATAATGAATTGCAATGACATTTGCAAACAAAGAAGTATGGGCAAGAGGGTATACTATGGGACACACACACACTACAGCTTCTACAACGAGATCTCCCCCACATACTCTGGTTGGGGGGCAGGTTGTAAGGGTAGAAGGTGGGTACTGAAGGAAGGGGAGATGAGTGGGGTTGGGGGTGCATGATATGAAATTGACAAAAAAAAAACAATAAATGTTTAAAAATGCACACGGAGATGTGCAGTATTGTTCTGGGGGAAATCGAATTTCCCTCTTTGGGAGCCTAGACTCATTAATGAAATAATTTAGAACCAGACTCAGGTGGAAGCTTGAGGGTAATCTTCTTAGAGTCTGAGAGATCAACTATGGGTGGACAAGTATGGTGGCATTTAATCCACTGGGCGAAATCAGTGACTTAGACTCAATTCAAATCTAGGTTAAGTGAGTTTGTCTTTCTGCTAATGGGAAGGCAGTCTCAGAGGCAAACAGTCATATGGAAGTGGAGGCTAAGGGCAGTTTCAAGGGCAGCCACCAGAAAGGTATGCACACAAATATCCATGGAAATCACAATTGAGAGAGGAAAATTTTTACTTCCTGAGTTGTGTTTTCCTTCTCTCTATATAGTAATAAAAAGACCACTTCATCATTTCCCATAGTGATACACAGGTTTTACAGAGGCAAAGACAACTTTAACAACTCACAGTCCATTGTCCTGTTCTTATCTCCCCTCCACATTGCATTCCAGAGCAAAAGGTTAATGGCCCTTAAGGGATGCCTGGGTGCATAGTATGCTCCTTTCGTCCTCTCAGGTCTGAGCACCCAGGATAGAGCAGAGCATTCTGGACAGGAAAAAATGTGGTGCCTCTACACCTTGAAGAAAGCAGGCAGAGGCTGGAGGGCTCTGGTTAACAGCATATACTATTCTTTCTTTCAGAGGATCCAGTTTTGCTAGTACCTACATGGCACAGCTCACAACTGCTCTAGGGATTTTCAAGGTTTCTAGCTTCCATAGGCACCAGCATTCGTGTGCACATAGCCACATACAGACACATGCACATACACATAACTAAAAATAGTAAAGTAAGCCTTTAAAAAAAAAGTAAGAAAGCCGACAGTTTCATAGTAAAGGCTAAGGGTCTGTGTGTCAGAAGGGAAGGGAGTTTCAGAAAAAAAGAGCAAGAAAGACCAGTGTCTGGAAAGCATGCCAAGACTTTGGTCAGTATCTGAAAGAAAAAGAGAGGAAGTGTGAAAGAGGAAACGTCATGCTTTTCTGAGGAACTCTGAAAACAGACAGCACAATGCTGTGCGATGGAAGCTCTACCAGTGTTGCACAGGGGAGGGCTTCTGGGTAGACTGTGGGCATTGTCTCCTCACGGGGACACATCCCTCCCTCCCCATCTCCTCAGCGTGGCTGTCAGTGAATCATCTTCCCGAGTGTTTGTTTACCTAACCTTTCTCTTTCAAGGCTGAAAGCACAAAAATAAAGTCATTGTCCAAATCTGCAGTCCCTTAGATTCCAGGGAGAGCAAAAGCCTCAGAGAGCAGAGCCTTTCTTGGGGGAGGCCGTGTACCAGAGGGTGGTGCTTCACCTGGGGTCAGAAGTCACCATCTTGAAAGGAGTCAGGTTGGTTAACAATTTGTTCTACTTTCTAGCAGATGGCAGCTCAGACAATGATGAGGGGATGATGCCTGGGACCACATCCTCACCAGGGATGCTTAGCTATATAAACCTTTCGCCTTCTATTAAACTAAGCTCATGTCAGAATGCTGAAAACAGACATGTGGTCACTGTTTCTGTTCCCAGTGTGGCCACACTGATCACAGCCATTCTCTCTACTTCTCACCTTAGGTGTCTTTAGTTGGCACATTGGAAATGAGCGGCAGAATCTAACCATTGAGATAACTGGAGCCTAGACTTTTCCCTTAACAATCTCCACGTCTAACAGTGTCATGAGCATGTCATGTCAGAAAAACAAACAGACATGTTTGTGCTCTTATTTCTACAATGTCGGAATTTACTGAATGACAATAAATTCATAAGATAAGTCCATTTCACCGGCCACAACTTTCCAAGTAGTCTTGACTTCTGTTGAGTGCTGGTGTGGTAGTTTAAATAAGAACAGCCTCCACAGATTCATACATTTTCATACTGGTCCCCAGTTGATGAACTGTCAGAGAAGAATTAGGAGGTGGGGCCTTATTGGCCTCCTTGGAGATGTGTCCTGGGAGGGGCTTTGAGGTTTCAAGAGCATTTAGTTTCTCTCTCTCTCTCTCTCTCTCTCTCTCTCTCTCTCTCTCTCTCTCTCTCTCTCCCCTTCTCTGCCTCCCCACCTCCCACCTGTGGATCAGAATATTGAGGTCTGTACATCTCATGTTCTCTGCCATGATGATAATGGGCTAAGCCTCTGGAACTGTAAGCAATACCCAGTTAAATGCTTTCCTTTATAAGAGTTGCCTTGGTCATGGTGTCTCTTCACAGCAATAGAACACTCACTAAAACTTTTGCCAGTGGCAAATATAATTTTTATTTCAAACCTAATTACTAATCCAACTTTATATTGTATATTATATATTAATACACAGTGTGTTTATTACATATTGTGGTGGCTTGAATATGCTTGGCCTAGGGAGTGGCTCTGTTAGGAGGTGTGACCTTGTTGGATGAAGTGTGTCACTGTGGGAGTGGGCAGTGAGACCCTCCTCTTAGCTGCCTGGAAGAGACAGTCTTCTCCTGGCTGCCTTCCGATCAAGATGCAGAACTCTCAGCTCCTTCTCCAGCACCATGTCTGCCTGGATGTGCCTGGATGCTGTCATGTTTCCTACCATGATGATAATGGATTAAACTTCTGAAACTGCAAACCAGCCCCAATTAAATGTTTGCCTTTATAAAAGTTGCCCTGGTCATGGTGCCTCTTCATAGCAATGAAAACCCAAATTAAGATACATATAATCTTAAGTTTCTCTCTCCTTTGCTGTTATAAAATGCCTTGACAAAAGCCACTTAAGGTAGACAGGGTTTGTTATGACCCACAGTTAATACCATCAAGATCATCTGTACCCCAGAATTCAGCTTGGTGCAAGTGCCCTTACTCACAGAGCCACTTACCAGACCTCAAATGACTTCTTAAGGATTTACTTTTATTTTTATTTATGTGTCTGCATGTGTATGTGTATACCATGTGTGTGCAAACGCCTGTAGAGGCCAGAAGAAGATGTCAGATACTCTGGCGGTGGAGTTACAGGTGCTTGTGAGTCACCTGATGTGGGAGCTGGGAACTGAACTAGGGTCCTCTGGAAGAATAATCTGTGTTCTTAACTGCTGAGCCATGTCTTGGGCTCTTCAAATGACTTTAAGTAGTTTTTGGCTTATGAACCAAGTTTCTTTTCTTCTCGTTTCTTTCTTTTTCTTTTCTTCTCTTCTCTTCTCTTTTCTTCTCTTCTCTTTTTTCTTTTTTCTTTCTTTCCTTCCTTCCTTCCTTCCTTCCTTCCTTCCTTCCTTCCTTCCTTCCTTCCTTCCTCCCTCCCTCCCTCCCTCCTTTCNCCTTCCTTCCTTCCTCCCTCCCTCCCTCCCTCCTTTCCTTCCTTCCTTCCTTCCTTCCTTCCTTCCTTCCTTCCTTCCTTCCTTCCTTCCTTTCTGTTTTTCTTTCAAATAAATTATTTAAAGTGTGTTTATGTTGTGTATGTGTGTACACATACACAGGTATATGTATACATAGGTGTGTGTCCACACCACTCCTGTGTGGAGGTCAGAGGTAGGGTTAGCTCTGCCATTTCACTGTGCATCCTAGGATCACAAATGTGTGCACTACCCTGTATCAAACTTTTTACATGGCTTCTGGGGTATCAAGTTCACACAGCTACTGTTTTGAATCACTTAAGCTTGTCTGATAGGCCCTGAATCAAGTTTCTTGGACACTGAAGCTGTCCTGAGACCCAGACACACAGACTCTGTGACATGAAGTCAGTAAAACATTTTGAAGTTCTTTGTTGAGCATTTACTATCTGTGCTGGTTAGTGTTTGTCAACTTGACACAAACTGGAATCACTTGGGAAGAAGGCATCTCAGCTGAGGAAATGCCCATCATATTGGCCTCTAGCCAAGTTCATGAGAGCATTTTCTTGATTAGTGATGGATGTGTTAGGGCTCAGCCCACTGTGGGTGGTGCCACCCCTCGACAGGCTGGCCTGGCCTGTATAAGGAAGCATTCTGAAGTCTGGAGAGATGGCTCACCTGTAAAGGATGGCTCACAATCAAGAAGAAAGCAAGCCAACAACCCAACAAGCAGCATTGATAATGGGCGAAGTCTCTGCTTCAGCTCCTGTCTCTAGGCTCCTTCCTTGAGTTCTTCCCTCAGCTTTGCTCTACAGGCTGTCATCCATAAACCAGGTAAACTCTCCCTCTGGAGTCACTTTCAGTCGTCAACAGAGAGCAAACAAAGACATTGTGCATGGAAGAAAGAACAGGGCAGTATTACGAGGGGCTGCTCTTGAGGCACTCAAGTCTAGACAGACAATGCATTTGCAGGGAGCTAAGATCCATCACCACAAGGGATTGTCACAAGACAAAGGTAGCTTTCAGTTGATTGGAAGGAACTGTTAAATGTTTCTGGGAGATTTTCTGGGACTTGTCCCTGGAGTCCAGGTGACTAAAATGAGGAGGACATGACTGATCCAAGGAATGGCTGAAGTGAAGGATTTTATTGTAGATACGGGAGAGTATTAGCCAGAGGCATCTGGAAGCGTCCAGAATGAACCTGGCCATGAGAGAAAAGGGAGAAGGGGAGAGTGGGAGAGGAGAGCACAAGCAGAAGAAAGTGCGGGCTGAGGGGGGACAGAGGAATAAGACCCAGAAGGGCAAGAGGGACTAAAGGTGTGTGGCCAGTCTTCATTCCAGCCAGATCATACAGACGTAGGTCTTCGAATGTGATCCCTTGCCAGATCAGCCATGTTGCTGGATCAAAATTCCTCTACAGCTTTAGTTATTAAGTTATTAGTTATTAAGGTATTCTCTAATACCATAGTCAAAGGGAGCTTGAGCCTTCGTTAGGAAGGGCGCCAGTAGAAAGTTCCTGAGCATCCTCCTACTTCACAGACACATTTGGAATAGAAATAGCAACTGGGTTGACCACTTGTAGCACAATAGCCAGTTAGGCTTTATGTAGATGGTGATAGGTCACACCCTTCACAACCAGCACAGTCAGTAGACAGGAGCATCCTTTAGGTATAGTTAAAACAGGACTCTGCTTCAGACCAGACTTGGAGCATCCTTTAGGTATAGTTAAAACAGGATTCTGCTTCAGACCAGACTCGGGATCTCTTATAAGAGGATCTCCTTCATTAGAGAGGAAGTCATACTTGACAACTGAGTGAAGCATAGAACCCCACAGTGAAAAATAAGCAGGGCACACATGAGCAGGCAGGGTATACACATGAGCACTGAATAAGGAAGTGGAAGAAACAGCTGTTCTGACGAGAGCTGCACTCACACACCTGTACATCTGACACTTCACTGCAGAAGAAATCCTCCTACTCACATGTTCCCAGTGCTGGGATTACAAGCATGTGCCACCATTCCTGGCCTCAAGTCCCTTTTGTGTGTGTCTGTTTTCAGGCAGGCATTGTACCAACTGAGATCCAGCCCCAGTCCATGTGTCTGCTTATAAATTGTTTTATCTATAATACTTGCTATCATATCATATGCCTATAATCTTAGCTCTTGGAAGGCAGAGACAGGAGAATCAGTAGGTCAAGGCCAGTTTGAGCTACGTAGTGAGTTTGAGGCCAGTCTCGGTTTCATGAGATCCTGTCTAAATAAAAGAAAGACAAAAAGTTCTCTTTTGTAGAAGACAAAGACCCTGAAAAGGGGTTCCTGTGTCATGATGACCAAAGGGCTAATGGAAGGCTTGGGCCCTGGTCCAGGTCTGGAAGGATGTATTAGTATTTCTTCAAAACGCTGTGACTTCTACATTTGGCTTTGCATTCTTCACCAGTATAGCAGTGAGGCTATTGGAAACATAGTTGGAATATTAATTCAGAAACCCAACGCCATCTTCTTCTCTTTTTTTTTTTTTTTTTTTTTTTTTT
>NC_034599.1:3956182-3960700 GCF_900095145.1 Mus pahari | reverse complement strand
AAAAAGACAAGGAGGGGCACTTCATACTCATCAAAGGTAAAATCTTCCAAGATGAACTCTCAATTCTGAATATCTATGCTCCAAATGCAAGGGCATCCACATTCATTAAAGAAACTATAGTAAAGTTCAAAGCACACATTGCACCTTACACAATGTGGGAGACTTCAACACCCTACTCTTATAAATGGACAGATCCTGGAAATAGAAACTAAACAGAGACACATTGAAATTAACAGAAGTTAAGAAAAAATGGATTTAACAGATACAATTTGCAAAACACATGAGACTCAAGAAGAAGGAAGACCAAAGTGTGGATACTTTGTCCCTTCTTAGAATGGGGAACAAAACACCCATGGAAGGAGTTACAGAGACAAAGTTTGGAGCTGAGACTGAGGGAAGGACCATCCAGAGACTGCCCCATCGGGGGATCCACCCCATAAAACAACCACCAAACCCAGACACTATTGCATATGCCAGAAAGATTTTGCTGACATGACCCTGATTTAGCTATCTCTTGTGAGGCTATGCCAGTGCCTGGTAAATACAGAAGTGGATGCTCACAGTCATCTATTGGATAGAACACAGGGCCTCCAAGGAAGGAGCTAGAGAAAGTACCCAAGGTGCTAAAGGGGTCTGCAACCCTATAGGTGGAACAACAATATGAACTGAGTACTGGGGGTACTCAGTACCCCCCAGAGCTTGTGTCTCTAGTTGCATATGTAGCAGAGGATGGCCTAGTCAGCTATCAATGGGAGGAAAGGCCCTTGGTCTTGCAAACTTTATATGCTCCAGTACAGGGGAAGGCCAGGGCCAGGAAGCGGGAGTGGGTGGGTTGGTGAGCAGGGCAGGGGAAGGGTATAGGGGGCTTTCAGGATAGCTTTTGAAATGTAAGTGAAGAAAATATCTAATAATAAAAAAAGAAGAAGAATGATGTCCCCTCTCTAACCAGGCACCTACTGATTTACTCTCATTTACCTCATTAATTTCTGGAAGTTTCATTTGAATTTGTGATTCCACATAGAGCCATGATCAGGTAATTTGCTTCTGAATGCCCCACTCCTAGTGTCTCAAATGCTTCAATGTGCTGACGACATCCCTGTCCTCCAGCTTCTTCCTTATCTCATCTACAGCATGAAAATTACTTGATGCACAGGTGCCAGGTTTCTGAGACTTCTGTGTAACTTGTGTGGACACATGTGAACAATTTTGTCAGCTAATGTTCTAAGGGACACTTAGTGATTCTTCATGCATGCAGTTCCTGGGACACATGTGAACAATTTTATCAGCTAATGTTCTAAGGAACACTTAGTGATTCTTCATGCATGCAGTTCCTGCAGCCTGCTCACTGTCTTTTGTACTTTCTAAATATTTATAGCTAATTTTATTTTTTTCAATCCAAAAGAGTCAACACTATCACATTATTGTTAAAATTTAAATATGATACCAGAAATACATAGAATTAATTTTTAAAACCTTTTAATTGATTGTGAATTTCACATCCTGCATCCTAACCCTATTTGTCTCCCCATCCCTCCATATTCACCCTCTGTCCTTGTGACCCTCTAAAAGAAAACATAAAACAAAAAACAAACAAACAAACAAAAAAGGGAGAAAAAGAAAAAAGAAAAAAATGTATAAAAACAAAACCTATCTTGCCACAGAAGCTATGTCACGGTGTGTTTCGCAGTATACCCTTTTGCCCAGTTTTTCTTGCAAATGTTCATTGCGATGAGCCTTTGGTCTGGTCTGAGATCTCTGACTTCTGCTATACTATCAATACTGGATCCTCACCAGGCCTCCTCTTGGATATCCTGTTGCTGTATCCTAGAGCTCCTGTAGTTTGTAATTTGTAGGACCAGCCCCTTCACACGCTCCAGCAGTTCATAGATGAGCTAGATGTTGGGGTGGCCCAACTCAGATCTAGGCCTGGGTGGAAGATAAGTTGGTCAGTTCAGCACCATCACTACCAGGACCAGCTTTGCCCAGGTAGGGGAGGGGCCCGGCTTCCTACTCTCATGCTCTCAAGTTGGCTCTCCTGTACCCATGCCACCAAGACCGGCTCTATTGTGCTACCAGAAGACATATGGGCTCTCTCCCTACTTCGATAGCTGGGGAGGGGCAGGGACAGCTCTTCCTCTCTCTGGGCTAGCTCACCCACCTGCTGCAGATTTGGGATATAAAATTAAAAATTTAAAAGCCCCCTTTGTTTCTCTTCATCACTGTCCACATGTAGGTGGTTTTCTTTGGAGACCTTTCTGCTCTATGTTCCTTGTGCAGCATACAGTCATGGAGGTAGTTGATAATGGAACTCAGAGGTGATTGTGCCTGTTAGCACAAGGCTCCAGGTCAACTCCAGCACTTCCCTCTAAATGACTGTGAATATAGACTCATAGCATACATATCTTTTTTTCCTCTCAATACAGAAACTATCAGTTCTTACATGCCTTGAAAACTCTTAAAACAGAATATCTTGGGCTGGAGAGATGTCTCAGTAGTTAGCATACTGACCCAGGTTCAATTTTCAGCACCTGTAAGGCATCTCACAAACATCTGTAACTCCAGATCCAAGGACCCGTTGCCCTTTTCTAGCCTCCGTGAGCACTATACACATGTGACATTACACATGTGACATACAGACATACATGGGGCAAAACACCTGTACACACAAAACATTTTAAAATGAGTATCTTTTTATTTATTCTTTGGCAATTTTATATGTGAACTGTACATCTTGATCATATTTACCCCAACTTCCCAGGACCCCACTGCTCTTCCCTCCCAACGCCCCCAGACATTCCTAATCCACTTGGATCACACACTCTCCTTTTTCAATTAATAACCCACTGAATCCCGTTAGTGCAGCCTGTTGGGATGCTAACTGGTCTCTTGACTTAACCTCTGGCAGGTATCCATAGCCACCATGACCTCATGGATGCAATGGTCTTATCATGTCCCAAAGACAAGATGTTACAGCCCTCCTTCCCCTCTTTCTGGCTCTACATTCTTTCTACCGCTCTTCTAGGATGCCATCTGAACCTTGGGAATGGGCAGGGTGGTTATGGACATCCCATTTTGGGTTGAGCACTCAATAGACATTTATTTTCAGCACTTTGATCAGTTACTGGCATTAACTGCTGACTGCTGCAGAGAGAAGCTTTTCTGGCCAAGGTTGAGGCCAGCACTCATTTGCAGGTATAAGCATAAATATTTTGAAGGCAGTTTGACAACAAATGGTTTAGCAAAAAGACAGTAGTCTGTTTCTTGGCTATAGACTTTTGACCAAGTTACAGTATCAGGCCTCAATTCAGTATCAGGCCTCAATTCCTTTCTGTAGAGCATGCTTCAAGTCCAATGCAATAGCAATTGGTTCTCCTATAAACTTTATGCGCAATTGTACCAGTGTACACCTCTATGCCTTGCAAACACTTTATTAGGAAACATATCACAGCCGTTTTTCTGTGTTTTACAGATGGACCTTTTCATTGTGATGGTTATAAAACATTTACAGTGTGGGTGCAATAGATTTAAAGCTCTTACTTTTGGAAACTATATGGGTTATCTCTGCTTTTTACAAACAAAAATTTGATAGCACTTTAGATATCTGAGAGTCAGTAGTTCAGGCTGTCGGTTTAAGACATGATGCTGAAAAGGAGAATTCTAGAATTTACCCCAGGAAGATCTGTTTTAAAGTTTGAATCAGCTAGGTGTGATGGCTCATACCTGTGTGCTCGGGACTGGGGAAACTTATATAGGTAGATTGCTATTAGCTCAAGGTCATCCTGGGCTATATAGTGAGTTATTGGATAGCCTGGGCTACAGAATGAGACCCTGTCTCAAAAAAAAGTAACTAAGTGTCCTTTAAAATGCATACCCTACCTCTTTCTGCCTGTGACAGGCATCTGCCCCTGCTCATGCCATGTGACTGTGTTGTCTTGTTTAGCTGGCATCTTTCTCCTTTTTAACTGGGATGACAGGCTCTGCCTGTGTTCCTTGGCCATCTTCATTTCCTCTTTAGGAGCTACCTGCTTATATTCTCACTAGTTTTAACTCTCACAGTGAGCCATGGACATGAAAATATATGATGAGGAGACCAGTATGTCTTCAGACTAAATGATACTTCAGCTCTTCCTCCTATGTTGGAGGGGATGGATTTGCCTACTAGTGTGGGGAATTGCAGGCTGGTAATTCCAGTCGAGCTGGTAATTCCAGTCGAGCTGAGGTCTGAACCCGATGGTCATAATTCACCCTCATGACATGGTAGGCGTTCCTTCAAGTTCCTGGAACTCCAGCCCCTGCCTAAATTACCACCTCCAAGAGCCCCCACAAGAGAAGCATGGTCAGTGGCCACGTAAGCAATGGCCCAAGCTTCTGACCTGCAGGCTAAACTCCTCCCCAGTTACCTAACAACAGTGAAGACCACAAAAGGGGTGCTCAGCCTCACCAAGCTCTCTTCTCTTACTCTTATTCTCTTACTTTCACTCCTTTGTCCTCTCATGTCTCTCTCTTCTCTCTCCTCTT
>NC_034599.1:3954698-3956171 GCF_900095145.1 Mus pahari | reverse complement strand
TCCTCTTCTTCAGACCAGGTAGGCTCAAACTCACTATGTAGGCAAGGATGGATGGCCTTATATCCTTCTGTCTTCACTCTTGTGCCTTGTGTTTTGGATTATAGCCATGCATCACCACACCCAGGTTATGTGGTGCTGGGAATCAGGCTTTGTACATGCTAACAGGCACTCTCCCACTGAGCTACAGTCCAATCCCCTGTAAGTTTCCTCTTTTGTGGCTCACAGACATCCTAACCACCAGACTGTCACCAGCTCACAGATATCCCAACCATCAGACTATCACCAGCTCAGAGGCATCCCAACCATCAGACTGTCACCAGCTCACAGGCATCCCAACCGTCAGACTGTCACCAGCTCACAGATATCCTGTAAGGGTGTGAGTGCAGGGGTGTGGACTCTAAAGGTCCATCAGGTGTCTTACCTTGAGTGCTCTCCAGCTTCAGTTTCCGAGACAAGATCTCCCACAGAACCTGAAATTCGGCCACTGGACTCGGCTGTTAGCCAATGAGTTTCAGAGATCTGTCTCTACCTCTGTCGTCTTCCTCAAGGCTAAAGTTACAGGTACTCACTACCACTGAGCCTTTTGCTTGGGTTCTAGGAATCCTAATGTGGGTCCTCAATGTTTCTGCAGATAGCCCTGCCCATCTCTTGGCCTTACTATGAGCTGTATATATTTCCAAGTACTTACGTAACCAGAGCTTTGAGCATTTAAATACCTTGGAAACTTTAGAAAAGTTACCATAATACTCAAGGAAAATCAGATAGACAAAAAAACTTTAATTTTTTTTTTTTTAACGAAGGCTGCAGGTATAGCTGAGTGGTAAAACATTTGCCTACAACGCATGAGGCCCTAGGCTCAGTTCCCGGTCATCTTCCTTACCCAATCCATACAAATAATGATAGAGAGAAAACGTGAAATAAGGAAAAGTTAAAAAATGACATTGAAAGGGGACAGGCAGAGCAGCCAGCCACTGATTTGTGCTCCTGGTAGCCTGTTGAGCATTGCTTAGGAATATGGAACTTCCAGCAGTGCTGGCAGAACCCTCCATCATTTCGATCATTTCATAGTAAGACATCAGTAAGACTAGTGAGGAAGTTGGGAGTTTCCAGAGGCAAAAAGCTAAGTGAAAGCAGAAATACAAAAATGTCAACTAGGTTGACTTTCACTGTGGGGATATTTGAGGACAAACCGGTGTCTGACTTTTAAATTCTTGGTTTTAATTTTATGTTTGTTTTTCTGAGACAGAGTTTTGGGTGGCTCAGGCTGGCCTCAAACTTGATATGAAGCTAAAGATAGATAGATTTAAGTTTCTAAAATATTTTTGTGTATTTTTAAAGATTTTATTTATTTATTTATTTATTTATTTATTTATTTATTTATTTATTGGTTTTTCGAGACAGGGTTTCTCTGTATAGCCCTGGCTGTCCTGGAACTCACTTTGTAGACCAGGCTGGCCTCGAACTCAGAAATCT
>NC_034599.1:3940256-3954687 GCF_900095145.1 Mus pahari | reverse complement strand
ACTCCTGGGAACCAGCAAGACCTAAACAGACATCAAGGACTGAAGGAGACTTCTCACATTCCAGAGCTGCCCACAGCTGTCACCTTGAACTGTCAGGAGGATCCGGACCCCGAGATAGGCTCTTAGATAAGCCGCCCTATGTCCCAGGGCAGTGGTGCTAAGGACCCTAGATGAATCACTAAATGTATTAGACTTGCAAATACCTCTTCCCAATTATTTCTCTCACTGTATACCTTTGATCACCCCTCTCCAAATTGTATATAACCTGAGCATCTCCCCTTAGTAAAAGAGACTATGACACACATGCATGGTCTTCGNCTCTTTCTTTATTCCCATTTCTCTCTAGGTCTGTGATCCCCTTCAAGGACCATGAAATAAAGTGTCCCGCGGGCCAGGGCATTAATGCATGTTAGGCGGGTACTCTACCAACTAAGCTACAGCACAGCCTCTAATCGTAAATGCTTGAGGGGATGGGGCCATTGTGCCAGGCTCACCTGAGATAATTGTTGAAGAGAAGAGTCCCGTCAGATCTGGAAGATTCAAAGATGTTCATATCAGCATCCTTAGGGTTCTCTCTCTCCTCCAGAAGCCAACGATCTACCATGACTCATCAATTTTCCACCTATCTGTTGTTCAGGGTTTTAACCCTTGAGCTCTTGACTTTATCACTAGTGGTCCATAGCAGTTTGAATTTCCTAGAAGTCCGAGACTTCATCCACCAGTCACTGACTTCTAGTCTCTCCATATCCTCTGTGCTGTGAACCCTCCTCTTAGTCTCCCTCTGCCAATGTGAATGGATGAGCTCGTCCATGTCTCATGGACTGAGCTCCCGCTTTGCCTGTCCCCTGGTTGTGATGACCATGATACTCCTGTCCTTCGGGTTCTTCTCAAGCACTACCTCTTCTACATCATTTCCTCTGAATTAAATTATTTATCCTTCTTCATTTGTAGTTTTGAGACAGGATCTTGTTCTGTAGCCCAGCTAAGATTTGGGATACCCAATCCTGCAGTAGATCACTGTAGTGTTAAGCACTATGCTATTGTTAATAGGGCTTATGGTCAGAGCCTGGACCTTGGTAGCCATGACAAGCTAGGCTCAGTCACCCATCCTCAGGGGACCAATTAAAGAGTCAAGTAATGAGAAAAGCAGAGAAAGATAAGAGGCATGTGAAGCTGTAAAGAGACCCAGGCAACCTGCCTCTGTACTTTCCCCGTTGCTTGCATAGAGCTCCCCTCCCCTCCTTTCCCAGCATAAATGCCTCTGAGGGCAAACAGAGAGGGCTCAGTCTGAGGCTGGGATATTGCAATTCCCCTTTTCATGGTGGCACTCTTCCCTTAATGACCACCCCCATGGGGTGTGTGTAGCGGCAGATGCCAGCTTTGGGAACAAACAAAAAGCAACATACCCTAGCCTCTGTGTCACTGAGGCTGACACTCTCCTTGTTAGATAACGGACATTTCTCTGTTGCAGATGGCTCCTGTCCTTGAAGGGAACAAGGGCCAAATATCCTTGAAATGATAAGTGGCCCACTCTTGGACCATGAGAGAAGGGCAATTAAGTGTTCCCAGACAGCTGTGACCAGGTTGTAAAAATACACTAACTTCTGATAGCACCAAAACGTTACTTCCCAGGTCAGAAGGGTCCCCCCCCTCCCAGTTGCATGATTCTGTCCTTCTGTCTGAAGGAAAGCTATCAGGTTTGTCTGAGGAAAGTTATGGCTTCCCCTTGTCACCTCCCAGTCACATAACCCCAAAGCCCAGAGAGCCCTGCTTACGCATGCTCACTTATAAATACCCCAAGCCCCTGGACAAGGGCATCACGTTCCTAACCTGTGCAGTGGGAAAGGCTTGGGATCTGGGTATGACTTGTGAATAAAGGCTCTCTTTGTTATTACAGCGGGGTTGTACTTCCTGGTGTCCTTTTGGGGTTCCCCAGAACTGGGCATAACAGCTGAAGAGTCCTGGTCAAGGTGTGGGTACACTCTTCAGCACTGCAGAGTGAGTTGAGTGAGAAGGCCATGAGATCACTTCCTGTCTGTCCTGCAAGGGAAGCTGATGAGTGAGAAGGCTGTGAGATCATTTTCTGGCAGCCAATTTCCTCTCCTGGCTGGTGCCAGTCCACAACATTTTTCTACTCCCAACATGAGACTGAGGACAAACAGATGGCTAGTGAGTGGAGTATCTTTCTTTCCATGAAGAACAAAGAACTCTGTGGTGTCTCAGGTAGGCAGTTCATACTGTTCATTGTTCTACCATAGCAGGAAGACAAATGCAGCTAGAACAGGCCTGTTCCAAGCCAGCACTGAGGAGACAGAACTTCGCTGCCATAGATCTTGCCTAGGGAGTTTTCGGACAAGAAGAGCTTTCAGAAGAGAAGAGGAAGCATGGCTACGGATTGGGTCTTTATGCACAACTGTTAAATGTTGGGGAAATGATGGGAAGACACTTTCTGCCCTCTGAACACTTGATTATTTTTATCTCAATTCCAAACAAGTCAATGACGCTGAGAGAGGACAGGTAACTAAGAGTCACATCACTACTAAATGGAGAATCTGTTTCAGTCTTCAGGATTTGCTGGACCACACTACAATGTTTAGTCAACATTTGGATTAGCTTTTGGGGTGCATGAGACAGAAAAGGAATTCCAGTGTGGTCACAGAAGGGGCTGTGAGAGGTGGTAACGTGTCCCGAGTAATAAATATTACCTGAAGAACAGATGTTAATGTATCTAGACTTACTAAAAAGGCCATGCCCTGATTTTCAAATACTAGCTTGAGCTGGTGTCTTCTGCTATGATTTTCTAAAAAGTTAATTAGAAAAATTTTCCTGTTTTATTTTTCTCTAAATAATTATATAGATTGTATACTATATATCTTCAAACATATGCCCCTTGACAAATTAAAAGCATTCAACCTAAGAATTAAGAACTGATAGGATCAGAGGTGAGGAGGACACATCTGCCCCAACACCAGGAGAAACTGGGATCAGCAGGACCCAGGCACCCAGGAACTCCACCTGACCAGTGGCACAGGTTCCTTCCAGTCTGAGCCGATGCCCTGAGCAGACCTTGGGCTCGAACTCCACAGTCAGTCCCACAACACACAGAGGAAGCTCCACTCCAAGGTGCTCTAACACATCCAGGATCCCGGGATCCCAGGAGCTTGGTCATACCAGGATCTCAGGGTCCCAGAGGAAGCTTGACTCCCAGAAGCTCTGACACACCCAGGATCCCAGGATCCCAGAATCACAAAATCCCAGAGACAGCTGAACTCAGAAACCAAGGTTACTTGGCATCATTAGAACCCAATTCTCCCACCGTAACAAGTCCTGGATACACCGTCACACTGGAAAAGCAAGATTTGGACCTAAAATCACTTCCCATGATGGTGACAGAGGACTTTAAGAAGGTTATAAATAATTCCCTTAAAGAAATACAGGGGAACAAAAGTAAACAGAAGACCTTAAAGAGGAAACACAAAAGTCCCTTAAAGAATTACAGGAAAACACAACCAAACAGGTGAAGGAAATGAGTAAAACCATCCAAGATCTAAAAATGGAAATAGAAACAATAAAGAAATCACAAAGAGAGACAACCCTGGAGATAGAAAACCTAGGAAAGAGATCAGGAGTCATAGATGCAAGCATCACCAACAGAATACAAGACATAGAAGAGAGAATCTCAGGGGCAGAAGATACCGTAGAAAACATTGACACAACAGTCAAAGAAAATGCAAAAAGCAAAAAGTTCCTAACCCAAAACATCCAGGAAGTCCAGGACACAATGAGAAGACAAAACCTAAGGATAATAGGTATAGAAGAGTGTGATGATTCCCAACTTGAGGGCCAGTAAATATCTTCAACAAAAGTATAGAAAACTTCCCTAACCTAAAGAAAGAGATGCCCATGAACATACAAGAAGCCTACAGAACTCCAAATAGATTGGACCAGAAAAGAAATTGCTCCTGTCACATAATAATCACAACAGCAAATGCACTAAATAAGGATAGAATATTAAAAGCAGTAATGGGGAAAAAAATCAAGTAACATATAAAGGCAGACCTATCAGAATTACACCAGACTTTTCACCAGAGACTATGAAAGCTAGAAGGTCCTGGGCAGATGTCATACAGACCCTAAGAGAACACAAATGCCAGCCCAGGCTACTGTACCCAGCAAAACTCTCAATTACCACAGTCGGAGAAAACAAGATATTCCATGACAAAAACAAATTTACACAATATCTTCCCATAAATCCAGCCTTTCAAAGGATAATAGATGGAAAACACCAACACAAGGAGGTATACTACACTCTAGAAAAAGCAAGAAAGTAATTATTTCAACAAACCGAAAAGAAGATAGCTACATGAACAAAATTCCTACTCTAACAACAAAAATAACAGGAAGTAAAATCACTTTTCCTTAATATCTCTTAACATCAATGGACTCAATTCCGCAAAAAGACATAAACTAACAGACTGCATACGGAAACAGGACCCAGCATTTTGTTGCATACAGGAAATGCCCCTCAGTGAGAAAGGCAGACACTACCTCAGAGTGAAAGCCTGGAAAACAACTTTCCAAGCAAATGATTCCAAGACACAAGCTGGAGTAGCCATTCTAATATTGAATAAAATCAACTCTCAGCCAAAAGTTATCAAAAAAGATAATGAAGGACACTTCATACTGGTCAAAGAAAAAAAATCTACCAAGATAAGTTCTCAATTCTGAACATCTGTGCTCCAAATACAAAGGTACCCACACTCATGAAAGAAACTTTACTGAAGCTCAAAGCACACATTGCACCCCACACAATAATAGTGGGAGACTTCAACACCCCACTCTTACCAATCATGGAAACAGAAACTAAACAGAGACACAATGAAACTAACAGAAGTTATGAAACAAATGGATCTAACAGATATTTATAGAACATTCCATCCTAAAGCAAAAGAGTGTACCTTCTTCTCAGCACCTCATGGAATCTTCTTCAAAACTGACCACAAAACAGGCCTTAACCGATACAAGAAGATTAAAATGATCCCATGCATCCTATCAGATCACTATGTATTAAGGCTGGTCTTCAATAACAAGAAAAACAACAGAAAACACACATATACATGGAAGCTGAACAATGCTCTACTCAATGATAACTTGTTCAAAGAAGAAATAAAGAAATTTTAGAATTTAATGAAAATGAAGCCACAAAGTACCCAAACTCATGGAACACAATAAAGCAGTGGTAGGAGGAAAACTCATAGCTCTGAGTGCCTCCAAAAAGAAACTGAAGAGAGCTTACACTAGAAGCTTAACAGCACACCTGGAAGCTCTAGAACAAAAAGAAGCAAATACACCCAAGAGGATTAGATGGCAGGAAAGAATCAAACCAAATACAAACAAAAACAACTATACAAAGAATCAACAAATCCAGGAGCTGGTTCTTTGAGAAAAATCAACAAGATAGATAAACCCTTAGCCAGACTAACCAGAGGGTATCCAAACTAATAAAATCAGAATTGAAAAAGGAGACATAACAACGAAGTATATCTTAAAAAAAACTATTCTGTTTGTTGAATATCAATAGTTGAAATATTAAAATCATGTTCTATAAACATCATGGAAATATTATTGATATTTTTTCTCACTCTGCTTGAAATTAGCATTTTCCTAATGTTTAACTTTAAAGAGTTTTTGTTATTTTGAAATTTTTAAAATATACTTACTGATAAAATAATTTTTCTCCTAGAAACACTGATAATATTTTTTAAGTAAAATGATTGTTAGACAATGTACACAGATATATAATGTGTCTTAAGTAGTCTCTCACTATATCAGGTGGTATCATATAAGGACCTTTGAATATATTTCTTAATGATTCATTTTTAACACTTTATGCTCTTTTACTATGCTTAACTCCCAACGAATATTTTGCATGTTTTGAAACAATTTATTATTCAACATTAGATATAGGATCCCCAGTTATGGATAGTAGTAAATATTCATTAATGATATTTTTTAGGGTATGAAAGGATATGAATATAAAAGTTGAACAAAATTTTTATGTATTATTTGATTTCTCAAAATACTAAATGTTACTAATGTTTGATGTATAAAATGCATTTAAATAATAAAAAAGTTTAAGAAAAAAAATAAGAATTAAGAATTGCCACTTAGATATCTGAGATCTGTGCTGCAGCCAGCAGCCATGCTGATGCTCATGGGCCATGCCGCCCCTGGGAGGTAACTGATGTGAGTGTCCTGCACTGCCACCTGGGTCCACATCGATGTCTGGGTCTGTGCTGCTGCAGATGGCCATGTCTGGGTCTGTGGTTTTACTCTAGCCAGGTCTGTGGTCTATACTGTAACCTGAAGCCATGCTGATATCTATGATCCCAGCTGTATCAGAGGGCCTTATCTGCATCTGTGGCCTGTAGCAATTGGGAGTCCTCTTTGTTTTCTGTGCTGACACCAGAAACCATGTGGAGGCCCATGATTCACGGTCCCAAGAACTGTAAAGAGCCAGTAAGCTGCTTTGGCAGTGATACTGATGGCAGTAGATGCACAGTTGAGAAAGAAGGACAGGGAAGGCTTCTGTGACAACCCCTACCTTCACCCCAGTACTCTCTCCTCTAAAATAGTAACAGCCTAAACAGGAACCCATGGAAAAGAACTCTTAAGAACTCCATAAGTGTTGCTCTCCACAAAAGGTGGTTTCTTTCCAGTAAGGGTACAGGAAGGGAAGGACTCAGCTCTACTTAAGGGACAGGCCACTAAGACTTTGACCACACTCCAGTGACTATATAGATAGCACAAATTGGACTTTTTTTTTTTTTTTTTTTTGCTGGGGTGGGGGTTGCCACAAAGGTGGAAGGTGGTGGTGGGGAGGTGGACTCAGAAAGACTGGGAAGCAATAGGGGCATATTATGTGAAATCCCCAAAGAATCAATAAAAATTTTATGTTGGACACCCACCCTCCAAACAACCACCAAAAACAAAACCAAAACCAAAATCAAAACCAAAACCAAAACCAAAACCAAAACCAAAACCAAACAACACAAGATTTAAGGCCTTGTATTTTTGTCAAGTAGGTTTCTGGGAAGGATGTTAATATCAGTTTAAATTATTTCATGGGTCCTGAGACATGTTTGTATTTAAACAAGCAGCCTGTGGTATCTGCTAAAATTGTTAGTTTCCTTTCCAAGTGCTTCCACAAAAAAGTCTATTCTTAGTTCCAGGGTGTTATAAAATTAGGCTGCAGGCTAGGCTGGGGGAGGGGCTAATTTGTAGATCTTTTGTCCACTGGGAGAGGGGAGTAGAGGTAGTCACTAAAAGAGTTCTTGAGGGAGTACAGTCACTTTGTGTTTATTAAGATCATTGTGATCCAGGGGAGTGTATTGGAATTGAACAAATTCAGAAGAGTTTGACAGTTTAAGCATGAGAGAAAGACTGATCTGAATCAGAAGCAAGGAGACTAGAGGCTGATAAGAACATTTTAAAGAGACTGGTGACCTTGGGCACTGAGTCTTTGGGAGGCAGGGTAACACAGGTGTTAGCCTGTGCTTTTGACATCTGGAACTTGTGTGTAGGTCATGCAAAGGCATGTTTAATGGGCTGTCAAATGTATGCGTTCTACTGTACCCTGAAAGCACATCTAAAGAGTTCAGATAGTTGGAGGCTTCTCGTGTTAGTTTTGTTTCCTGTTGTGTGATAAAATCTCCCAACAAAGGGATCTTTAGGAGAAAGGGCTTATTTAGCTCACAGTTCTGCATTACAGTCCATCATTACAGAGAAGGCAAGGCGGTGACTTGAAGCAGCTTGTCACATCCACGGTTAAGAGCAGAGAGAAAGGTAGCACATGAGTTTGCATTCAGCCCATATTCTCCTTTACACAGCCCAGGACCCAAACCCAGGGAAAGATGCTGCCTACCTTTAGGCTCATATCAGTCAGTTAACAGAATCAAAATGGCCCTCCACAGACAAACTCTCAGACGAACCTGATCTAGACAGTCCCTCACTAAGATTGCCTTCCCAGGTGGTTTTAGGTTGTGTCAAGTAGACAAAATGAAGGTGTGATGGTTTGCATATGGTAGGCCCAGGAAGTGGTGCTATTAGGAGGTGTGGCCCTGTTGGAGTAGGTGTGTCACTGTGGGTGTGGGCTTTAAGACCCCCATCCTAGCTGCCTGGAAGTTAGCATTCTGCTGGCAGCCTTCAGATGAAGATGTAGAACTCTCAGCTCCTTCTATGCCATGTCTGCTTGGATGCTGCCATGCTCCAGCCTTGATGATAATGGACTGGACCTCTGAGCCTGTAGGCCAGCTCCAATTAAATGTTGTCATGTATAAGACTTGCCTTGGTCATGGTGTCTGTCTGTTCACAACAGTAAACCTCTAAGACAGAAGGGTATACTAAGGAGGAGGAAGCCCGTGCATCCACCTAGCAGCTTAGCTCTGAGAATGACTACATCAAGACGGGGCAGGAGGGATAGCTCTGAAGTCTAGCCCTGGCAACCTGGTCTAGCTCTTGAGGCCAACAACAGAGATAAGGCTGGTGTGTGGCATGAGGGCCAAGGGGTTGGCTAGAGCATCTGTAAGGAGGAGGGCTGTGGATGTAGCTCAGCGGTAAAGCATTTGACTGGCATGTTCAAGGCTGGCTTGATTCCCCAGCCCCACGATGATCTGCCAAGAGAATGAAGAGTGTTTGTGTGTGGGTGTTGTGGTATGAGTTTTTTTGTGTGTTTGTTTTTGTTTTTTTTTTTGTGTGTGTGTGTTTTACAGATTTTAACATCTACTTGGTTTAAATCCCCATGTATCCTAGTTAGGATTTCTACTGCTGTGATGAACCACTATGACCAAAAGCAACTTGGAAAGGAAAGGTTTATTTAGCTTACACTTCCACATTGAAGCCAGGACAAGAACTTAAACGGGTCTGGAACCTGAAGTAGGAGCGGGTGCAGAGGCCATGGAGAGGTGCTGCTTATTGGCTTGCTCATCATGGCTTGCCCAGCCAGCTTTCTTGTAGAACCCAGAACCACCAACCCAGGTATGAAACTATTCACAATGGAGTGAGAGAGTCCTCTCCCATCAGGCACTAACTAAGATAATGCCTTACAGGTGGATCTTAATGAGGCATTTTCTCAGTTGAGGTTCCCTCCTTAAGTTGACATAAGACTAGTTAGTACAGCTGACCCCTTGTCAATTTGACATATAACACATCACTATTAAGCTGCACCTTTCCTTTCTAATTCATCCCAAGATCTCGAATTAAAAACAAAACTAAGCCGGGCGTGGTGGCTCACGTCTTTAATCCCAGCATTCGGGAGGCAGAGGCAGGTGGATTTCTAAGTTCGAGGCCAGCCTGGTCTACGAAGTGAGTTCCAGGACAGCCAGGGCTATAAAGAGAAACCCTGTCTCGAAAAACCAAAATAAATAAATAAATTAATTAATTAAAAAAAAAAAACAACTAACTTTAAAAGTTCTGCTGTCTTTACAGACTCAAACAAATTAAAACTTCAGTGTCTTTAAAATATCCAATTTCCTGCTTCCTGAAGCTATGTTGATTTCCACCAAGGGCCATGTTGGGGTCTGTGATCCAGCTGTAGCTACATAGGGAGGGGATATTGATGTCCTGTGTTACCACTGAAGACTAGGTAGATGTCTGTGGTCTGTGCTGCCACCCGAAGCCAGGTTGATGTCTGTAGGCCATGCTGCTGCCAAAGACTGTGAGGCTGTCTGGGGTCCATGTTGATATCTGTGATCTGAGCTCCCTTTGAAGGTCATAATGATGTCTGTGCTGTCACTGAGGGTTATGATGATGTTCATGGCCTGTGCTGTGGCAGAGGGACATGTTGATGTCTGTGGTTTGTACTTCCACTGGAGACCATGCTGAGGTTCCTGACACATGCTGATGCCTGTGGTCTGTGCTATCACCAGAGAACATTTGGAAGTTCACAATCTGTTCTACCCCTGACTGTAAAGGACAAGGAAACGTCATTTGCAGTAGTACTGATGACTGCAGACTCACAGTTGAGAGAGACATAGAAGGCTTCTGTGACAACACCTAGCCCCACCAAAAGAAACAGCGTAGACAAGAAGCTATTGAAGAGAACTCTTAAAATTTGTGATAACAATATTGAAGTGTAGCTCTCCACAATAGATGGTCACTGGGAGTTTGACCACATTCCAGTAAGTATATGGGCAACACGAATAGGACATTTTTTTTCTTCTTTTTTGAGGGGTCATAAGGATGGGGGAACAGAGCTGGGAGGACTGGGAAGCGAGTGTGATTGGGGTGCACTATGTGAAATTCCCAAATAATCAATAAAAAATATTATAGTGGAAAAACATCCACTCTCTCATAAAATGAAAAATCTTTTTTTATAAGTTCAAAGTCTTTGAGCTGTGGGCTCCTGTAAAAAAACAAAACTAAGTTAAATATCTTCTTCAAGAGGGAAGAACAGGGCACAATTACAATTTGAAACAAGCAAAACAAAACTCCAACAGTATAATTATTTCAATGTCCAACTATCTGGGAGTCACTCACAGTCTTCTGGAGCCCTCCAAGGGGCTTGAGTCACTACTTCAGTTCTGCTCTCTCAGCTACAGAGCTTGTCTTCTAGGCTCTGGCTGACTCTACTCCGCCGCTGCTGCTCTTCTTGATGGCCATCTCCTGGCACTGGCATTTTCAAAACTCTGGGATCTTCTGCTGCAGCTGGGCTGCACTTTCACCAACAGCTCTCTTCGTGGTACCAATCCTCAACTTGTTTTTGCATGACTCCTTCAGTCCTTGCCCTTCAACTGCCACTGATGCTGCCCCTTCACCAGTGGCCTCTCTGGCCTTCAGTTGCTCTCCATGATTTCTTCATGTCAAACCCAGTACTACCTGTATGATCCTTACACTAACAAGTTTGGCTGCTAGCACAACCACTTTTGGAATTCAACTTATGTATGCTAACCCATAAACACTTCCCAGAAGATTTCACCTTAACAATGAGTGTCTCCTCTCAATCATCTCTAATTTCTTAGCTCCAGCTGACCAGCATCAATTGTCCCAGAATTTCAAAAGTTTCCCTTTGGTGTTACTGGCCTCTTAACTAAGGTTGCCTCCTCATCCCCGGGGTGACCAGAAAGACAGAATATTTACTCAAAATAGCAAATGTCTCTGACAGAGGTTTTTAAATTTCTCTTTAAAGATTTATTATTTATTTCATATATGTGAGTACACTGTCGCTGTCTTCAGACATACCAGAAGACAGCATTGAATCTCCATTACAGATGGTTGTGAGCCACCATGTGGTTACTGGGAATTGAACTCAGGACCTCTGGAAGAACAGTCAGTACTCTTAACTGCTGAGCCATCTCTCCAGTCCCTGATAGAATCTTTAAGTTTTCCTCTGAAACTTAACAAGCCAGGCCTCCATCTTCTGTACTGCTCACAATATTCTTAACTTCCAAGCTCACACAGAACCACTCACTGAGCCCTCAACACTCGATGGATTTTCTAGCCCAAACTCCCAAAAACCTTCTTCCCCCAAACATGGTTAGATCTATCACAGCAATATCTTACTCCTGGTACTAAATTCTATCTTAGAGTTGCTATTGCTGTGATGAAACACCATGACCAATAACAAGTTGGGAAGGAACGAGTTTATATGGCTTACACTTTTATATCATAGTCCATCATGGAAGAAAGCCAGGGCATGAACTCAAACAGGGCTGCGACCTGGAGGAAGGAGCTGATACAGATACCAACAGCCCAGGGATGGAACCAATCATAATATGCTGGGCCCTCCCTTATCAATTACTAATTAAGAAAATGAATACCTTACAGCTGGATCTTATGGAGGCATTTTTCTCAGTTACACTCCCCTCCTTTCAGGTAACTCTAATTGGTGCATCAAATTAACATAAGACTAGCCAGTACACCAACAAGTTCCCTTCCTTCCTTCCTTCCTTCCTTCCTTCCTTCCTTCCTTCCTTCCTTCCTTCCTTCCTTTGCTTTTAGGGTGTATGTGTGTTAAGGATGTGTACACGTGTGTTCATACATATAGAGAACTCATGCATGTTCCCAAGGAGCCACTCACCTGGTTGTTTTGAGACATTGACTTTCAGCTCTCCCATTAGGCCAGGTTGGCTGGTCAGGGAGCTCAGGAACCCATCTATCTCTGGCTTCTCCTTACTAGGCTTACAAGAATATGCCACTAGCTCTGCTTTTTTACTTGAATTCTGAAGAACAAACTCATGTCTTCATGATCCTTGTCACGTTCTTTATTGGCTGAACCATTTTTCCAGTTCCAAACTCAAGCCTGCAAGATCATCACCTTTCTTTTGACTCCCAGTTGCCAATCAACTGGGCTGGATGACTGTTCTGTCAGCTGTGAAGCCCTAGCTCTGTCAGAAGCTCTACCTGCACCACGGTTATGCTCTTACCTCATTCTTACTCATCTGTCCACCTTGTGATAGCTGATTGGTTCCCTGTCCACATCTGCAGCATTTTGTCAGTTGGGCAGCATTTAGCAATTTTCACGATACTTTCAGATTACACTGAGTATTTTGTAAAGCTCTGAAACCCAGTGTCCAGTGCACTGTAGCTTAGATGAGCCAAGTACTCGTGTCTGACGTCTTACTGATTTCCAGGTGACTATGAGGAGCAGGGTCTGGCACGTCCCCTTTCTAAACTCACAGACTTTGTCCTGGACACTTCCAAAGTGCCTTGAGTCTAGGTAAGCATTTCTCCCTCTTGGTCTTTTACCTGTATTTTTTTCTTTTGTGGTACCTCAGATCCATAACCTGAAAAACAAGTTTCCCTTTGCTCCAGGGGAGGGAGGGCTTAGCTCTTCAAAGAGAAGGGAACACATTTGCATTTCACTTCCTAGCTCATCAAAAAAAAAAAAAAAAAAAGAGGTGAAAGGAAAAGATTACCTATTGAAATGGGGTGTGTCTGTGCCCTGCTACAGAGTACTGGAGAGGAAAATTAGCAAGAACACGGAAGGAAGAGGGACCAGTAGAGGGACAGGTGTGGGGATGAGCAGTGGCTCAAGGCATGGTCTTTGAACTTGAGCTTCCTTGATTTTTCCATGTAGATCATGGAGTCCAGAATATCTCCACTTCCATTGCAGACAGAGGGATTGGGGCCGGGGATTGGGCACTTGTGTTCTGGCCTCATGTGTACGTTCTTACCTTCAGTTAGAATGGTTTTGTTATTCTGTTGGGGTTGAAACTTGGTGCCAGGATCTTTGCTCTCACTTGAGGTTTGCCAGAGACTGGTTGTCGGTATTTGTCTTTAATAGCTTTTTTTTTTTTAAATGTAAACCAAGTTTATTTTGCCTTTTAAGAAGTGTTCTTAAAGCACTACAGCTTGGTAAACAATGTAAATTAGTATAAGTCATCTCAAAAGCCAGAGTTTTGTTTTCGTTGTTTTTTTTTTTTTAATGAGTTGTTAAAAAGATGCAGCCTATTCTAACAGGATAAATATTTTTAACCATTTCACTTTGAGTTAATGAAGGCTCACAAATGAGCAACACTCCTCATCGAGGAAAACAAAAAGCTGTCGTCGACAAGCGACAGCACACACACACACACAAACAAAAAGAACTGTGTAAAAATATCTAACTGTTCCCATATTTTTGAAGTTGCTTTACAATGGGATGATATGCACATGATCTTGCTGCAAACTTGACACACAGACTTTTAACACATGTAGTCTAGAGACGGACAATTCAGCTCAGGAGGCGCCAGCTCCAGCAACGCAGCTCTAGAACCCCCCTGGCGCAATTGCTTTTACTCAGGATGTTTCTTCTAGGCCAAGATACAGGCTAGAAAAAATGCTCCCTAATTAAAATTTGTATTGTTTACAAGAAAAAATTTATAATTAATTTTGTATTAGAATTTACAAATCTATTTTCAAATCAAATTTACTGTCTCCCACAGCATTACCTCAAAATGGGCATGAAGTAATGTCTTTAATAGCTTTAAGTTAGTTATATTTCACTTATTTTTTAAATGGAGCAGAGAAGTAAGTGCTAAGATTCTATTCTGTTCTTGGGGAACCTAAGAAGCCAAGTGACTTTAGCACAGCAATACAGCTAATATGTGACCCTAACCCATTCAATTATAATTCTTATCACATCTTAATAAGAGAAAGTACAAGAAAAGCCCATTACAGAATAGTCTCAGCTGTGAAAGTAGATGCAAGAATCCTACTGTGTATTAGCTTTAGAGAGCAAAGAATGGAATGTAGAATGATTTAGAGATTCTAATATTAAAAACAAAGAAATTCCAATATCATGATTATTCTGAGCTTTTTTCCCTATATCCACTTTCCAGTGAGCACATACCATCTGTGTTCTCTTGTGACTGCTATCGCACTCAGGATAATATTTTGTAGTTCCATCCATTTGTCTGAGAATTTCATGAAGCCATTGTTTTTAATAGCTGAG
>NC_034599.1:3936893-3939646 GCF_900095145.1 Mus pahari | reverse complement strand
GTGTAGTAACGGGGGATGGGGAACTAGGGGTAGCCAACAAAAAGTCCAAGATGCCAGGAAAGCAAGAGGCTCCCAGGACCTAATGGGGATAACATTAGCTGAAATACCCAACAAAGGGAGAGAACCTGCAGAGAGAGACCTTATCCAGAGGTTACGCATGCCCCTGGTTGATGGGGTCGCCCACCCTTCTCAAAATTTTAACCCAGAATTGTTCCTATCTAAAGGAAATACGGGGACAAAGAAAGGCCATCCAGAGACTTCCCCACCTGGGGATCCATCCCATATGCAGCCACCAAACCCAGACACTATTGCTGATGCCAAGAAGTGCTTGCTGACAGAAGCCTGATATGGATGTTTCCTGAGAGGCTCTGCCAGATACAGATGCAGATGCAGACTGAGCGTGGGAACCCCAATGGAGGAGTTAAAGGACTGAAGGAGCTGAAGGGGTTTGCAACCCCATAGGAAGAACAACAATATCAACCAACCAGAACCCCCAGAGTTCCCAGGGACTAAACCACCAACCAAAGACTACACATGGAGGGTTCCATGGCTCCAGCTGGATATGTAGCAGAGGATGGCCTTATTTGGCTTCAATGGGAGGGTAGGCCCTTGGTCTTGTGAAGACTTTGATGCCCCAGTATAGGGGTATACTAGGGAGGTGAGGCGGGAGTGAATGAGTGGGTGGGGGAGCACCCTTATAGAAGCAGTGGAGGTGGGATAGGGGGTTTTTCGAGGGGAACCAGGTAGGAGATAACATTTGAAATGTAAATAAATAAAATAACCAATAAAAACTAAAAAAAAAAAAAAAAGAGAGAGAGAGGTTGTAATATATCATGACCAAATATAGTTAATTCCTTAGAGTGCCAGAGGCTAATTCTACTTCAGAAAATTTCCAATGTTGTTTAAAAAAATGAAAGAAGAAAAACATAATAAAGTCCTATGTTTATTTTTTTCACATTTAAGTTAGTGAAAAATTAGAATATAAAAGAGTGTGTGACCCACTGCTCACTAGCTAGTTGTGTCCTACTGGCCATACTGGAACCATATACAATATGGGGCACGTGGACCATGCTACACGAGGAACTGCCATGAAACTGGAGAGGCAAAGCAAGTTCAAATCCTGTCCTCAGGAGTAGAACTAGGTCCTTCTCTGTTTCTGCTCCGACCTTGGAGCACATAACCTGGAGACCCCCAACCAATTAGTCACAAGTAGTCAGTTACATAGCACGGCACCTGGAATTCTCCCCCGTGCAAATGAGGCATCTTAGTAGCCTTAGCTTTGAGCCAGTGAGTGGCCTCTTCCCTCTGTGGACATTTTCATGACCTACCCCGAAGCTATATCACCCTTGGTTCACCCTGGATAAATGTAAGTGCTCAAACCCACCTGGCGTAAAGAAACCCGAACGAGCTAAGATCGTCTCAGGGAGCTGCTTCATTAAAGAGAACTCTAAGATTCTCGGAGAAGGCCCCCCCAGCTCCCTGCACTCGCTCCCAACTGGTCTGGGGTCCTGCTAGTCCTGGACTCCACTTTTTTCCATTCCTGTCTGGTGAGCAACGGTATCTGATGCTCCAGAGGGGAAGAGGCTGAGTGTGGATCCCACCCATTCCTGATTTCACTGTGTCCTCTTCTAGCCCTGTACAAGGCACATGTTCAGAGGTCAGAGAAGAACTTTCGGGAGTTGGTTTTCTCCTTCTGTTCCAGATATGGGACCCAGGTGGTTGGGCTTGGTGGCAAGCACCTTTACTTGCTGAGCCAGCTCTCTGGGCCTCCCTCCAAATTTAATACAGGGAAGGTCTGAACAAGTCTTACGTTCAGCAAGTCTTGGTAAATTCTGGAAAGAAAGAATGTCTAAGTTAAATGATTTTTATTACATTTTGTTACAATCTTTCTAATTTAGGAATTACTGCAGTTTAAAAATGATTTTAATAATGCATCTCTCTCTCTCTCTCTCTCTCTCTGTGTGTGTGTGTGTGTGTGTGTATGTGTGTGTGTGTGTGTGTGTGTGTGTAGAAATCTGTGGATTCCAGAAGAATCAGATTCCCTTGGAGCTGGAGTTTTAGGCAATTATAAGCCTCTGATGTGGGTGTTCAGAATCCAGCTTGCCTCTTTGCAAAGGCTGTACGTGCTCTTAACTGTCAAGCTATCTCTCTTTAGCCCTAACGTCTTCATTTTTAAAAAATGGTTCTAAGGGCCAAATATAGGACTTCAAACACGCTAGAAGCCAGTTTGTCTATGGAGTCACACCCTTAATCTGTTAATATCTTACTGAGGTTAGTTTTCAGATTTAATGTTACTGTGGCTGTGTGTGTGTGTGTGTGTGCGTGCGCGTGCGTGTGTGTGTGTGTGTGTGTGTGTGTGTGTGTGTCTGTGTCTGTGTGTAATAACATGGTTATGTTAAGGTTTAATGCTGCCTGCAGCTTCAGCTGTCTCCAAAGGATAAGGGGGAAGACAAATGTGATCTCTTTTAAAACATGATTTTTTGGTGTGTATATACGATAATGTGTATTATGAATGTGTGAGTGTGGACATGCATGTGGAAGTCAGAGGATGTCTTTCCATACTTGACTAACATTCCTCCTGCCTACCCTTCATGTCTTGCCATGGAAGGGCTGGGTTACAGACATGCTCCTCTACATTAGGCTTCTCATGTGAATTCTTGGGCAGACACTCAGGCATGCGCTTTTTACACATGTTCCTTGTTCATATGTGATCTTTTTTTTTTTTTTTTTTTTTTTTAACTAAAATCTTTTGA
>NC_034599.1:3934782-3936772 GCF_900095145.1 Mus pahari | reverse complement strand
GTAAGGGTTGGGGGGTGGGGAGAATTGGCGAGGTTACATGCGATTGGTTCATTTAAATGTACACATTTGCAGGATGGTACGTGCAAAGGCAGGAATGCTAGGAGACCTGAGGGACGGGTTAGCGGAACATTTGGTTCAGTCCCAGGAGTTCATATGTGATCTTAACACAGACATAAAATTCTTTTTGGGACTCTGAATCTAGTAGGCTGTAAATGGGGATTCCCAGTTGGGCAGTGTTGCCCACACAAGAATCCCAAGTGGGTTCATATTCTAAACCTGCTTTTCTGACCTTCTCTCTGATTCTGTGAACATTTACTAAGAAATGGTATATTTTCTAAGAAATTTCACTTCTTAGGTTAAAAGCTGTCACTGTGTCTTGCTACCAAGTAATTGGAACTGAGAGAATTGGGTATGTTGGTGACACTTTTGTCTAGCATGTTGCAACTCTAGACCTTGTCAACCATGTATGGTGATAACAGCACCCAGGAAGTTGAGAAAGAGGGATTCAAGGTCCTTGTTTCACAATGAGTTTGAGGCCAGCCTGGGCTATACGAGATACTGCTTCAATACACAGCAGACATACCACACTCCAAACTTGGATCTCCCCACCATCAATGCCTGGGGTGGTGAGGTTTTTTTCATCATCAAATCTAAACTGAATAATTCTTGTACAGATGACTTGGTAAAGGACATCCCAGATTTATAAGACTACCATAAACCAGGTGTGGTGGTCACATCTTTAATCCCAACACTCTGGAGACAGAGGTGGGCAGATCTATGCAAGTTTGAGGCTAACTTGACCTACAGTTCCAGGCCAGCCAAGGATATACAGTGAGACCCTCTATGCACAAACAAAAACAAACAATCAAGACTCATTCTCTGTGGGGGAATCAACCTCAGGACTTGCATTTCTAGCTGCACTGTTCCTTTAACACGTAACTCATTGGCCTTCATTATTACCTCCACTGACTCCCTTTTATACTGGGAATCAAACCCATGACCTCATATTATAGGCAAATACTTTACTATCAAGTTACATTCACAGCTGTTCCTAAAATTCTTTTCCTGTGGGAGATGTAAACAATATCCCCCTCTCTTCCTGAGGACCAGTAGGCTGGGGTGTGAGTCTACTAAAGTTCATTTGGGGAATCCTACAGACCCATGAGAGGGGTGCAAGTAGGAACATGGGTGGCCTACACAGTCTGGTGGACTGTCTATCTCCAGCATGGAGGATGACACCCCATGCTGAGGCAGAGGGAGTCCTCTACCCAGAGCTTCCTCTCCTCTATACTCTTCTTCCTCCCCAATGGGGCCATGTGTACACAACTGGTAGGGAAGGGTGGACAGGTGAGGGTCCCATGCCACTTTCCACCGCCTCCTTCTACAAGGGAACTGTCAGCAGTCAGCACAGCTGTGATGGTTGCCCTGTAAGAGGCTCAGCTGGACTCCTGAAGATACTGGCAGTTTTCCTGGGAGAATAGTCCTACACAACAGCAGCTCGTAATTTCTTGTTTTTTTTCCTCACCGGTGAAAGTTTCAGAAGGCACCAGCAGACCACAGCTGACCCTTAAGAGGAAGTGGGCCAGAGGGCCTGTCTCCTTTGTCCTTATGTTTACTAGAAAATAGAAGAGTTGCTCCTTTACAGGCTTCAAATGATCAGCAAATCTGTGGCCGGGGGTCACTTTTCATGACTCCTTCTACATTTGTAGAAAAATAAAAAATGTGCCAACAACAAAACTGCTCTACCTCCCTTCATAAGAGCTGTGGTTTGGGGACTGACTCATTAGAACAGTCTCATCAGTACCAAGTCCCTGTCCTTTTTTGTCATTGAGAGCTGGGCCACTATGACAAATGAGGGCAGAAACTAGGAGGCACCAGGTGGGGTCTGTCTGGCATGTTTGTTGTAGCCAGTATGCTTTTGGTTAGAATTGGTTTTCTATTATTTATGCTGTTATTGAAGATCAGTCTCAGTCCGTGGTGATCTGATAGA